>NC_091128.1:132020571-132338696 GCF_040183065.1 Periplaneta americana | reverse complement strand
GAGGCGACCAAAAGAGAAGAATGAACAAAATTAACATTATGAAGTCGATATGCAGTAACTCTTTATACAGGGACATTATTTTATTTTTACTAATATTTTTAATATTAACTTGCCTATACCTCTGGATCAACGCCGTTTGCTACCCCCTTCCACGACTGGAGTTCGATGATACTGGCGTAATTTACAAACAAATCACTTTACTAGGTATACGAGGGAAGAAAAGTAGTTCATCCATTTACGTAAACTAGGAAATATTGCGCTTTTGAGTTTGATCATTTTCATTAGATTATTGTTTAATCAAAATACAGTACAGTATTAACAATGAGTGTTTTTACTCACGAACTGAGCTACCCATTCAGACGTATTCATTATGCAGTGTATATTATACTGTCTACAGCACATTTGCGTACACTATAGAGAATGAAGTTAAATTGAAAAATAATCACATTTTTTAAAATGATCGCCGTTCATTTCGATACAGGCTTCAGTTCTAATGTGCATATTATTGCACTATAGAGTATTGTACCTAATCCTAATTACCAGTTTCGTCCTTCGTACTAGTAACTCATGTTGAAATATTTCTGCACCTACTCTATAAAAGAGTACCTTACGTACTGTAAATTCATTCTTCACTTCTGCCCTATCCGAAAAGATAAAATTACTCAGACATACTATCTACTGTTCGTCCAAGTTGTTATGTCGTAAGGTCGTAAAAGGGAGGAAATCACGTGACAGTTAATTATTTAACGAGGCCCTTTTATTTAAGTTATTTTGAACAATTGTATAATATTATGTAGACGTCCAATTCGTAACAAAAATTAATGTTCTCAGAAAAGAGCTAAGACAGCCCAGCCACTAGCTGGCGAATAAAAGCTGGTTGGGGAAACCGGGATACTGCGTAGGCAAATGGACGACAGTACCTGTGCGAAAATGATTCAATATTGAAAGCTCTTTCGTAACTGGAAAACGCGAACATATTTTTGGAACGTACTGTTTACTATGACCGTAAGGCTACTATGACTGTATATGCGGTCTTGGATCTGTGTGGAGGACGGTTAAACTTCATTAGTAGAAGGGATGGGAGCGAAGTACATTCAAAAACTCAGGTACAATAAAAATTAAAGTAAAAATACAATGATGTCCCTGTACTTCTGTTTATACATTTTGAATAAATGCAATACAATTATTTCACAGCAGATATTATTTATATATACACGATTTTGAATAACCAACAAAATGTTCCTTGTACATTACAATAAGAAATGAATAACTTAAAAAAACACTGCGTTCAAGTATACAACTTTCGTAACTGCCGGAGTATTACATCATTGTCGTCATAATAGCAGTATTGTTATACGAAAACAATTCTTTTAAGATATAATTTCGCCAGAATCTCTTCTTCGATTTCCGCCTCACACCAGCCTTATTACTTCTCACAAAATGTTATGTAAAGAAGCAAATCTAAGTAAAGGATGCTCATCATGATCGAATAGCTCGGCCTTTAATCTTGGCTTTGTTTGATTCATGAAAACCTACCGGTGCGTATGTGCTGCTGAAAATCGTAATGGACAAATCTGCAATGCTTGAGCAAAGTGGCATAAGTCAATTTCCACAAATATTTTTTATTAATTTATAGATAACTTACGGAACATCTGCTCGCTTGGGAAAAGAGATATAAGTATAACTCCCATTACAATAATTCATACAGAAGAAAATCAAATCGACATAAACCAGTATGAAGACAGTTTTTTTTCTTCTCCTGTAAAATTAATGTTTTTGACTTGTGCCACTTTTCCCGAGCACTACAGAAATGTTCGCTGCAAATTTACAAATCCTCGGCCACAGTTCATAGTTTAAGGGATTGTAAACGCTAAATAAATTCTTTTCATTATACGTACATTTCAGCAGTGCAGTATGTGAAAAATCAATTAATTTTAGCTGCAACTCTAGAGGCAAATTTTCTGGATTTGCGGAATAGAGGTGACAGAAGATCTCTAATTTTTGTTGTATCATACCATTTAGCGTCCCTGAATACTGCATTTTTAAACAATGCAATCTTTTCCACGTATTAAGGACAGTTTGTCTCCTCCTTGTTCTCTACGTCGCTACTCTACTTAACGTATGTCATGGACAACCTTTTCACAGCTACCACTCATTCGGTGCGTTCTTGTAGGGGAAGAAAGTTAACCCGCGCGGAGAGCAATGTGAGTGCCGCGTACTTCAGGCTGTTCGGGCTTGAATATGCACCGCTGAACTAAGTGGTCAAAGTTTATCGGCACTAGTGACATCTATAAGCATGAGTCGTGGCGAAGGGCCCTATCATTGGGCAAAAATAAAAAATAGATCGGTGATGCATATTTCTGTAGAGATTATTCCAACATCTGTCTTTTCGTGTAGAAAACAATAATATACAAATTCACAGACAGGATGAATTACAGATGAATATCAGTTGAAATGCATGTCTCTCTATTCAATTGTGATTTATATTGTTACCTGCGTTAAGAAAGAAGTTTTATATGATATTCTTATTGAATTTGGTATTCCCAAGAAAGTAGTTCGATTAATTAAAATGTGTCTCAGTGAAACGTACAGCAGAGTTCATATGGGTCAGTTTCTGTCAGATGCGTTTCCAATTCACTGTGGTCTAAAGCAAGGAGATGCACTATCATCTTTACTTTTTAACTTTGCTCTAGAGTATGCCATTAGGAAAGTCCAGGTTAACAGAGAGGGTTTGGAATTGAACAGGTTACATCAGCTGCTTGTCTATGCGGATGACGTGAATATATTAGGAGAAAATCCACAAACGATTAGGGAAAACACGGGAATTTTACTGGAAGCAAGTAATGAGATAGGTTTGGAAGTAAATCCCGAAAAGACAAAGTATATGATTATGTCTCGTGACGAGAATATTGTACGAAATGGAAATATAAAAATTGGAAATTTATCTTTCGAAGAGGTGGAGAAGTTCAAGTATCTTGGAGCCATAGTAACAAATATAAATGATACTCCGCAGGAAATTAAACACAGAATAAATGTGGGAAATGCCTGTTATTATTCGGTTGAGAAGCTTTTATCACACAGTCTGCTGTCAAAAAATCTGAAAGTTAGAATTTATAAAACAGTTACTGTCAACGGGAGTAACATTGGCCCATTAAAGATAACTTTGGCCCAACAGAGATTACATATTTGAATTGTTATATCTCTCACAAAATAGTGGCAGGAGCTGCCATCTACACAGGAGAGTTGAAGCTACTAAGATATACCACACTTTGTGGGAGATACAAAAATTCAAATATATATTCTCTATTGGGCTAAAGTTACCCTTATTGGGCCAATGTTACCCCCGTTGACGGTACATTACTGGTTGTTCTTTATGGTTGTGAAACTTGGACTCTGACTTTAAGAGAGGAACATAGGTTAAAGGTGTTTGAGAATAAGGTGCTTAGGAAAATATTTGGGGCTAAGAGAGATAAAGTTACAGGAGAATGGAGAAAATTACACAACACAGAACTGCACGCATTGTATTCTTCACCTGACATAATTAGGAACATTAAATCCAGACGTTTGAGATGGGCAGGACATGTAGCAAATATGGGCAAATCCAGAAATGCATATAGAGTGTTAGTTGGGAGGCCGGAGAGAAAAAGACCTTTAGAGTGGCCGAGACGTAGATGGGAAGATAATATTAAAATGGATTTGAGGGAGGTGGGATATGATGATAGAGAATGGATTAATCTTGCTCAGGATAGGGACCAATGGCGGGCTTATGTGAGGACGGCAATGAACCTTCGGGTTCCTTAAAAGTAAGTAAGTAAGTAAATATTGTTACCTGCAAGAGCAATGATTTCACCCTTGTGAACTAAGAGTTTAACTCAGTATGGTGTAGTAATGTCTTTATTGCGTTAACGATTCGTTCATTAGACAGCCTCTCGAAACCACCAGGACCACAGGGTACGTAGTTACACCGAGACCGCGGTTTGAGATATGTATAACGGACCTAACAGCAATTTATCAGCACTGCAAATTTCACCGGGACGTGCGCCAGAACACACCAAACAACGTAACTGCGACAGTAACAACAACAAAATGGGGAGACTACAAATAGGCCCGTGCTAATGCGACAGTTAAATTCCGAGGGGGGTGTTCAATGCTCGCTTTATTAACAGCTAGCCATTAACGGTATATTTCATCAGGTGGAACTCACAATGACCATCATGTTTATTACAGATATAAAACTATAAATATTTTTCCGCGGGTCAGGTGTTTAACGAAAAAAAAAGCCGCATAATAGCATCCAGAGAATGAAAATGAAATCTTTAGCTCTCGGAAATATAAATTATTTTCTATAATAATCGGATTAAATTTTAAACGCGACTTTCAAGTCACCTATAATCATCTGCTTTTACGTTTTGAAGTTAATCCCCATAATTTATATTATTTAAGATTAAAGGTATAATAGCGTATTAAATCAATATTTTATTAGATATAAATAAATATGTCTGATAAAACTTTAAATTTTAATCGAGAACTGTAAATGATTTTGCCAAATGGTAAAATGTTCTGTATTACACTCAAAATTTAAGAAGAACACCGATTCGGACGTTTTAATAACATAGGCGAAATAAGAATCACAAATAATAATGCGTTCTTAATATACAAATGAAATATTAACACATCTTGATTACACAACTTTTAACACTATATCACTTCGTAAAACGTATTATCTGTCTTTCTCGTGTTAAATTTTACATTACACCGTTAACATGTTTCAGCCTGTTATCGGCCATCTTCAGAACTGGTTGTTGCTGGTCTTGGCGCCTTTTGTTTGTGTTTCCTGTGGGAGTGTGTTTGTGTAGTGTAATGTGGAGTCAAAGAGTGTGTGTGTTCTGAAATTGAGTTGATAATTTCGTTAAATTCTACACATTCAACCAAAAAGCCAGAAACTATACACACTAGAACAATACGAAATATATAGACACTAAAAAACACATCCAAACGAAATTATCAATACAACTCAATTTCAAAACACACACACTTTCTTTGACTCCACATTACATTACACAAACACACCCCCACAGGAAACACAAACATAAGGCGCCAAGACCAGCAAAAACCAGTTCTGAAGATGGCCGATAACAGGCTGAAACATGTTAACGAGGTAATGTAAAATTTAACACGAGAAAGACAGGTAATATGTTTTGCAAAGAAATATTAATATTAAGAATATTAAATATATTTCACTTATACTGCAAAATTTAGTGCATAGAATTAAGAAAAAAACGTTGACTACATATAAAAAGACTGTAGGTCAAAACTTAACATTCAATTTTCTAAGTGTTATGTACAATTTAGAAATTGTCTATTATATTCTTCAAGTGTGATAATTCTACTAGAATTTTAAGCTTTTACATACAGCACTGGACTTCATGTGATAAAATTAGTAATAGTGGTAGTAGAAAGCTATAACAGTACTGATTGTAGTAGTATTAACAGTATTATTAGTAATAATAGTTGTACTAGTGTTAGTATTTGCAGTAGAATTTGTAGTGTTGTAGTAGTAATAGTAATAGTAGTAACAATAGTAGGCCAGCAATAGCAGTATGCCAGCTTTAGTGAATTTTGAAAATGCTTCTGATAGATTGAGAAAAAAATTCATCATCATCTTCATCACGGCATAAGCCTTGTGGCTCGTTCCGTCTTCAAGAAAACTGATCCGACCATCTCATCCGTGGCCTGCCGACATTTCTTCTACCTACAGGTTTATATTTAATTATTATTTGTGGTATACGATCTTCATCCATTCTTTGTATATGATCTTGCCATCTTTGTATTCAATGATTGTTTCATTTAGACTCTGAATTTCCAATTCTTTTCTAATATCTTCATTTCTCTTTTTGTCTATGAGTCTATAACCTGCCACCTGTCTCAAAAATTTCATCTCAGCAGCCTCTATTTTCTTCTGTTGTGAGATAGTCAAGACCCAACTTTCACACCCATAAAGCAAGGTTGGGATCGCCATTACTTTGTAAAGTTTTAACAGTGTTGCCCTATTACAATTTTTAAAAGTTCTTTTTATTGTACCACATAGTGTTTGGAATTTGTTTAATTTATTTTGCACATCTCTATTGCCGGTATATGACACAATGTAACCAAGATAATTAAAATCACTTTGTTGTTGGATGGGTTTATTATTTATGCAAATTTTTGCTCTTAACAGATCTCTTCCTTTAAGATCCATTATTTTCGTTTTTTCATATGAGATTTGAAGATTATATTCACTTGTAATATTATTTAATTCATGTATGGCTCTTTGTAAATTATCTTCCGAATCTGCAATTAAGATCTGGTCGTCAGCAAACAACAGTGTATCAATGTTTCTCCCTTTTATTTTAAAATGTGTTTTAAGCATAGTCTGCCATCGTACAACTGCGTCATTAATATATATATATTAAATAGGGTAGGCGATAATGGACACCCCTGTCGTACTCCTATATTAATCTCTATTAAATTATCCTCTTCTATGGATTTCTCCAATTTAAACTTTGTATTTGTATACATACTTTGTATTACTCTTATAAGATGTTGAGGAAAACCGTTTTTAATCATTATTTCCCATAGCAAATTTCTTTTAACTTTATCAAAAGCTTTTACATAATCTATAAAAGCTATTAGAGTTGGTAGGTTATATTCTCGTCGTTTCTCCATAAGTTGTGTTATCGTGAAGATACAGTCATTGCAGGAACGTCCTTTTCTAAATCCATTTTGTGAATCATGCAGTATAGTTTCTGAGATTGGAGAAATTCTTTGTGTTATAATTTTTGCATAAATCTTATAACCTGAGTTCAAAAGATTGATTCCTCTATAATTATCACATTTAGTTCGATCTCCCTTTTTAAAAATCGGGCATATCAATGCAATATTCCATTCTTCTGGTAAATGTCCATTTTTCCAACACATATTAATAAAGTTCAAAAGCCTCGTTTGGAATTTAATCGACGCATATTTAAATAGTTCCATATTCAAACCGTCAGTTCCTGGACTTTTTTTGTTTTTGAAGTTTTCTAAAGTTTCTTTTAGTTCATCCATACTTATTAAATCTACATTTTCATTAACATTTGTTATTACTAATTTATCTCCTTCTGGATCAGTCCATAATTTCTTATAATATTTGTTCCATTCTTCATTCTTAATTGGATTATGCTGTAGTCTATCTTTCTCATTCTCATTCAACTGTTTTAGAACTTTATATACTTTCTCTTGTCGTCCGTGTAGGTCGTGTTGTAAGTCATTCACATATTTATCCCAACTTTGTCGCTTTATTTTCCTCACTTCGCGTTTCACTGCAGTATTTAACCTCTTATATTCTGTTCGGTTCTCTGTTGTTTGATTACTTAGGAACTGTAAATATGCTTTTTTTCTTTTCATTTATTGTGTTCGCAATTTCTTCATTCCAAACTTTGAGTCCTCTATTTTTATATTTTTTGTCCTCTTACCCAATACTTCTGATACAGCCTTTATAGTTATACGTTTAATTTCTTCCCATTCTGAATTTATATTATTAGTTATTGGTCTTTCATCTATATATTGATTAAGTCGCTTCTGGAACATAATTAAGCAAGAAAATAAATCACAATATTTAAGAGCAATAATGAGAAGTATGTAAATAGAAAACAAAGTATCGGATAACGATTTTAAAAATAATGAGAAAATAGCAGAAGATATAAGCAGAGGGGTAAGAAACATATGTCCTCTTATATCGCACACAAATGTGATGTATACAAATTCACATAAACATAGGCCTATTATGACGATGTTCTGAGAAATATCAGATAGATTTAGAAACAAATGAAAAATATACTCCTAGGCACGAGTTTATTCGCGCACGGCTAGAGTCCAATTTGGTCAGCCTCTTGATCTATTGTAGTCGTTAGTGACGTTGGCTCCTAACCAGGAGGTTTCGGGTTCAGGCAGTGACCGGAACATTGGAAAGAAGGCAACTAGATATATTTTGTTTTGCTTTTTAGTACTCTGACACCCACGACCAAGATAAGCCACTTTAAGCCAGGAGGTTTAGAGTTCAAGCAGTTAATAGAGCATTGGAAAGAAGGCAACTAGATATTTTGTTTTGCTTTTTAGTACTCTGACAAGATAAGCCACTTTAAACTCAACCGTCATTCACAGGCAGAGATAAAACACAACATCTGCACGCATCAACTTATCTTACATTTTATGTTTATCGCAAGCTAGTAGGTAAAAGTTATTCAACGTTAAACATAATATTTTAAGGGTTCAGAACCATAGTGGGCCAAGCGCCATTTACTAAAGCCGTAGAAAAGAAGGGTTAAAATGAAGTTATTACCATAATTAAATGGAACCATATAGCAAGTAATATAAAGTATACACATTCAAACTAAATTATAAGTCGATCTTTATTAAAGTTACTAGAGCATTGGAAAGAAGGCAACTAAATATATTTTGTGTTTTGCTTTTTAGTGCTCTGACGCCCACGACCAAGATAAGCCACTTTAAACTCAATCGCCATTCACAGGCAGAGATAAAATACAACATCTGCACTTACCAACTTATCTTACATTTTATGTCTATCACAAGCTAGTAGGTAAAAGTTATTCAACGATAAACATAATATTTTAAGGGATCAGAACCATAGTGGGCCAAGCGCCATTTACTAAAACCGTAGAAAACAAGGGTTAAAATGAAGTTATTACCATAATTAAATTGGAAACATATAGCAAGTAATATAAAGTATACACATTCAAACTAAATTATAGGGTAGAGTAGCATAAATCGCACCGCTTCCTAAATGGCATCACTGTTAGTTGAAAATAAGTTACTGTAGTAGTGTAGCATCTAGTGGTATTGTTACAATCTACCATATGAACTTCCACCATGTCACTTTATTTCTGCCCCTTCTTTGTGCTAGCAAAGTGGTGATAGAGTATTTAATATAATCGCTCAGGTGGATGTACATTTAGCTAACAATTTGTAACTAAATAACGGATTTGTATGCAAAGGAATCCATAATCTTAAGATGTTATTGGTTAAAAGAAATATTAAAGAACATTTAACTTAGTACGATTTTCGAACATCTGGTGATTATAGGGTAGAATGAAGGAAATAATAACTTATGGCGTAGTTTCTTAATTCGCACCACTTTGTAGGTGTCTAATTCGCACCGGTGCGATATGAGCAACTGTAGCAATTCTAGCCGTACAAAAGAAGGTTTAAATTTTAACTGAACGAGGAATGCATCAGGTGGGTGCAATATCAAGTGGTGAAAAGGGCGTTAATACAACAAGTGTGTGTTGTACAAGCTCACCAGATATTTTGTGCCACCTATGAAAATTTTTAAACGTCAAACAGTGCTTCCTACATTATCAGCTGGTGTTCTTTCAGGATCGTTATTTGTTTGCTCTGATTCAGGTTACATCAACAGTGAACTATTTGTCGAATAGCTCAAACATTTTATTTGCCACTCAAACCTGCCATAGAAAAAAGTGCTGCTTCTGTATGTCCACCTATACGACCCATTCCAAAAATTTAGAAGCTAGATTATCTCGGGAAAATGATGTGCTCCTATTTCAGTTTCCTCGTCATAATACTCAGAGACCCAGCCTTTAGATGTTTCTATCTTCAAACCATTTCAGACAGCTATATCATGAAGCAGTTCTTAGGTGGCTTCGAGATAATCGTGGAGAAAAGGTGACGCAGTTTACAGTTTGAACTGCATGTGTAACAATAAAAAACGCATTCAGGAAGTTTAAATGTTAGGTAATTTATGCTCTATTTTTTCAATTTCATTTGAAGATGCGTTACTCCGTTTCATTAATTTCAATAAACTTGTAATTTGCATTTATTAAATTATTCATATTAAATACTGTTCAATATGTTCAATATTAAAAGCTTTCCTTCATCATGTTCCCTGCAGTTAAAGAGGTGCGATTTAAGAAACCGCAGGTGTTATTGAGAAAACTAGTTGCCTAAATGGCACCACTGACAAGTGTTTCGAAAATGTCATTCTACTTCAAAAATATTAAATCAAATTCAAGGATTCTTTTTTACATGAAAGATAAATGTTCTGGGAATGTATTTCTGTAAAGGAATGCAGAAAATAAAAATTGTGTTGTTCAATAAAAATTGTAAATGCTAAAGTGGTGCGATATACGCAACCTTACCCTAAATCAATCTTTATTAAACTATGGTATTCACTTAACTTTAACCCTTGTTTTCTCCGTTTTTAATAAATAGCGCTTGGCCCACTATGGCTCTGAACTCTTCGTTTATTATATCCTATTGCTTTCTTATTTTTGCTTTAGATTCTAGTCGAGATAGTTCCCCTTGAAAGGCAAAAATGATTTTCCACCACTGCATAACCTTGCCCTACAAATAGCCTTTTCTTCAGGTAACTCAGTTTCATGTGAGGTCAATTAACTACGTCAAGTTTACATCCAGGCGCATTGTGTTTGCTCTGAGGGATTGCGATCGATTTCCTTTGTGAGCAACTGGATCGGGGACACAGAGGACACAGCGCAAACAGATACGGACGGGGAGAATTTGAAATATTGAGAGATGAAACTACACAGCTGAATGGGCATTAGCGCTCCGTGTCACACCATAAAGGTTGTAATCATGACCGCTCTCCCCTGGGAACTCTGTGTCGCAGGAACACAATAGCGGTCTGCCATTGCTGTTCGTAAACATTCGCGGCATCGACAATAATTACTGCATTCGAGAGTAAATATTTTATTTCATACAACACCCCTTTTATTTATCTCCGTATTTGCACACCGGGAAAATAAACTTAATGGTTCTTCTCAGCTTACTGTTCATTACAATCCTATAAAGAACTGATTTTTTAAATACTGAGCTGTCGGAAGTGCGGACGAAATTATTTCCACATTAAGCTACGAGTTTTATGATTAGGACCATATATTTTGACGAAATAAAATGAGAGATTTCGTTGTTAAATCTGCCTCTACTTCGATGGGTATTTCGTGAAATAAATTGCCAATTCGATGGATATTTCGTGAAAAAAGTGTCAAATTATTTTTAATTGGTTATTTTACGACGCTTTATCATATGCTGCGGTTATCTTTCGTGAAATAAATTGCCAATTCGGTGGATATTTCGTGAAATAAGTGTCAATTAAATTATTTGAATTGGTTATTTTACGACGCTTTATCAAATGCTGCGGTCATCTAGAGCTTGAGTTAGATGAAGGATATAATAATAATAATAATAATAATAATAATAATAATAATAATGATAATAATAATAATAATAATAATAATGTGAAATAAATTGTCAATTCGGTGGATATTTCGTGAAATAAGCGTCAATTAAATTATTTTTAATTGGTTATTTTACGACGCTTTATCAAATGCTCCGGTTATCTAGAGCTTGAGTTAGATGAAGGATATAATAATAATAATAATAATAATAATAATAATAATAATAATAATAATAATAATAATTTATTTTAGCTGGCAGAGATAAGGGGTTAGGTACAGCTTATAGCAGTAAATTTTTGGAAATATTCAACATTTGTTTCCTCCATTACTGTACATTGTACAATAATGAAAATTAGTATGTGTAAAACACTGTCCTTCTGCTATATGAAAAAAATATTTTTAAGATTAAAAAAATTATTTATATTTTTTCCAACATTTAGTTCACTGTGCAGTGATGAAGCGTTTCCCACACAACTAAAAAACTATCCAACATCCTGTGATGAAATTTTTTGTTCGTATTTATGCATGTCATATCTACAATATGATGCAAGATCACTTCTCTACCTTTGATAGATTGTCTGATAAAAAATAAATTCATTTAAAAATGGTCAAATGTCAGCATTTCCTTGTAACACAAAAAAAAATATTTTTTATTTTATTTTATTTTATTTTATTTTAAACATTTCATTCCAAAGACTGTACAATACAGCATAGGAAAATGTCATGATTTACAAGTAAGCAATAAGTTCATAAGTTACTTACAATGAAATAATTACATTATATAATATCATATGGACAATTCTCCCTAAAAGTTACACAGCTCTATAGAGTTAAAATACTCATCAATATTATATAATGACAAGTCTATTAATTTATTTTTAATTTCTTTCTTAAAAAGCCTCAAGCTTAAATGTCTAATATTGCCGGGTAAAACATTATATAACTTCTTACAAATCTCTACAAAGCTGCTATTAGTAGTAGTGTAGTTACATTGTCCTTTTCTTAAATCATTTTTATGCCTTGTAGAATAGCTATGTACTGAGCTATTTGTAGTAAAATTATTAATATTTGTTTGTACATACATTAAACAACTTAAAATATACAAAGACGGTACAGTTAAAATTTCAAGTCTCCGAAATAAAGGTTTACAATGTGTACGGTTATCAACATTACAAATTATTCTTACTGCCCTCTTTTGTAGTTTCAATAACTTTATTATTTTAGGGTCATTACCCCAAACTATTATTCCATACGTCAGATGGCTATGGATATAAGCATAGTATACGGATTTTAGCACTTCAACACTAACATGTGTTTTTAATTTACTTAACATAAAAATACCTTTGTTGAGTTTCTTAGAAAGTATGTCAATATGACAGTCCCATTTAAGTGTAGATTGTATATGCACTCCTAAAAATTTGACGGATTCTTTACAATTGATTCTATTGTTTAAGGAAAACTCTATGTTCTGTATCTTCTCTTTGTTTAAGCAAAGAGAATTAGCTGAACACCAATCTTCTACTTTTCGGTTGATTGCATCAAGATCATTAA
Source organism: Periplaneta americana (assembly GCF_040183065.1). Taxonomy (NCBI): domain Eukaryota; kingdom Metazoa; phylum Arthropoda; class Insecta; order Blattodea; family Blattidae; genus Periplaneta; species Periplaneta americana. The sequence goes on along the minus strand of NC_091128.1, from coordinate 132,325,896 downwards.
TAATTTTCAATCTATCATATCCACTAATTGTTACATCAAGATCATCCGCATATAAACATGACTTTATGTATTTGCCATCAATTATATAGGGTAAGTCATTTACATAAATAATGAATAAAATCGGTCCTAAAATAGAACCCTGCGGTACACCAGTATTAGTAGTTGTGTATTGAGAAAAACTGTTATTAAAATATACCGTCTGTTGCCTATTGTTTAAATAATTCTTAAAAAATTTTAAAGATAATTCATTAAAACCATAAAACTTCAATTTCATTAAAAGTATTTCATGAGAGATACTGTCAAATGCTTTTGACATGTCATAAAATCGACTTAAAACATGCATTTTACCATCAATGTTTTCAATGCATAGTTTAACAAAATTCACAACAGCATCACAAGTTCCCTTACGAGCCCTAAAACCATACTGACATTGGGAAAACAAATTATTATTTTCAAAGAAACCTAACAATTGCTTATTAATAATTACTTCAAACACCTTAGATATGACAGGTATAATAGATATTGGGCGATAAATATTATAATCAGATCTAGATCCTTTTTTATATATTGGTAGAACTTTAACATATTTGAGACACTCAGGGAAAGTCCCAACATCTATACTTACTTACTTACAAATGGCTTTTAAGGAACCCGAAGGTTCATTGCCGCCCTCACATAAGCCCGCCAGCGGTCCCTATCCTGTGCAAGATTAATCCAGTCTCTATCATCATACCGCACCTCCCTCAAATCCATTTTAATATTATCCTCCCATCTACGTCTCGGCCTCCCTAAAGGTCTTTTTCCCTCCGGTCTCCCAACTAACACTCTATATGCATTTCTGGATTCGCCCATACGTGCTACAAAAGTCCCAACATCTATACAAGAGTTAAATAAATAAGTTAGAATTTCTGCAATATTTAATGCAGCTAATTTAATTATTGAGGAATTCAAAACATATATATCATAAAAGTTACTACTGCTTAATTGAAGGATAGTAGTATATACTTCCTCAACAGTAGTCATCCTAAGACTGAACTCAGAATGAGTCCAGTTATTATTACCAAATGTCTGGCACAAATAATCTTCAACATTATTCTTGGCTTGTGGAATACCATTGACAATCTCAGTTAATTTGTCCGTAAAAGAAGAATTAAAACGACTTGACGGTAAGTTTAGTATCAGTATAATTACATTTATCATTATTGTTTGTTAATTCTTTTATTATAGACCAGATTGATCTACTTTTATTATTAGAGGAAGTGATTCTAGTAGAATTATACCTCAATTTAGCAACATTTATTTCTCTCTTGTATAATCTCTTAAGTTCATAGTATTTATTTCTGAATAATTGATGCCCAGTACGTTTGAATTGATCATAGAAAATTATACGCTTTTCTTTGAGCTTCATTAAATCATTGCCATACCATTTCGGTTTAGTTATAGTAATATTATCATCATTGGTAGTATATATTGTTTTGACAGGAAATGCCATATCAACAATAGTTAAAAACGTATTTAGAAAGCACTGAAACTTATCATCTATCGTAGTTCAGGAGTATAAAAATAGCCAATTTACTTGACTTAACAAATAACAAACATATGCAGATGCCAATTCATTAATAGGTCTATAAACCTTAACAGACTTTGTGTTTTTATTGTGTGTACTTTTCTGTGAACTTAAATTATTAACTTTCATTACTATACTATTATGATCAGAAAGCGATGAATTTTCTACAAAAGAATCAATTTTGTTAATATCAATTGATGTAACAATATTATCGATACAAGTCCCTACATTAGTATATCCAGGTCTTGTAATATCTAATACAATGTAATTAAGTCCATAACTTACCAGTAAGTTGACAAATTCTAATTTTTGTTGACTTTCAACTAAGTGATTAACATTAAAATCAGCACCTATAACTATTGAGGCATTAGATTTATTTCTGTGAAATAACATTTGCAAAATATTATTTAAAATTTCAATAAAATCATAAAAATTTTTCTCATCAGGTATTCGAAAAAGTGATATACATATACAATTAATTTCCTTAATATATACAGCTGATATTTCAGATATTTTGGAAAGTGATAGATTGACTAGATATTTAAGTTCAATACTATGAATTTCATTTTTAATAAATATAGCTGAACCACCACGTTTACCAGACACCCTACAATATGCACTAGCAAGATAGAATCCAGGGATTTTTAAATTAGTTAGTTCATCAAGACAGCCAATGTTCACATAATAGTAAAATATCTGTATTAAATTTGATATTCATTAGAAGTTCCTCAATTTTTCCTAGGATACCTTGCATGTTCCACTGCACTATAACATACGTATTTACATAACCAATGTTATCTAGTTTATTTGCTGAAGTCAACTTACACGTATCCTGATTTTGTAATTCTGGGGATTCATGAATCTGTACATTTCTAAGTACACCATCTAAGTCGAGTCCTTTTCTAAGTTCTGCCTTCTTAAAAAATACCTAGTAACCAGAACACCTGCCGGCCACACGTCAGGATTCAGCGCCTTATCCAAGTTTTCCATATTAATAGTCATTTTGAATGATGAGTAATATTCAGGATATTTACTTTCCAGTGAATCACATATTACCTCAGGAAAAATGTCTTTTACAAAGTCAGTAAGCATGTTGCTCGTCGTGGTAGGATCTAATCTAGTCACAAAAAGGAATGCTTTTTTGGGTACTGTTTTTAGTTTGCTGTCTTTATTAATATTTTTTCCATTTACGACTATTCGCTTCTGATGTTCAGCTTGTTTAACACCTCGTTTAACCACAGTTGTCCATTTTTCTTGTTTACCACTCGGTTCGCTGCCCCTTATGTCGTGTTTACCAGGTTCCATGTCGATATCATGCATTAATATGGGGTCCGAACTAACAGGACTACTAACTGTTGTTTTGGGATTTTTCGAATTCATAGAATGATTGGTACTTTTGTTGTCCACACGCAAATTCGAAGTTAGAATATCACTATCACTGATATCGCATATTACTTGACTACACTGTTTAGTCTCATTTATTAATGGCCTTGAACAAGTAAACTGTATCACAGACGCTGTCAAAGCTAACTGATCTGTTGAATTTTAACTTTTTCACGCAATTCTTTAATTACGCAGTCCTTTTGTTCAATGAGATACTTAATTATACGAACATCAATTTTGTTTTGATCATCCGCCATTTCCTTTAAGACATCGTAGAACTCACCTTCAGTATTAAAATCTACTGTCACTTCACTATCAATTGCACAGCACTTAATATTGTTATCGTCAATAATAGACTTTCCCTTCACCTTGCTTCCCTTTCCACGACCCGACATGACATATGGTTCCAGACGTCTCGACTTACGATGCAATGTAGTTGAAAGAGCATGGTATTGTAAACATGAGTTTCAGCAATAAAATAAAAGAGAGAGAACATGAAAAAGTTAACAAGTTTATGAGTTATGAGGGAAACGCTTGATCACTGCACAGTAAACTGGCATCATTTTGAATTTTGAAAAAATAATATAAATAGTTCTTTAAATCATATAAATATTTTTTCCATACCGAAGAAGAACAGTGTTTTACACATACTAATTTTCATTATTGTACAAGATACAGTAATAGAGGAAAAAAATATTGAATATTTCCAAAAATTTTACTTCTTAAGCTATACCTAACCCCTTAAGGCCGTAAGGCCTTCTCTTCCACTCAACCAGCAAAAAGTATATATATATATATATATATATATATATATATATATATATATGAACTTGCAAGCTACAAAGAATACACTAATTTGATTTCCATAAAATGTACGTGTATACAAGAGTTATTTATGAATTAAACAGTAAAATACTATGAACTATTAATTAAACAAAGAAATACAAACTGTGTAACAAAATTAAAATAAAATATATAGAATGTTAATATAATTCAAATAATGTTAGATAATAGGAAGAGATTATTATGAGACAATTGTGAAAATACAAGGTTATCACAATGCATATCTAAAGAAAGGAGTTACCATATAGTCAGTATAATTAGATTGAATTGCTAAGAAGGTTATATTTTAAGCTATTTTTAAAAAATGTTTATTGTCTTGGACCGTAATGAGACTGAAATATTCAAAATACTGTATAAAAGAAAAAGAGAAGTGACGCATTTGAGAATGCATAAGAAATAGTTACAGAAAATTTAGATTGCAATGTACAGTACAGTAGTTATATTTACATTTCAGTAACAAGTAATGCTTCAGAATAGAAAATGGTAAAATAGAACAATTTGATTTTATTTGAATTCTCAACGTCAGCATTCAAGTCAAACACACACGATTCGCCTGCATCCTATTTTTGTTTCTACATTAATGGAAGTTTCTTTTATTGCATGCAAAATAATGGTAAAAATAGTCTTCTATCTTCAAGTAGTAATAAATGTAATAATGTACAGAGCTCTTTCATGTTTACTGGTGTGTTTACACATTAAGCTTTAAAATACAGAAAAATGGTTACTCTTTCCCCTTAAAATAGTTTTGTTAATTCAAACATTTTTTTTTTTATAAATCGACAACATGCCTGTGATTCTTATAGCACATATTGATTTGACATTTTATTCATTTACTATTGGCAGATACTAAAACACATCCAATCAAAATTATTAATATATCTGCAATATTGCGGGCATAGGACTTATACCAACCTACATCGTCAAAAAAAAAAAATATATATATATATATATTACGGTTATGATTTGTATAAGCCTATACCCATAATACTGCAGATATATTAATAATTTTGGTAGGGTATGTTTTAGTATCTATTATCAGTAGCTAAGTGCTTAAAATTTTAATTCAAGGTGTGCTATAATAAGTGAATAGAGTACACCAAATTACAGACATATAGTGAATTTATAAATAAAAAATAAAGTCTAAATTCAAAAAATATTTTAAGGGGAACAATTTACTCTAGAGTAAGTATTCTTTTTGTATTTATTTATTTATTTATTTATCTATTTATTTATTTCTTTGTTGATTGGTTGATTGGTTGATTGATTGATTGATTGATTTATTTAATCTGGTAGAGATAAGACCATCAGGCATTCTCCTCCCCTCTACCAGGGGAGGTAGAGCTTAATAGGTATACAAACATCACTAAAAAATAAAAGAACTCTGTTAAATAGTATTATATTTATGACTACTTGAAGATAGGTTATTTTTATAATTATTTTGCATGCAAAAACAAGAAACTCTTCTTAATGTTACAATTCTATGTCACTATATCCCAACAATTTCATTACACAGCGTTGCCAAATTGCTAAGGTATTCGAGAAATTATACCTCGAATCTAAAAGTTCACTGCTGTACTTTCAACTCTAGTAAATATAGCAGTGGTGTCCCTTTGCTCTAATTACGGACAAATATTTACATGTGCATATATGTTTGTGTATATACACACATATATTTATGTATGTGTGTGTTCGCCCGCGCGCGTGTGAGCTAGAATTAGACTGATTCATAGATGAATGGATAGTAGACATATGGACAAATGGCTTGATGCGTAAAGGTACGCATACACCTTCAAAGGTAAAAAATAGTAAAAAGCGGTACAAGAGTGGTATGTTGAAGTTTTCATGTTCGAGGAAAAGTTTGAAAAAGCGAAACGTAGTTGAGCTTTTTTAATTTCCGAGAATTGAAAGAAAACATACCGCTCGTGTATCGTACATTATTTTGTGCGAAGATCGTTTATTACATACCTGAAAGACGAATTTCTAATTAGTTGCAATGAAATCTCCATCTTGGTTTCTGTTCAATGACGGCAAATTTGCAAAACAAAAATGTCTATCTTCAACATTGTTGGTTTAAAAATTTTTTCTGTGTTTACTATACTCCAGCAGGCCGTGATATGCGTCTGTCTTCCCCCCCCCCCCCCAGTCTATAAATGCGAACTTAAAACAAACGGTAAGGTTATGTAATGATTTAATTTTCATTTTAATATTTTAACAATATTATTTATATAACATATTGCAGTAATGTTGATTTTTTCACAGCTTCCTTAATGTTACTTGCATCACGAATGCAGTAACTTTAGTGGAGTTGTAGAGTTTACTTAATTTTTGTAAATATTTAAAAACAATAATTAACAGTGAAATTTAGGTGAAATTGCAGTGGTAAGTTTCCAATTTATAATTATTACTATATTGAACGTCTCTAAAAATAATATGTTAAAAGCCTAAAGCAGTAAAATCAATATGTCACTTAAGCGTTGAGAAGAGGGAAATTGTTGTGTGTGTTAGGTTGGGAATATTGAATGTGGAATTTTAGACTTTCCGCGGATTGGTTTTGTGCGGAAACCAAGCAAATACGCACGATCTCGCACAAAGGTATTTTCGTTTTCATTATATCAATTCAATAATTGAACTCTTAGCTTTATATCTGTAGAACAAATTTTAAGATATCTATAAAATTTACCAAATTATGCATTATAATGTCATGCCATGCAAATACAATACCAGCCATCAATAAGTAACTATGTCGCTCATTTCCTAAAAACTGCGTTGTTCAAAATTGTTGCAATCATGTCTTCTACATATTTTTTACATACTTACTTACTTACTCGCTTTTAAGGAACCCGGAGGTTCATTGCCGCCCTCACACAAGCCCGCAATTGGTCCCTATCCTGAACAAGATTAATCCAGTCCCTACCATCATATCCCACCTCCCTCAAATTCATTTTAATATTATCTTCCTTACATAATTTAATAAAATGTTCAATGGCTCTTTCTTTGTATGAAAACAAACTGCAGCTCAATCTTATCCCATCTTGATAGAAATTTAGAAACAATACAAATTCAATAAAACATTTCTTAAAAATTTAAATACATGAATAAAATGTTTTCCTTCCTATTGGAGTGCAGATGCTCTTACCACTGAGCTTAGAGCTTGTTAATATGAATGTTAGTCTTTAGGTAAAAAAGAATTACTGAACAAAAAAGTATTAAAAATCTTTGGAGTAAAACATTATGTCAGCATATAAGGATTTTCGAACTAAATCTGATGATTTTTTAGGTCAGGTTTTATTTTAATTTTTAAGAAAGAAACGCATAATGGTCTTTAGACATTTCATTTTAGTAGTTATTTGTTTCAACGGACTGTATTTCATTTCACAACAGACGACAATAACAACAGTAACAATAATGATCATTTTTAAAGTGAGAAATTTAAATGAGGAATCGCCAATGGGGTACGACGTCTGTGTCTGGCTCAATAGCCCTCTTTCTCTGGCCGTCACTGGTTGGTAGGGATCGGAGGTTATTGGAAAATAACCGGTTATCGGTTAACCTGTTATTTTAAAATGAATTTAACCTGAAGGAATTTAACCGATCAAGAATAACCGGTTAGCCCGTTACTTTTCTCAATGACGTCCCTCAACAAAATACAAAAAATTATAAGAAAATATGAAATTGCATTCAGTTAATTATTTCACTCACAACATCGTTATTTTTCTTTTTTTTTTTTTTAGTTGGTTATTTAACGACGCTGTATCAACTACTAGGTTATTTAGAGTCGATGAGATTGGTGATAGCGAGATGGTTTTTGACGAGATGAGGCCGAGGATTCGCCATAGATTACCTGGCATTCACCTTAAGGTTCGGGAAAACCTCGGAAAAACCCAACCAGGTAATCAGCCCAAGCGGGGATCGAACCCGCGCCCCAAGCGCAACTTCAGATCGGAAGGCAAGCGCCTTAACCGACTGAGCCACGCCGGTGGCTACATTAGCGTTATAGGCAAGATAAATGAACAATAACATAAAATATAGCATAATTTTTACAATTATGTTACCGGTACATTTCGACGGGCACTCTGTTCTCTTATAACCTTATATACTGAAGTCAAAGTTTCTCGTAGTTTGAAATGCTCCAGTTTCCCAGATATATATTATAAGACAATCAGAGTAAGTCAGCGATTAAGATAGGCATTTATTATTGACACTGAATCAAAGTCGAATTTAATTTTGCCATCTATGGACAGATGAAGAGAGTAGGCCTAAAGTAGTAACCCGTACCCCATCTATGAATGGTCTACGAGACAACTGAAGGGTTCAGGGCCATAGCGGGCCAAGCGCCATTTATTAAAAACGGAGAAAGCAAGGGTTAAAGTTAAGTAAATACCATAATTTAATGAAGTTTGACTTATCATTTAATTTTAATGTGCATACTTTATCTTACTTGCTATATGTTTCGTTAAATTATGGTAATCACTTAATTTTAACTCTTGTTTTCTCCGTTTTTAATAAATGGCGCTTGGCCCACAATGGCTCTGAACCCTTCAATTTTTATACAGGGCTCATTACAAAGAGTAGAAAATTATTTTAAAAAAAGTAAATTGAATCGGTGTATATTTAAGAAAATAACCGGATCAGTTTACACTGGCAAGCAAAAATGACCGGTTATTAACCGCTTAACTGTATGAAAATAACCGGTTGTTTTTGCCCATTCCTACTGGTTGGATCAGTGCCGAGATGCCCAGCGAAAAAGGGCGATTATTGTTAAATTATTATATAATTGTTCACTCTGTTCGTTGCGTTGGGATATCGTTGGTGTTTGAAAGTTTAAAACTGAAGTGTGCAAATGTTAGGTACGTGTCCTTGTTCTTTCAATGTTTTTCGAAGAAGTATGTTGAATGCAATTAATTGAATTACTGCTGACTAAGTAAATACCACAGTTCATTATTTACTCATCGTGCTTGATAATAACTTTAGGTAAATCTTATTATGTTCAAAAATGAAGATCCTGATTCGCATGATACAGAGGAGAATAAAAGAGCAAAGTTATTTGAAGGGCCATCAAATATATATATATATATATATATATATATATATATATATATAAGCTACATAACAGGCTAGGAAGATTTTCGTAAGTGGCTTGCTAAGAGCAAGAAGGAAAGTTTCTTTTGTAAAGCTTGTCAGTGTATTGAAGTACCGGTAGTTCCACCGAAATAAAACGATATGAACAGAGCTGCAAAATCTCCAGATTTTCATACCCAATCTACGGAATTTTTATAAGTCATCTACTGATTTTCATATGCTAGTAATTGGCAACGTTGGGATAATGTTGATATTGTCACACTGTTATCTGATCCACAAGTACGATACCCGGTCGATGTATACGAGATGATCTAACAGTACTCAAAAGATATTTCTACAACATCGCAGCATGTCATCACCACCACAGCCAAATTTAACAGCAAATTCAATACTTCGACAAGAAAAAAAGCATAAGAGAAAAGGAAGAATTCATAACTATTCAGAAACTCAACTACCACAGTATCATACAGTTCAGCATTTCTACAACAGTCGTAAGCAAAAAGGTTTTCACACCTTTACAACTTCAATGGTCATAAAAACGGAAAAAGTAAAGTACTGTGCACTGCAGTAGTGAAGATTCAACAGAAGATTTCAGAAAAGTCGTCGAAAATAAAATACTTGAACTGGAAATGTCACCATTAAAACAGTCTTTACGACCACACCATCTGCACCACTATCAACAAACTTAAACTCTTTACAGCTGCAGCACTTCTAGAAACAATCTTAATAGAACTCAGTAGTTACAGTATCTGCTATGGACTTTAATAACGATATCTACTGAAGCAAAATTGGGGAAATGCTAAGGCGAAGAACATAACATAATGAAAGAGAAAGAGAAAAGACGTCGCTGAACATTTAACCTATCCGTGGGGTGACTGCGGAGTCTAGATTATTAGCCTGTCACGCACAAGTCCGGATTTGAGTCCCGGTCAGCCCTGGGATTTTCATTGAAAAACACGTGGTGACTCCCTTGGCGGACAAGGTCGCAGTTGGTGGTTTCTCTCGACATTTCCCCACGTTAGGTATCAACAACATTCCGTTCGACTTCCATTCCATTATCATTCCATAGTATTTCCTGATCGCCGGCAGGCGACGCAAGGAGAATGCTGGTCTAAAGCCAATTAGTGGTGTCTGCTAAAAAAAAAAACTGGATGCACACCTAACCTTAGTGTAGTCGGATGGTGCTTGTTAGGAATGAAGAAAAAGCGTAAAATTTTACTCGCCTCACTACCTCAGACAACAGCGGATTTTCTTACTGATGCGGAGCTGCGCTTGGGCTTGGGTTAGATTGCCGGCTGGGGTGAATTTTCAGAGGTTTTTCCCAAATGTAAGGAAAGTTTCAGGTAATCCTAAGGCGAATTCTCGGTCTTATTTCGTCAAATACCGAATCATAATCACATTAATTAATATAAACATTCATTCATTCATTCATTCATTCAGTCATTCATAGTGTTATCACCAAGGGCAGGTCTTTCACTGAAAACCCAGTCTTTCATATTTTCTGCCTTCCTCTTTGTCTCCGCATATGATCCATATATATTTTAATGTTGTATATCATGTGATATCTTCTTCTGCACGTAACTCTTCTCCAGTTCAACATTCCTTCCAGTGCATCCTTCAGTAGGAAGTTTCTTCTCAACCAGTGACCCAGCCAATTCCTTTTCCTCTTTCTGATTGGTTTTGGCATCATAATTTTTTCATCCACTTTTTCCAACACAGCTTCGTTTCTTATTCTGTCTGTCCATTTCACACGCTCTATCCGTCTCCATAGCCACATTTAAAATTCTTCTAATCACTTCTCTTCACTTCGCTTCACTTCGTCGTAATGTCCACGTTTGTCCCCATAGAACACTAAACTCCGCACAAAGCACTTCACTAGTCTCTTCCTTAGTTCTTTTACCAGAGGTCCGCAGAAGATGTTTCTTTTTATATTAAATGCTTCCTTTGCCATTGTTAGGTACTCTCCTTTAGACTTCTTGGCAGCAGCTCATGTTACTGCTTATAGTACACCCCAAGTACTTCAAACTGTCCACTTGCTCTACTGCCTCATTTAGAATTCGCAAGTTTACCTTCTTACTTTTCTTCCTATGACCATGGTATTGGTCTTGTTGGCATTTACTTTCATTCCATACTGCTCAAAGCTGTCATTTAGCCCCAGTAGTATATCCCTTAGTATCATCTTCTCTTCTGCTAACAACGCCATATCATCAGCAAATCTCACATACCTTATTCTTCTTCCTCCTACTATCACTCCTCCTATGTTCTGAAAACAGTTTTCACTAAGGCCTTCAAGTAGATGTTGAACAGAGTAGGTGATAGAGGGGATCCTTGTCGTACTCTTTTTCTTATTTCACTTCTTTGTGACATTTCTTCTCCTATCGTGACTTTGACTCGTTTCATATAAAGGTTACTGAACAGCCTTCTCTCTTTCCAATCCACGTCAATTTTCTTTAGGATCCCCATCAGTTTATTCTAATCCACTCTGTCAAATGCCTTTTCTAAGTTCATAAATACTATATACATAGTATAAACATTATGGGAAGTTAACAACTACTATTCTAATAATTTTAATGCCTACTACTCTACACATACCCAGCATTTTAGGAACATACGTATCAATAAAAGCTCGCTACTTTATAATAAAATGTTCTATGAGTATTTTAGTTTGTAACAACAAATAATTTCAGTTATGACTCATATTGTCACAATATTTTAACAAACATTTACAGTACAGTTATTTACATTAAGTAACCAATATCAAAATCAGTAAGGCAAATCAATTACTCAGCATGTTTTGCCATTAGATCTACGCAAGAGATAGTCAATTATATCTCCGATTCAAACTATAGTTTTCTGCCCAGAGGCAGGTTTATAATGCATTGGGAAACTAAATAAACTACAATTCACAGGATTAACGACTTCAGCAGCTGGCTACATGGTTGAAATTAGAGCACTGTTTTAAACATTAACATGGAGAAATGAGGTAATACTCTGCTTGTCATTATAATTTATATTTATAACTAGCCGTGCCCGTGAGCTCCGCTGCACCTGTTATAAATAAATATTAAGTAATTACATAATTAAAATAGGACGTTTGATCCAGGGAACAACTTTTACAACAGCGCAAGATAATCTGCTTCGCTCATTACCCAATTTTTTTTGCATTGTATTTATTGCATATATATTTTATGTATTTTAACACGATTCAATTGGGCATAGCTAAAATTTGAATTATAAAATAATAGATTGCTAAGCTAACGTACTATTACTGCATACTAAATCAATACACTCTCGTTGTTCGTTAATTCTCTGAGATTAAAATGAGTGTACATAAATATTATTTTAAGAAATACAGAAAACGAATGTACAAAATAGCCTATCAAATTTTCTGTGCATAAGAAGCTATTTTAATCTTACGATTTACTCAGATTTACTCAGACGTTACTGTAATAACATTATCCTCTTCAGTCCTGGTGTATCGTATACTATACATAATTTTATTTTAATTTTTTTGCAGTATCTTGGATACTTTTGAGTTTTTGAATAATAAAATTTGATAGAAATGAAGAGTATCACTTTTGCAACATTTCTATGCCAGATTTATAAATTGAATTCAAAATTTTGGGGCACAAAGAAGTCAAAATTGCCCCAAAATTTGATTTTCTGTGAAGACTTGATTTGGGATATTTGGAACCCCAGAATGATGTGACTTTCGCCCCCCCCTCCAAAAATTGTAAATTCGGGACTGAAGAGGTTAAAGCATTATGTCCATCTAGAGAAACTACACTTTCCAATGGTGAAATAATAATTAATTATACAAATCGGTTAATTTAGCTTCTGATAATAATTCATACAAACACAGAAACATTCTCTGTAGGCTATGTTTAATAGCTTTCGATTGTTGATGTCCAAGGCCCCTGTTTCGATTGTTGTTGTCCAAAGCCCCTTATAGACGAAGTCGTTTGTTCTTAATTCATTGCACCGTCTTAGATGGCGTTATTTTAATTTTAAAACTCATTTATCTCATTAAATATCAGTCCTATCAAAATTTTGTAAAGAATTCAACTTATCGGAAATCATTTGTAAAGAAACTTTTGTTATGTAACATTTTTCACAAAAATCAATAATAACCGAGATATTTCGATTTATTTAATTCAGGCCCCCTTATAACCCCCCTTTTAAATAAAGTGTTTTGAATGCCATATAGCCTAAAATCTAAGTTACAACGAACTTAATTTATATTCAAATTTTCATATAAATCGGTTCAGCCATTATCGCGTGAAAAGATAACAAGCATACAGACAGACATACAAACAAAAATTTCAAAAATGCGATTTTCGGCTTCAGGGTTGTTAATTATATATGTTAGGACCAATAATTTTTGAAAAATCGAAAATTACCAGAAAAATTTCGGCTACAGATTTATTATTAGTATAGATTTAATTTATATTTACCCAGTTCCCTCAGGAACTGTCGAACGACGTTGCAATTTAAATTATTTGAATTTGTTATGCTTGTAATTTGTAATATGGGTTCACTTACCGCTTGCAAGTTCATTGAGTGTAACTTCTAGCCTTATATTATTTTGTGCGAGATCGTGCGTATTTGCTTGTTTTCCGCACAGAACCAATACGCGGTAAGTGTGAAATACCACATTCAGTATTCCCAACGTAACACACATAACAATTTCCCTCTTCTTACCGCTTAAGCGCGACATTCATTTTACTGCTTTAGGCTTTTAACATATTATTTTTAGAGACGTTTAACATAGTAATAATTATAAATTGGAAACTTACCACTGCAATTTCACCTAAATTGCAATGTTAAAAATTGTTCTTAAATATTTGCAAAAATTAAGTAAAGTCTACTACTACACGAAACTTATTGCATTCCTGATACAAGTAACATTAAGGAAGCCGTGAAAAAATCAACAAGATTCCAATGCCGATGTTATTACTGCAATATGTTATATAAATAATATTGTTAAAATATTAAAATCAAAAATAAATCATTACATAACGTTACCGTTTGTTTTAAGTTCGCATTTATAGACTGGGGGAAAAAAAAGACAGACGTATATCACGGCCTGCTGGAGTATAGTAAACACAGAAAATATTTCATAGCAACAATGTTGAAGAAAGATATTTTGGTGTTCCGAAGTTGCCGTCGTTAAACAGAAACCAACATGGAGATTTCATTGCAACTAATTAGAAATTCGTCTTTCAGTTATGTAATAAACGATCTTTGCACAAAATAATGTACGATACACGAGCGGTATGTTTGTTTTCATGTTCTCGGAAATTAAAAAAGCTCAACTACGTTTCGCTTTTTCAATCTTTTCCTCGACCATGAAAACGTCAACATACCGCTCTTGTAACGTATATTACTATTGTAATTATTATTTAGTATATTTGCATTAATTTACTCAACTTGTGGTTGTTATGACTGTATAAATTTTTTATTAGTGTTCTTTAAATATTAATAAAATTAGTATCAGCTTCTTTTGTTTCGGACTAAGTGGAAGAGAAGGACTGATGGCCTTAACTTCGCCAGAATAAATAAATAATAATAATAATAATTATTATTATTACTATTATTATTATTATTATTATTATTATTATTATTATTATTATTATTATTATTTTATGGACGGCCGGGTAGCTCAGTTGGTAGAGCAGCTGGCTACGGACTGGAAGGTCCGGGGTTCTATCCCGTGTGATGATGGGATTTTTCTCGTTGCCAAACTTTCAGAACGGCCCCGAGGTTCACTCAGCCTCCTATATAATTGAATACCGGGTCTTTCCGGGTAAAAGGCGGTCAGAGCGTGGTGCCGACCACACCACCTCATTCTAGTACCGAGGTCATGGAAATCATGGGGCTCTACCTCCATGCCCCTCAAGTGTCTTCATGGCATGTGATGGGGATACCTTTATTATTCACTTTAGCCCTAGTCCTCTTCAATGGATTCGGTTTTCGCTATTATCAATTCCATCGACAATAAATAATCCTGTAGTTGATACAGCATCATTAAGTACTGAAATAAAAAATACTCAGACGCCGTTGTATTTTCCATCCTTCGCCTTCAGGACGATTATGATAACACTTACTTACATACTTACAAGTGGCTTTTAAGGTACCTGGAGGTTCATTGCCGCCCTCACGTAACCCGCCATCATCGGTCCCTATTCCGACCAATATTAATGCAGTCCCTATATCAAATCCCACCTCCTTCAAATCCATTTTAATTGTCTATTATCTTCTTATATACGTTCGGCCTCTCCAAAAGCTTTTTCACTCATGTTTTTCAACTAACACACTATATGCATTTCTGAATTCACCCGTACGTACTACATGCCCTACCCACCTCAAACATCAGGATTTAATGAGGTGAAGAATACAAAGCGTGGAGCTCTGCGTTGTGTAACTTTGTCCATTCTCGTGTAACTTCATCTCATTTATCCCCAAAGATTTTCCTAAACACTTTATTCTCGAACACCCTTAACCTCTCTTCCTCTCTCAAAGTGAGAATTCAAGTTTGACAATCTTACAGAATAACCGGCAATATAACTGTTTTTTGAATTCTAACTTTAAGTTTTTTCTTGAAGTCAGATTAGATGACAAAAGCTTCTCACCCGAATAATAGCAGGCATTTCCCATATTTATTCCTCGTTTAATTTCCACTCGAGTGTCATTTATTTTTGTTACTGTTGCTGCAAGGTATTTTCATCTTTCTTCCTTTTCAAAGGATGCCTAAATTTCCAATTGTTATATTTCCATTTCATATTATGTTCTAGTCACGAGACATAATCATATACTTTGTGTTTTTTTCGGGATTTACTTCAAAATATATCTCTTTACGTGCTTAAAGTAAAATTCTCTTGTTTTCCCTAATCGTTTATGGGTTTTCTTTTAACATGATGATGATAATAATAATACTAATAATAATAATAATAATAATAATAATAATAATAATAATAATAATAATAACGACGAACTTATGAAACAGTAAGAAAAGACTAAGACCATGGCATATGCAAGAACAATCTCGGAAACTTATGGCGCTAAGCACAATTCCGCAAAATGTTGCTCCTCTGCGACACGACCAGGCCATAGGCCACACTTTGGTTGTCTAAAAGTGAAATTTCTAAGTAATGTCGTCGGACCCGGGATTAGTGAGTTCCGTCTCTCAACACTCGACTTTTGCACTTCTTATAGTTTTCTCCACTAAGAAACCAGAAAAGTGAAAGTTCTGAAAAAAAAAACTTTTTATTTAAAGTGGAAAAATAAGTCATTATATCAAATACCTTACTATAATAATACCGGACAGCTAGCAATTTTACGTGCGAACGACGCTGGTGTTGCTATCTAGGCGGTCGGTGTGGAGATACTCGCGAAACAAGCTGTAATCAACTGCAATGTATATTGTTGCTTGGCTAGTTAATAGTTTTATTAATTAGTGCTGTGTTAAAATGTCAGGGTGTATATTATGTGCTGTTTATAATAATACTACAAAATTACAGCATTACAAACTTCTCCAAATCGTACTTTAGATTTCCAAGGGATCTTAAAACGTGAGTCAAAAACATTCTTTATTAGGCCTAATTCCTTCGTCTCTGTGTTGATAGAAAAATGCAAATTAGCTTTTTTTTTATCTAGACCTAATAAATGAATAGAAGTTAAAATGTATCGGAAATTTTAAGGTTTCATCAAATTAAGTTTTTTTGTTGTCCACATGCCTTTACTAATCATTACAAGCATCAGATTACTATCAATTTTATCTTTGCAGTTGTCAGAAATGCGTATATAAAACATTATTGTAAATTCATTCCTAATATCAGAATGCATGTCTTGAATTTTATTAAATATTAATTTTTTTTAATACAATAGTGATCAAATCTAATAAAACAAACATAAACGAATCGCCGCTCTGTTATGACTCGTACACCCGCAGAGCTGCTCAGGATGGTTTGACCTTGGCTGGATCTGCCTTCTTCTTGGAGCTCTTCGCTCTCGTCTTGAAGATCGCAGGGTCGAGGTGGTTATACGGCATGTCACACCAGTCCACGCTCTGTGTGAGTGGGTTATTCACATCAGATTGGAGCAGATGCGGCGCGATCAACACGAACATTTGCTCAGCCCACGGCGTTAGGTCCATGGGCGTGAATTTGAACTGCCACTGGGGGAGACCCTGGTGTACCAGCATCATGCGGAAGTACTGCGTGAAGTCTGCAGTCAGGTAGTGCCACTCGAAACTTCTGTCCAGCAGCCAGATCTTGGGGTCCTCTCGTTTTAGATCGGATTCGCACTCGCTCTTGTCCATGTACACCAGACACACCTTTCCGATGCCTTGACAAGCGTCCAGTTCGAAGATCTTGCACTTGACGCCGAAGTTGGGGCGCTGCCTGGGGTCGTCCTGCTCGCTGCAGATCTCGATGTCCAGCAGCGTGGGGCATTCCGCATCGCCAATGCTCTTGACGCCGGCCAGCCCTCGTAACTCAGACATAGAGTTGATCTTCATGTTACCGATGGGGAGCACCTCGCCTTGTGGATATTCTCGACCATGGCTTCATTAAATATCAGAATTGATTTTGTCTCACTAAACCAAAGAACAAATATGTAACAATTAATTACAGAAAGTAATATGAAGTATCCAATACTTCTCATAATATGCAGCTTTGATATAAGATAATAATTTTACATTAAATATTAATCAGCATTTCTTAAGTGTTTCGTAAATTAGTCCACATTAGTAGCTCACGTTTTAAACAATAGTCAGAATCCCGCTATGTTAATATTTGTATATGTGGACGTAATTCCATCCCGCTCCGCTAGATGTCAGGTCCGCGATATTTCGCACTCACGCCAATGCTGCTAGTATACAACTGTCTGGTATTATGATAGTAAGGTATTTGATTATAACATGTTTATCTAAGTATGTTTTCAATATCCTGTATTTGGATCCAGATAGCTGCGCTTAATCCTTCAATTGGCAAAACTTCATTTCTCACACTAGTTTATTAAACCTTGTCGGACTGTAAAGAAAACAACTATCCCAATGTACATACTTTATATGTAGTACAATATTATAGTATTGTGAAATTTTAATTTTCCTATCATTTTTTCCATTGTTCTATTAAAACTAGTGGCTTGTGCAGCGAATGCTGCAAACTAAGTTCATCAGATGTTCAAATAAAAAATTTTTAGGTTTATTTTGAACTAGCCGTACCCGTGCTCTCCGCTGCATCCGTTAGAAATAAATATAAAGTAATTACATAATTAAAATGGGACATTTGATCCAGGGAACATTCGTGTTTGATATAAGGATAAATCGTTTATTATGTTACTTAATTTAAATTGTATTTGCATAATTAAAATGCGATCATTTTGATCCAGAAACCACTCATTTGGTCACAAAAATTATTTTAGGAAATATAGGAAACGAATGTACAGAATAGCCTATCAAGTTTTCTGTGCATAAGAAGCTATTTTAATCTTACCTGTCCTCGATTCACTCAGAAGTTACTGTAATAACATTATAGCATTATGTCCATCTAGAGAAACTACACTTTCCAATGGTGAATTAATAATTAATTATACAAATCGGTTAATTTAGCTTCTGATATTACTTCATAGGTACAAACACAGAAACATTATCTGTAGGCTATCTTTCATAGCTTTCGATTGTTGCTGTCCAAGGCCCCTTATAGACGCAGTCATTTGTTTTTTAATTCATTACACGGCCTTAGATGGCAGTTGTTTTAATTTTAAAACTCATTTATCTCATTAAATATCAGTCCTATTAAAATTTTTTAAGGAATAAAACTTATCGGAAATTATTTTTAAAGAAACGTTTGTTATGTAACATTTTTCACGAAAATCAATAATAAGCGAGATATTTCGATTTATTTAATTCAGGCCCCCTCATAACCCCCCTTTTAAATAATGTATTTTGAATTCCATATAGCCTGAAATCTAAGTTACAACGAACTTAATTTATATTCCAATTTTCATCGAAATCCGTTCAGCCATTATCGCGTGAAAAGGTAACAAACATACAGACAGACAGACAGACATACATACATACATACATACATACATACATACATACATACATACATACATACATACATACATACATACATACAAACAAAAATTTCAAAAATGCGATTTTCGGTTTCAGGGAGATTATTTATATAATGTTAGGACCAATTATTTTTGGAAAATCGAAAATTACCAGAAAAATTTCGGCTGTAGATTTATTATTAGTATAGATGAAAAATACTATACTTTTGACAGTTATTTGCTTCCATAATGATGAAACATACTCCCTCTGAATGTTTTTTTTTATGCCAAATGCTATTTTTAACCTGTCCACCTTCAGTTTTTGAGTTTCAAAGCGAAAACACAAGTAACAATGTCAGGATGATTTTTCATGTGGGAGTAAAGTAATAGCTATTTCAGGTCATTGTGGATTGTAGGCGAAAGTTAAAAAAAGTCAGGTGTGCTATGCTTTCGAACAATAGACATAGCATCTTGGTGTATCTGCTAGATGTAGAGCTTGAAATGTAGGGGGTAAAATCATTTTATCCTGGTAAGATATCTTGCTGAAATGATCGGAAGACTACAAAATTTTGTACGCCTCTTATTTTATCAGTAAGTAATACCTTTTGGTCTTTCCTTAGGATTTGTAATTTTTGCGCTCTCTCGAGCCAATACTGAAGAGAATGACGCATATAAATATCTACACCACACCGCCATTAAGTATATGAAAAAGACCCAATCCCACTTGATTAATAACTATAAAAATATTTGATTTTTAATAACAATATTATTATCTTACGTAAGTTTATATATAGCCGCAACTCAGTAAATTATAGAAATAAAGATCGAATTTAAGATATTCTCTACGTCTACTTATATTACCCCAAAACGCTTCAGTTTCATATCTTCAATATGGCATTAATATGTATAATTAATGACAAATAGTCACATCATGGCATTAACTATAATACTATTTCATTTCTAATGGTAATAGTGTCATTAAACCCTCTCAAGTTTTGTAGATTTTAATATCCAATCAATACACAGCTGTACTCAGGAAATTACACACCGCAGAATCAGACCTGTAAATTAATTTTAGTAAGTCTTGAAGTTTTTAATAACCAATTGAATTTGAGCTCTAAGTATGCCAGCAATCCTGTAGGTCATGGCCTTCGTGTAATTGCCTATTGTTTATTGTAGTGTGTTTTTGTTTTATTCTGAAATGCAATTAGTTATCAAAACTGACTAAAGATGGATTTGGGAAAATTGTAAAATTATGTAGGAAAACTAACGCTTCACTGAAAGTTACTATTTTTCTGAAAATCCTTCGATGCCAAGCCAAAATGACGGGTCATTCATTAAAATTCGTTTAGCCGTTTTCCTGTAATTTCCATTTCCAGTTCAAATTATATGTATAAACTAGTGGCTTGTGTAGCAAATGCTGCAAACTAAGTTCATTAACATTCACATTAAAATTTTTCAAATTTATTGCCAATGAAGAATACCAGACATTTTGGAAGTTACTTACTTCCATAATAAAGAAACATACCCCTCTGAATCGTTTTCTGTATGCTAAATACTTTTTAATGAACCTATACTATTACTATTACATCTTCAAGCAAGAATAATTCAGTCTGTACCATCATATCCTACCTCTCTCAAATCGATTTTAATATTATCTTCCCATCTACGTCTGCCTCCCTCAAGGTCTTTTACCTTCAGGTCTTCCAACTAACACTCTATACCATTTCTAGATTAACCCATACGTGCTACATGCGCTGCCATCTCAAATGTCTGGATTTAATGTTCCTAATGATGTTAGGTGAAGATTACAATGCGTGTAGTTCTACATGGTGTAACTTTCTCCATTCCCCTATGACTTCATCCCTCTTAGCCCCAAATATTTTCCTAAGCATCTTATTTTCGAACACCCTTAATCTCTGTTCCTCTCTCAAAGTGAAAATCCAAGTTTCACAATCATAGAGAACAACTGGTAGCATAACTGTTTTATAAATTCTAACTTTCAGCTTTAAATATCTACACCACACCGCCATTAAATATGTGGAAAAGATCCATACCACTTGATTAATAACTATAAAACTATTTGATTTTTAATAACAATATTGTTATCTTACGTAAGTTTTGTATAGAGTACTGTATGGCCATCACTCAGTAAATATTATAGAAATGAAGATCTAACTTCAGATATTCTCTACGCCTATTTATATAACCCCAAAAGGCTTCACTTTCATATCATCAATAAAGCATTAATCTGTATAATTGGTGACAAATACATCATGTCATTCACTATAATAATATTTCATTTTTAATGGTAATGATGTCATCAAACATTCTTAAGTTTTGTAGTTTTTAATATCCAATACAAAGACAGCTGTACTCAGAAAATTACACACCAGAGAATCGTCTTTTTAGTAAATCCTGAAGTTTTAATAACCAATATTACAGAAACGTTCAGAAAAAAGTTACACAAATGAAGATCGACATATTGGCATTATGTCAGCCATCTGAACTCTAAATATGTCAGCAATCCTGCAGGTCATAGCCTTCGTGTGATATTGTTTATTGTAGTGTGTTTGTGTTTTGCTTTCTTTTATTCTGAAAGGGCCATTACCTATTTCTCAAAACTGACGACAGATGGATTTTGGAAAATAGGAAAATGATGTAGGAAAATTGACATTTCATTACAAATTACTATTTTTCTGAAAAAACTTTGGGTTCCAAACTTCAAAATGAGGGGACATTTATTAAATCTGTTCAGCCGTTTTCCCGTAATTTCCATTACCAGTTCAAATTAAATATATAGACTAGCCGTGCCCGTGCGCTCCGCTGCACTCGTTAGAAATAAATCTAAAGTAATTACATAATTAAAATAGGACGTTTGATCCAGGGAACATTCGTGTTTGATAGAAGGATAAATCGTTTAATATGTGACTTAATTTAAATTGCATCCAAATAATTAAAATGCGATCATTTTGGCCCAGAGATACTCATTTGGTGCAATGACAATTCCTTTAACCTGTTTCTTAATATTTATTACATGCAACCATAGTTTAATGAAGATTGACATCATTTAGATTTAATGTGTATATTTTATTTTACTTGTTATAGGTTTCCATTGAATTATGGTAATAACTTAATTTTAAACCTTGTTTTCTACGTATTCAGTAAATGGCGCTTGGCCCACTGTGGTTGTGAACCCTTCAAATAACTTAAATTATATTATATTGTATTGTATTGTATTGTATTGTATTGTATTATATCGTATAATATCATATCATATCATATCATATCATATCATATCATATCATATCATATCATATCATATCATATCATATCATATCATATCACATTATATTATATTATATTATATTATATTATATTATATTATATTATATTATATTATATTATATTATATTATATTATATTATATTATATTATATATCAGAAGTTACTGTAGTAACATTATAGCATTATGTCCATCTAGAGAAACTACACTTTCCAATGGTGAAATAATAATTAATTATACAAATCAGTTAATTTAGCTTCTGATATTACTTCATGCAAACACAGAAACATTCTCTGTAGGCTATCTTTCATACCTTTTGATTGTTGCTGTCCAAGGCCCCTTATAGAGGAAGTCATTTGTTTTTTTTTTTTTTTTTAATTCATTACACGGCCTTAGATGGCAGTTACTTTAATTTTAAAACTCATTTATCTCATTAAATATCAGTCCTATCAAAATTTTTCAAGGAATAAACCCTATCGGAAATTATTTGTAAAGAAACTTTTGTTATGTAACATTTTTTACAAAAATCAATAATAAGCGAGCTATTTCGATTTAATTCAGGCCCCCTTATAACCCCCCTTTTAAATAATGTATTTTGAATGCCATATAGCCTAAAATCTAAGTTACAACGAACTTAATTTATATTCCAATTTTCATATAAATCGGTTCAGCCATTATCGCGTGAAAAGGTAACAAACATACAGACAGACATACGAACAAAGATTTCAAAAATGCGATTTTCGGTTTCAGGGTGGTTAATTATATATGTTAGGACCAATTATTTTTGGAAAATCGAAAATTACCAGAAAAATTTCGGCTACAGATTTATTATTAGTATAGATTATAGCATATAGCCCCTTTAACCTGTTGTATCCTATAGAATACTTTGTCAATTGAAGGGTTAAAACAACAGGTTTTTGTGTTGCTGGTGTCTGACTGAAACTGCATATCTTGTATGCAATTGTGAATTGTTAACTACAACAGCATTGATTTCACCCTCGTCAACTAAGAGTGACTTTATTGTTTGAGTATGGTGTTTGGTGTAGTAATGTCTTTATCACTTTAATGTCTCGTTCACTAGTCGGCGCCAGCGGTTCGAAACCACTAGAACCACACCGTACGCAGTTACATAGGAAGAGTGACGTTTTAGTTATGTATAACGGACCTAATAGGAATTTGTCAGTGCCGCAATTTTCTACGGGACGTAAACCACAACACACCAAACAACATAGCTGCAACAGTAACAACAACAAAATGGAGAGACCACAAGTAAAACAATGCTAACGCGACAGTTAAACTCTGAGAGGGCGTTCAATGTTCGCTTTATTAATATCTGGCAATTTATAGTGCCGTACAATTCAGAAGGTGAGTCTGGAATTAACAAAGTATCCATATAACTGAGTCCAAAATCATCTTCTTTGGGAAATATTAATTATATTGCGCTTTAATCGGACTGAATTTTAAATTAATTAGGGTTACATCTGGCTACATACTTCTAAAGATTACTAGTATATTTATGTTATTGGAAGAATAAAATAAAGTAATACATTTCCTTTAATAATAGGGTAAGTGTTACAAATATGAAATAGTGTGATTTACGAACTAATACGTGTTGTCTTCCAAATTACTGAGCACTTATACTGTCTTTCGCGGGAATGTGTTAGTTTTTAGGGAGCTGAACTGTTGAAATTATGTTTCTCACTGTTGCATTTTCGAGGAAAGTGAAAATTTTGGCGGTAAGTTTTTTTCTTAAATATACATTGTTATTCCTAAATGTTAGAAATATTAATTATATATATTCTCGAAAAGAAGTAATTCACGTTTATAGCAATGCATGTTTAATTGATTTTGTTATACAATTTTTATACGTTTTGAGGTTATGACTTACAACATCAGTGTGTCACAAATATGAAACTTACTTATTTACTTACTTACTGGCTTTTAAGAAACCCGAAGGTTCATTGCCGCCCTCACATAAGCCCGCCATAGGTCCCTATCCTGAGCAAGATCAATCCAGCCTCTATCATCATATCCCACCTCCCTCAAATCCATTTTAATATTATCTTCCCATCTACGTCTCGGTCTCCCCGAAGGTCTTTCCCCCTCCGGCCTCCCAACTAACACTCTATATGCATTTCTGGATTCGCCCATACGTGCTACATGTCCTGCCCATCTCAAACGTCTGGATTTAATGTTCCTAATTTTGTCAGATGAAGAATATAATGCGTGCAGTTCTGTGTTGTGTAACTTTCTCCATTCTCCTGTAACTTCATCCCTTTTAGCCCCAAATATTTTCCTAAGCACCTTATTCTCAAATACCCTTAACCTATCTTCCTCTCTCAAAGTGAGAGTCCAAGTTTCAAAACCATAAGGAACAACCGGTAATATAACTGTTTTATAAATTCTAACTTTGAGATATTTTGACAGCAGACTGGATGACAAAAGCTTCTCAACCGAATAATAACAGGTATTTCCTATATTTATTCCGCGTTTAATTTCCTCCCGAGTATCATTTATATTTGTTAACAAATATGAAACAGTAGTATTATTAGTATTCCATCTCTATACCCTGGTTTTATGTTTCGTTACTTGTGTTGGCACCTAAAGGGGAAGAGAATACCTCAAAGAAAACAGTGGAATGAAAAGGCAATGCAAGAAGCCATAAAACAAGTTCGAAAAAAGACGTGAGAGACGATTCATCTGGATCCAGTATTACGGTTGGGAAAACGCCCGCCTTATAATGAAGATGTTGAATGCTTGTTCTGTGCTTTTCTTGATAGAGGCCATTTTGGTTTTGCAATTTTGCTAATCTTGTAACGTGTTAATAGTATTCCAAATTTGTACCTCAATTTTTTATGAAGAAAATATGTTATGTTTTGAGGAAATGATTTTCTTCAAACATTTTATAACATCTTATGAACTTCTAAGTCCGGTGTACCATTCACAGGGACATTCAGCAATAAACAGGACGATACGTGATATCATATTCATTTTATTAGCACATTTTATGATTTTACTATTAATCTCTTTCACTTTTTCATGAAATAATTTAATAAATACTGTGTTAATAATAGTATCTATAAATAATAATAATAATAATAATAATAATAATATTTATTATTTGATATTTGATATATTTATTTCTACAACTCTTATTTGGTAATGGGTCGCCACCACATCTGTGTATTCGTGCTCCCCATTACCTTCTAATTACAATAAACTTTCATTGACGTGTGCTACCATCTTATTTTACCTTTGTTACCTCTATTACTACAGGGACATCATTTTATTTTTACTAATATTTTTAATATTAAACTGTCTATACCTTCAGAGAACCGGAAACACCGCTTCCTCCCCCCTCCAAGACAGGAGTTCGATGATACTGGAGTAAAACACAAATCACTCTACTAGGTATAGGAAGGAAGAAAAGTTGTTCATCCATTTACGTAAACTAGAAAATATCGCGATTTTGAGTTTGATAATTTTCATTAGGTTTTTCTTTAATCAAAGTACAGTACTGTATTAAGAATAAGTGTTTTTACTCACGAAGTGAGTTATCCATGCGAACGTATTCATTATGCGGTGTATATTATACTGTCTACAGCACATCAGCGTACAATATAGAGAAAGAAGTTAAATTGAAAAATAATCATAATATGAATATTTAAACACAATTTTGAAAATGGTGGCCGTTCATTTCGATACAGGCTTCAGTTCTTTTGTGCATATTATCGCACAAATAGACTATTGCATCTAATTCCAATTGCCAGTTTCGTCCTTCGTACTAGTAACTCATGTTGAAATAATTATGTACCTACTCTACGTACTGTAAATTCAATCTTCACTTCTGCCCGACCCGAAAATATAAAATTACTCAGACATGCTATCTACTGTCCGTCCATGTGGTTATGCCGCAGGATTGTAGAAAGGGAGGAAATCACGTGACAGTTAATTACTTAACGAGGCCCTTTTATTTAAGTTAAATTAAACAGCTGTATAATATTACGTAAAAGCCCAATTAATGTTTTCAGAAAAGAGCTAAGACAGCCCAGCTTTTACAGAGGGGCGAGCAGAAGCAGGTGGGGGTATCGGGATGCGACGTAGGCAAACGGACAGTACCTGTGCGAAAATATGATTCAATATTGAAAGCTCTTTCGTCACTGGAAAACGCGAATATATTTCTGGAACGTACTATAATCAGTAACTCAGTACTGCTTACTATCTGCGGTCTTGGCTCTGTGTGGAGTTGGAACTTCATTAGTAGAAGGGGTGAGAGTGAAGTACATTCAAGAACTCAGGTACAATAAAAATTGAAGTAAAAATGAAATGATGTCCCTGTATAATACATACTTTCAATTTGCTTTCTAACCTCTCCCCTTAAAATTTTCCCTTCTTTCTAATGAACACCTCACCATTTTTATTGTTTACTTATATTTGAAGTACTTCCTATCGTCTAAAATTTCCCTTACTTTGAACTAACTTTTACTAACACTATTTAATCATACTCATTCACTTTCATCGCTAATTTACAATCAATTCTACCTCTCCTCACTTCTGTCATCACTCTTATCCCCTATTTCTCCATTAGACACTAAATCACATGTTTATTTTGTTAAACTGTTCCCTTTCACCCCGATAAATTTTCCGTTTGCCTCTATTTTTGTAAGTCAACTCAACGTTCATTTGTAAACTTACATTAAAATATTTGCTGCCTTCCTATCATTTCAATTTCTCTGATTGTACGCTAACTTAGTCGACACTTCAATATTCTTAACATTTCACTACCAATTATTATTAACAAACACTTCTAATTTTTTCTAGTCACTTCCTTTATCAACTCTTGTTTCTCTGGACACTAATTCACTTATTCGTTCATACATTCTCTCTCCGATTATTTTACTAGTTACTCTTACTCCTTGAACACTCACTTTATTGTTTCTATGTCTTTTGCCAATAATGTTTATGAAATATTTTATTTATTATCGTTTATTTACTAATTCATTTATGTCTTTGTTTATTTGTTTGTTTCTTTCTTTATCTGTCTGTGTGTCTATTTATTTATTTATTTATTTAATTATTTATTTATTAAATTGATTTATTTTTACTGGCAGAGTTATTGCCATAAGAGGTCTTCTCTTCTACTTTATCATAATCCCTATTGGTTTTAAAAGTTGTTTACATTAAAAGTTGGAATATCAAGTTCACCAATGAATCACATTTATTGCAAGAAATGTATAAAGTTATACGAAGTAACTTTCTATTGCTTCATTTCAAGTCATGTTTTCTGCACTTCTTTCCATTCCATAGTCAGTAGTTTTATTGTGTAGGAAAGTAATTGTTTTAGCCCATCTTAATTAATGTTTAGTCTTTTATTTGAATTGATGGGTACGTAACAAACGATAAATTATAGATACTGCTTCTGTTTACTACTAAGTACAATTTCCGTCTTCAACCTTCATTTGCTTGGTAATATCATGCACTGCTTTCTGGTTGAACTTGACTGCGATATGTAGGTCAGCACACCCAATCATTAAGTCGTTGAGTGTGGCTTACCTTTTCTTCATGGGTCGATAATGTCTACATTACACGTTACTTGTTCGTAGTTTTGACGAAGCAACACATCGCTCTAAATATATGAATGACATTTTAAAATATAATAAAATGTTAGACCACTTAGTTAACATGAAATGTGGATTCGAAGATATACTAACAAAAAAATTGAACTTAAATGTGTCTCATAGTAAAGTTGTTCCAATATCTGTAATTTTATGGTATTCATGTTTAATAATGAGTGTAATTTCAGACATAATTCGTACATAATTTTGAAATCAATAGGAGCGGCCAGCAATGCTTCGGGACTTTTAAACTCACTGTACTTTGATACCAATGAACGCCATTACTTCTTCATCTTAGGATTATAGGGTGGACACAAAGTCTCGATCAATTTTTTAGTAAATGCTGGAGTTTCTTTATTGTTTCAGACAAATATATTAGTACGCTGAGTATTGAAGAACGGATAGTTATTGTTGGTGCTCGATTGAGCGTTTTAATATATGCAGAGGTACAACAGGAGTTTACACGTAAATGTATCTCAGTCGGCAGACTCGCTAGACTGCTGATCCGGAGATGCGCTCGGGCTTGGGTTGGATCCCCGTTTGGTCTGATTACCTGATTTGGTTTTTCCGAGATTTTCCCCAACCATAAGGCAAATGCCAGGTAATCTATAGCGAATCCTCTGGCTCACCTCACTTCATTTCGCCTAAATATTGAAATCTTGTAAAATTTTGACTTGTTTCACATTTTAAAGATTCAACGCTAATGTAAGATCTATGGAATACAATAAATGAGATGAAAAAATGAAAAGAATTTATAGCATAACCACATGAAAATAGTCAGAAAAGAGTATAAAGTAGCCGTCCTTTGGAGTAATAAGAAGAAAGTCAATGTGTAATCCAAAATTAAATACTATATTACGTAGTTATTCATTTATTTTGTAGCTTTGCTCGTCGTAAACTTAGAAATGAAAATAGATCTAAACATTTCAGAATGTAGCCTACGATTTGTTGAATAACTTTTGAAACCAAACGAAATAAAACAATTGATGATACTGGTATTGACGTACATGAACGAAGACTGGAATGTACGAAAGCAAAACGAGAACAGAGAGAACTGACCGCAGCAGAAATGAAATGTCTCAGGCAAGTAGGGGGATATAAATTGACAGACCACAAAAAAATGAGGGTATACTATAGGGATTAGAGGCTATACCGTTTCCAGGTAAAATACTGTACTGTATATAGAATCGGAAAAGAATGGACTACAATACGTTTAGAGAATAAAGCAATTAAAAAATTCACTCACATGCTGTGTGAACTAGAAGTAAAATACCCTGGAATTAATAGAATGCCAGAGGCAATGATAAATTACATTTTGTTGTTAACGCAATAATAATAATAATAATAATAATAATAATAATAATAATAATAATAATAATAATACTTACTTGCTGGCATTTAAGGAACCCGGAGGTTCATTGCCGCCCTCACATAAGCCCGCCATTGATCCCTATCCTGAGCAAGATTAGTCCAGTAAGAATAATAATAATAATAATAATAATAATAATAATAATGATAATAATAATAATAATAATAATAGTTCTTCAATAACTCTCCATTGTTTGTTATGTGTAATATTTACAACTCTCTGTCTTTAAACTGTGATTCTCAATTAGATTTCAGTTTATTAGTTTAAAAATTTCTTACAATACTTAAAAGAACTATTTTCCTTAGACATTTAAATTATAAATAAGTATATTATAAAAAAAATGTTATGTTTTATTTAACGACGCTCGCAACTGCAGAGGTTACATCAGCGTCGCCGGATGTGCCGGAATTTTGTTCCGCAGGAGTTCCTTTACATGCCAGTAAATCTACTGACATCGACCTGGCCCAGGATCGAACCCACAATATTGGGCATAGAAGGCCAATGCTATACCAACTCGCCAACCAGGTCGACGTGTATTATAATGTTTGAAATAATTTTGCATTATTGTATTGACATTTGGCACTAATATTAATTGAAATATTACATTCTAGGATCTATTACATATCTTTCTTTCTTTCGTTTGTGTTGCTTGTTTTGTTTTTCCCAATTATGTATTTTGTGTATGTATCAATGTAAGCCGCCTATAATTGAAAGCTTGCTTCTGTTGGTGCTGAAGTTTAAACAAACAAAGGAACAAACAAAAACCAACAATCAAAAACAAACGAAAACAAACGCACAAACAAACACATAAATAATTAAATAAATAAATAAATAAATAAACAAATAAATTAACCGCCACAGTTGATGTTGGTAGTAGTAATGGTGATATTAGCACTAACAGTAGATGTTGACAATACTAATGATGGTATTAGTAGTATTAACAGTGATGCACTAGTAACGTTGTTGGTAGTTGCAATGGTGACGTTGATAATAGTAACGGTGACGTTGTAAGTAGTAGTAATGGTGATGTTAGTAGCAGCAATATTTATAATGGTAATGGTGATGGTGCTGGCAGTATTAAAGGCGATGGTGTCGGTAGTAGCCATATGTAACTTTAGGTGAAGTAATGAGTAGGAACCATATTTTGCTCAGGAGGCTACAAGATTAAGTATTACTGGAGTTTTTAAGTGGACGACGCGCGTGCTTCTAGCAAGAGGAATACTTGACTGCGGCTGACGCGACTCTTGTTTCGTAAAGTGACACAGAACGAAACATGGACCACTATACTAATATTTACAGTTTAAATTATTTACACTATGTAAACTAGAATACGCCATTTCTACTATTTACACTATAATAAAGAATGCAGGCCTACACTGTTCAAGTCGGCCTGGGTGACGAAGTCGGTATAGTGCTGGCCTTCTGTGCCCGAGGTTGCGAGTTTGATCCCGGCCCAGGTCGATGAAATTTAAGTGTGCTTAAATGCTACAGGCTCATGTCAGTAGATTTACTGGCATGTAAAAGAACTCCTGCGGGACAAATTTTCGGTACATCGGTGATGTTGATATAAACTCGGCAGTTGCGAGCGTTGTTAAATAAAACATAATTTATTTTTTTTTACACTGAGCAAACATTATTCACACTATTAAGCTAATGCACAGTGTTGTGTATTGTAAGGCAAGGTATTTTATTTCATAATACTATAGCGTACTTATTTTGTAAATTATGTACAATAGTGTAGATAATGTTTGATCAATATAAGCCTTCATTCTTTATGATAGTGTAATAGCAAACATTGTGTATTTTAGTGTGGTTAGTGTAAAGGGCTGTCAGACATTGACTACTTTCAAAAGCCGATTGTCAGAAAGACTGCTTTTCGTCTCTGGAATATGATACTCGTATGTCTTCAAAAATTACTCTTGTAGAACATTCATTTTTAATAGACCTATACTAATTTTGCTTGATTATGTTAATCATTCCTTCGATCAAAATTTGTCTTACCACCAAATTGTAATTGCTTAAATCTTAGAATGACATATAACTAAATATATTTACATTTTATTATTATTATTATTATTATTATTATTATTATTATTACATTGTTTTCTGTATTGATGTTATTTATATTTGCTATGTATTTTATATTGAGTGGAAGAAAAGGCCTTATGGTCTTAATTCTGCAAGCACCAGTGAAAACAAATCAAATAAATAAATGAACAAAAACTCAAATTGTAAGAAAGGTCGTTGTAGTTATCAATCTTTACAACTAGGGTGATGTTTTAGTAGGTTATTTTACGACGCTTTATCAACATCTTAGGTTATTTAGAGTCTAAATGAGATGAAGGTGATAATGCCGGTGAAATGAGTCAGGGGTCCAGCACCGAAAGTTACCCAGCATTTGCTCGTATTGGGTTGAGGGAAAACCTCGGAAAAACCTCAACCAAGTAACTTGCCCCAACCGGGAATCGAAACCGGGCCACCTGGTTTCACAGCCAGACGCACTGTTACTCCACAGGTGTGGAACTAGGATGAATTTTCAACAGTTTTGAATCATGAATGGAACATCAACTGCAGTACAAACAAGATGCCTGTGTTCCCTAATAGTACCTGTGCCACGCGCCAAAGATGACGTCACGCCAATATTGTCTATAAACCTTATCTCCATATGTCTTGGGTCCCTAGTGATGATGGTCGTAAAGATGATTGTTGTACTCATAGAGAAGGTAGCGATATTGTTGATCGTTGTAATAGCGTTATTGTTGTTGGTTGTATTGTTTGAGATTGTGTTTATTGTTAGTAATTATAATGATAATTAGTAATTATGTTGGTCGTAGTGAGGGTTTCATGGCGAAGGTTGCGGTGGTAGTGGAGTAATGTAGTTTTGATGATGATAATGATGATGATGATGACGAAGACAATGATGATGATGATGATGCTGTTGAAGATGATTATCGTGTTTATCATGATGGTGATGCTAACAATGATGGTACCGACTACAATTCTTTCTTTCGATGGCGATAGTAATAAGAACGGATTAACAGAGCATTATAAGTCTCATAATCTTCTAATTAATATAATTTGAACAACAGCTTCGGTAAAAAAAAAAAACCGTAAGTGCATATTTTTACGAATGAAAGCTAGGTTTTAGTTTCATTCTTTCGAGGAAATGATAATTCACATAACATTACTCAGTCGCTTTCACTCGTAAGACATTGATTTTCATGTTGAATGGGAGATCATTAATAACAATGAACAAAAGCGAGGGCGAGAATCATCAATCATTTTGCCAACAGAAGCTAGGGATTGTCATAACAGAGTTTTATGACACAGGAAACAAGGCCTGAGATGAGATTGCTCTTCTGCGCTAAAATTAGAGACTTTTCATTTTTGCGTGCTAATATTGAAACAACTATTGTGTTAGGTATCCAGATAGGAATCTCGGATTCTGAATTTCATAACGCTATTTGGAATGTGTGGTGGACAGGCAAATGGTTCATTACTTCAGAAAAAGTGCAAGAATTTCTAGTTTGGAACATGCCAGAAATGAACATATTAGGGAAACAATGAAAGGCAAGGAATACTGAACAAATATAATTGAAAGAAAACATTTAAATTGATTTGGACACATTTTGAGAATTCAGTAACAAAGATGGTCAAAAATTATATCAATGGAAACCGGCAGGGAATAAATGGAAAATACTAATAAATAGACTTCGTTGAATTGCCACACGCAGCATGCTATCAGGCTGCCGATGTACGGTAGTATAGAGGAGGTGGGCGACCTCCCGGTCTCGTAGTATAAGCAGTTCATGTTAAGAGTTGTGACCGGTCCAAATAGATAGAGCAGCTACAGCTAATGTATACATAAGTAAGCACTTGTTTTTGCATTACTGTGGTTGGAATAGTCAAAGCATAACATTTGTCCAGTGCAGACAAGAATTCAATCAAACATAGTACAATGAGAGTGTCGCTGTTCCAAACAATTGCCCCTGGAATATCCTTACCCCCGCAACCAGTCTTGACCCTTGGAAAACGTGGTTGGATGGTGTTAATTATAATGCAAAATATTACGGCAAAGTAATGAAGGTAATTGATGTATTGGATAGCACAGACAGTTCCGCTGTTGCAGCTGTAAAATCATTGCCTTCTGAACAGCTATTGGAAGATATTCTGTTCATTGATTCTAATTTTAAAATCGTATCCAAAAGCATCACCCTGTTAGAATCGTTTAATCTACAACTCTCAGAAACCCTTAATATAGTGTATAAAATATCACAAACTGTTATCCAAAATAATAATTCACTAATTTCAGAAAAAATAAAATGTAAGTTGAGAAACATTACTGCTAAAAATTCTGCCTATTCACAACTTAGTATTATAAATGATGTACTATCAGGTCACGACAAAACGTCTGAAGTTGGTGTACTGAAAAGTTCTTCAAATATGCACATATTACATCGTGTGTTGTTGAACGTACATTTTCCCAATATAAGAACTGTTTAAGTGACCATCGGAGGAGGTTACTTTGCAGTCCCTCAAAATATACGTAACTCTTAACTTCAATGTACATATTCAAGGATGATGTGAGTATATTACATTACATTTTAAGAGTTAATATATCTCACTATAAAATAATTGTGTATTTACATGTTTAGAGATTTCCTACTTCAATGATCACCCATTATATTTCTTGAATGCAGGATACAGGTTTTATTGTAACCGCAGTATATGGCTCAGTGTTTACACCAGAGGCATACTCCGTCCGTTCCACGTCCGTTTCTCATACAGTCTATACCGCGTGCGTAGTAAACCTTGCGATTCTCGTGGCAATTCCACGAATCTACTAATAAATATGAAAGCTAAGGTTCTGACAATTCAACATGCACAAGACAGAAAGATTTCAAAGATGCTCAAGAAAAGACTGCAGATTTGCTGTATAATCCAATGTTATATACAACATATGTATCATAAATATATTTTTATTTAAGCAAAATTTCATGATTCCTTTTGCTCAGTCAGAATTCAATAGAAGGTGAGGCAAAATATATTCCGACGGCATTCTAACACTGGAACGTCTCATGTGGTAAACAGCATTAGGAAATCTTTGTGATTTGAGCCAACAATTGGGTTACCAGGTGTGCCAAAGTTCACCTGATATCAATTCTTCTAAACCTAATTTATAATCTCGTATTAAAGCAACAGCAGGAAATGAAATTATGTTCAATTCCTAATTCAGCAAACTCTTTATTAAATCGTGTATCTATTGTTTTTATTGCACAACCATCCTCCAATTGCCAGTAAAACTAACAACTTTCACGACACATTGATTCTCTTGGAGACAATTTTCTTGCACTGCTTCATTTATTCGTTCTTTTCACAATTTCCTTGTCTTCTTCATCCACATATTCAGCGCATTATACAGGGTGATTCAGTCCACCACATAACAGACAATTATTTCGGTAACTAGTGCATTAAAATTTTCGAGACAAACATATTTGTAACTAAAGCACATATGAACTTTCACTTGAGCTTGATTTCATCAATCAGCTCTAACAGGAAGTAGGGTCAGTGTCGTATCACTTTAAAATATTTCAAATGAGAGTCGAAGTCAAATAAGGTACCATTTGATAGAGCTCTTCAAAAGAAACAACTTTCATAGGAAACGTTTTTATTAATTCCTACTCTTTCAATGAAAAAACGTACGAATAGATGATGCAATAAATATTGAGAAATGTTAACAGAAGGCCTGTAAGTTCGTAATAACGATGTATCGTAACACTTGTTTTCACTCCGATTCTTCCATATATTAAGTTCACTCCTGATGTAGACAGCAGTGTGAGGCTTATGACAGAAGCCTCTAAAGACAGACTACGACCTTGAATCGAAAGCTTGAGGGTACCAGGGAGAGGGTATCGATTCACTACATCTCCGTACGAAATGAGGCTAGCCTTCCGTCACAATAAGTCGCGCTATATTGTTGTGCTGTGACTGCGCTGTTGAGTTTAGTTTAATCAAAAGTGCATGCTGTATGTTGAAGCCGAGTCGCTGTTGTTTCCAGCGTGACTCCTCCTCTTTGCTTAGATCTTAGGAAGTGAAGGCTCTATAAAGTCTAGTTAAGTAATATCGTTCGCCTTTTTGTTCTTTCGTTGCTGAGCTACCAGACAAGGAATCTATTTGCCGCATCGTTTAACATGATCATGTCGTAGCTCCTATGATAATAAATCAAACGCACTGTAATTGAGCATGTAATTGAGCGGCAAATAACGTCCTCGTGTGCTTTCTGCGAACGCCAACGAAAGAACCAAAATGGCAGGCGATTATATTAAGTATTTATCGAGCCTTAGGAAGTGCATAACGTCATCAGCTGCGAATCACAAGACGCACACGTTTAAATGTAGCCGACCTGCAACGTGATTGGCTGCCGGAAATAAGAGCGACAGGACTATAGTGTGGGCTACAGCGTTCCGCCTGAAAAAAAAAAATCACTGCTTAAGACTCACTTGGATATAAAACTAAATCACGGGCACAGAAAACCGACAACCTTACTATTGTTCTAGCGATGTGCTGTATGAGATTTTTTTTGTAAGCATCTGTTTATTTGAAAAATGCTTGTTAAGTTTTGTTTTTGTCCCATTTATGAATTACTGATAACACAGGAGGGTTTTGAATCAAAAGTATTGGAAAGAAAGGATATTTACCTTACCATTTTATTCAGTGCTCTGATGACTATATACGTACACACTGGGACTACGGAGGGGGTATCAATTCGCTACATCTCCATGCGGGTTCAGGCTAGCCTTCCGTCATAATGTTACATCGTGCTATATTGGTGTTCTCTGAAAGCGCTGCGTTGTTGAGTTTTGTTTAATCAACAGTGCATGCGTGTGTGTGTGTGTTACATGTTAATTTTGTGGAAAATGGCTCATACTGAAAGAACATTGAGGTCATTATTTGTAGAATTAAAGAATAAAAATTTCTAAGTTGAACTTATGAAACAAAATGTGCTTAGAAAGCTAGGAAATCGACACCATTAAAATAGCGGATGGAGGAAGACAAAATAGAAATGTTCAATTCTCATGGTATAAGAAATATCCTTGGCTAACATGGTGCTCTGACATAAACAAGTTATACAGGGACATCATTTTATTTTTACTAACATTTTTAATATTAACCTGGCTATACCTTTAGAGAACCGGAAACACAGTTTGCTTCCCCTTCCACGACTGTAGTTCGATGATACTGGCGTAAAACACAAACAAATCACTCTACTAGATATAGGAGGGAAGAAAAGTAGTTCCATTTACGTAAACTAGGAAATATCGCAATTTTGAGTTCGATAATTTTCATTAGGTTTTTGTTTAATCAAAATACAGTACAGTATTAACAATAAGTATTTTTACTCACGAACTGAGTTACCCATGCGAACGTATTTATTATGCAGTGTATATTATACTTTCTACAGCACATTAGCGTACAATATAAAGAAAGAAGTTAAATTGAAATATGATCATAATATGGATATTTAAACACATTTTTGAAAATGGTGGCCGTTCATTTCGATACAGGCTTCAGTTCTTTTGTGTATATTATCGCACTATAGACTATTGCATCTAATTCCAATTGCCAGTTTCGTCCTTCGTACTAGTAACTCATGTTGAAATAATTCTGTACCTACTCTATAAAAGATTACCTTACATACTGTAAATTGAATCTTCACTTCTGCCCGACTAGCACAGATAAAATTACTCAGACATGCTATCTACTGTTCGTCCAAGTGGTTACGCCACAGCATCGTAGAAAGGGACGAAATTGCGTTATAGTAAATTATTTAACGAAGGCCTTTTATTTAAGATATTTTAAACAGTTGCATAATATTACGTAGATGTCCAATTCCTAACAGAAATTAATGTTTTCAGAAAAGAGCTAAGACAGCCCAGCTTTTACAGAGGGGCGAGCAGAAGCAGGTGGGGGAAATCGGGATGCGACGTAGACAACGGACAGTACCTGTGCGAAAATATGATTCAATAGTGATAGCTCTTACGTCACTGGAAAACGCGAACATATTTCTGGAACGTACTATACTCACTAACTCAGTGCTGTTTACTATATGCGGCCTTGGTTCTGTGTAGAGGACAGTTGGAACTTCATTAGTGGGAGGGGTGGGAGTGAAGTGCATTAAAAAACTCAGGTACAATAAAAATTGAAGTAAAAATAAAATGATGTCCCTCTATTATTTTCCCTGTATTCTGTTTGTGGGTGAAAATGAGTGATCTTCATCTTCTTGTGGGGGTCTGTGTTATAAAAATTTTGATACAAAAGCCGAGAAACATCTGCTCTATAAAAAGATACAAGGTACGGGGATTGTTTCAGCCTAGCCAGTATTTACACCTTAGCTTCGCCACTGAATGAAGCAATTCCTAAAGGACTGGTTTAGAGAAAGCTGAAGCAACCGTAAAATAAATTCTGATGCTCGTAGATATAAAATTTGAGGCGAAAGAAATAAACTTCCTGAGTTAGATGAAAACTGTAATAAATTTAGGGCTCGTAGACTCTGTGTGTGTAGACTGTTGGCAGAAATCCCTCAACAAACACGCGTGGCTCTGTAATGAAAATTAGTTGCGGAACAACATGAGCCAAATGAATTCAGTATCGCAGCAAGTTCAGGCAGGCTGTCTGAAGACTGGTTAACCGTTTTGGGAGGTTCTCGCCTTTGATGTAGTCTCTATACAGAGAGGAGCGTGGAGAGGAATGACTTAATGAAACTTTGAATGACGTGATACCTCGACGTTATCGATATAGCTAGACGCGCTACAGTGAGAACACGTGCAACAGAAGTGATTCGCAAATTAATATATTGTGGCATCAGACGCATTCAACCAAGCACTGAGATAAACTTTTTTAACATATTCAATTTCTGTCATGGTTATCCTGGTTGTTTAATTTAGCACAAAACTAAATCTATATATTTCTTCATGTAGTTAGATACAGTGATTATTAATTTAAAATAAAATATAAAGAGTGTTTCCCGGATAGTGTTACAAACTTTCAGGGATGATGGGGAAGGGCACATGTATCAATTTGAGATGAGGAAACCTGCTCCGGAAATGACTGAGTCGAAGATTACAAGCAAAAATAGCTGTGTGGAAATGAAATAATTTTATTCCTCTAATTATATTATAAAATGTTTCAATTAAATTATGATTCCATCAGATAATGAAAATGTAGTTCTGTTGTAATAACAAGAAAAAAAGCTCAGTACATATAATAAATTATAACATATTAAACCTGTATTTTGCTCTCTCAATTGGCATTACTGAATAACATCCAATTTCTTTACTGCAGTAATCGACATTAATCTATTTAAACTTAACAATGTCTGAATAAATTATTTTTAATGTACCGAATTACATATGATATTTCCATGCAGATATTCTGCATCATTAACGATGAAAGAGTAATGGAACGGAGAAAAATTCTCTCCGGCGCCGGGATTTGAACCCGGGTTTTCAGCTCTACGTGCTGATGCTTTATCCACTAAGCCACACCGGATACCCACCCCGGCGTCGGACAGAATCGTCTCAGATTAAGTTCCAACTCTTGGGTTCCCTCTAGTGGCCGCCCTCTGTACTACGTCATATATGTCTATGAACGTAGGACTGAAGTCCACACATGTGCTGAGGTGCACTCGACTAGTTGGTCGGGATCCGACGGAATAAGCGCCGTCTTAAATCACGAAGTGATTTACGCATATCATTATATTATTTTTTAATGTACCGAAGTACATATGATATTTCCATGCTGATATTCTGCGTCATCAAACGATGAAAGAATAATGGAACGGAGAAAAATTAAAAACTTATTCCAATTACGTAACCTAGTCTATTAAACTTTTTAATAAAATCGTAATGAATCAGTGAAATTAATTAGTGAAATGCATCCAACAATGAATTCCGTCGGATCCCGGCCAACTAGTCACTCATAACGAGTGCACTTCAGCACATGTGTGGACTTCAGTCCTACGTTCATAGACATCTATGACGTAGTGCAGAGGGCGGCCACTAGAGGGAACCCAAGAGTTGGAACTTAATCTGAGACGATTCTGTCCGACGCCGGGGTGGGTATCCGGTGTGGCTTAGTGGATAAAGCATCAGCACGTAGAGCTGAAAACCCGGGTTCAAATCCCGGCGCCGGAGAGAATTTTTCTCCGTTCCATTACTCTTTCATCGTTTAATGTCTGAATAGGTAAATATTCAAAAAGATACATTTATTAAGATTTTGTGAGCAAATTTTAGGGATTTATTATTTGAGCCGTTCTGAGCAGAAGTGTTGTAAGTTAAAAATAGGAAATGAGGGTTAAAGTAAACATTCTGTAAAATACAGCGCAAAGTAGCAATTAATATTCAGTTTATTTAAACTATTAGTAGTCAGTGGATAGCAAGAAGGACATATTAATTGCTACTTTGCGCTGTATTTTACAGAATTTTTACTTTAAACCTAATTACCCAATTTTGGCTTACACCACTTTTGCTCTGAACGGCTTATTTACATGTTTATTCTATTCACGAAATAGTCCTAATAAATGTCATTCGAAGTCTGAGATTACTATAAATAACTCAGTCCTTTAAATTTCTACAAGTTTATTCTGACAGTCATATTTCTTACACACAATAAAATGTACTTATCGCTGCTGTTTCTATAGTAAATATATAGAATAAAAATAATTATATTATTTAATGCCTAACACGGATAAAACAAAGAATAATAAAGGCAACAAAATATAACTATCTAAAATATCAGTGTTGAAAACAGGAATTGCATTTAGCCTACAAAGACACTTTATTATTAGAATTCCCTCTACATCTGCCTCATGTTCTAACAAATAAATAACTGTTAGATCGAAGCTGCCTGCTAACAAGCAAACGTTCTGATGGGGGCAGATAAAAATGTTAAATTTTTTTCTTTCACCATGTTAATAATGTCAAAAGAAGTGCTTATACAAATTTTGGCCACTGGACCGCAATTACGAGGGCCGTAAAAAATTAATTCCCCAGGAGCCGCTAACAGAAAAAAAACCGCAATTTCATTGGACAAATTTATTGGAGTGGACACAACAATTGTTGAGCTATTTTTCAACATATTTTCCATCGGAATTGAGACATTTCTCATATCATGGGATCGATAAAGAGAGGTGCAGACGCAGTCAAACTCTGGTTCCGATCTGAGGCGGCTGACTTCTACGACACAAAAATTGATCCCATGGTATGACAAATGTTTCAATTCCAGTCGGGGATATGTTGACAAATAGCGTAACAATTGCTGTACTGTATCTGATTCAATAAGTATTTCCATGAAATTGTGTTTTTTTCTATAAACGGCCCCAGGGAAAGTCACTTTCTGGACGGCCTCGTAATTGCGGTCGAGTGGCCAAAATTTGTATATGCACTTCTTTTGACATTATTAACATGGTGGAAGAAAAAATTTTAACTTTTTTATCTGCCCCCATCAGAACGTTTGCTTGTAAGCTCTCTGAGAGTAGCCGTTTCCCGTCCCTGGCGCAGTGGATAAATCCGATAGATGGAAAAGTAAACAAACCCTAGCCTGTTCCCCCTCTCCGCCTAATACTCTGCTATCAGTTAACCTGTATCTCTCCGACTGGGACCTGAACTTCTTATTGCAGCCTAATTGTACTATTGCAGATGATAGATAAAGTAATGGAGGAGGTGAAGAGTGTTTGTGTAATTATAGAGGGAAACGGGAGTAAGTCCACAAAAACTTCTGCAACGTCTGCTTTGTTCACCATCGAACCTGGACCGCCTGGGTGGAAGATCAGCGCGCTAGTACTTTAGCCATAGATGCAGCTTTTAAGGACGTTAAGAGAGCGTCTTTAAGTTTAAATCTATCTTATTCCATGTTTTCCATCAATTAAATTAACCTAGTAATAAAATTACTAAATCTAATTAATTAAAAATTTATTCCAATTACTTAACCTAGTCTATCAAACTTATTAATAAAATCGTAATGAATCAGTGAAATTAATTAGTGAAATGCATCCAACAATGAAGAAAATTTAATTAAATTTTATTGCGAGCTAAATTAACTTATATTATTCTGAGTCCTTAAACACATTAAACAGATCAAAGACAGAATTTAATCCAAACGAAACTGAGTGCACAGGAAACGAGGAATTCCGAGCTGATAATAAAGCAAATATTAAGGTGGGAAGCTTTAACATAGTGCTGAAGCCATAGCAGTGGATTT
Organism: Periplaneta americana; assembly: GCF_040183065.1. Taxonomy (NCBI): domain Eukaryota; kingdom Metazoa; phylum Arthropoda; class Insecta; order Blattodea; family Blattidae; genus Periplaneta; species Periplaneta americana. The sequence goes on along the minus strand of NC_091128.1, from coordinate 132,284,434 downwards.
GAAACCAATCTAGCCCATGAATACTTGTATGTTGTCAGTAAGAATTCCTTTGTTCTGTTTGGTACAAGTCCGACGTCAGCAAGTCTCAACGTCACTGCATTTATACCATGTGTTTGTCTAATAAGCAGGCAGTGCATTTCCGTTCCCAAACGTACAGCGGATCGAGTAGTTTCTTCTGGTAGCTACATATATCACGTGGATGCGTAAGCAAGGTCGAATTGCAAGTAGGTACGCATGGGGTCAATAAATAATAATGATGTAATGTATTATAAATATGCCCCTATAACGTCATATGACTTAGAAAGAACATTCTCTTGGTTTAAACAGATTTCATGTGATATTCTATCCCGTTGCAGTTAACGAAAACATTTATATTCTGAGGTTATGAAATGCAAATATTTTACGAACATCACATAAAATTTGTTTAAGCTAAGAGAATATTCTTTCTACATCATATGACGTTACAGGAGCATATTTATAATACATTACATCATTATTATTTAACGAACCCATGCGTACCTGCTTGCAATTTGACCTTGCTTACGCATCCACGTGACGTAATAGATGTAGCTACCAGAAGAAATTACTCGATCCGCTGTACGTTTGGGAACGAAAATGCGCTGCCTGCTAATAAGATAAGCCTATAAATCTGTGAGAGGAAATCTGGAAAAATGGTAAAAAATTAAATGGTGATTTTTACCTTTATTCATAATAACAAAATAGTCTTCTTACTCATGTTTCTTGGAAATTAAAAGGAAACCTACAATTCTTTATTCGTCATATTCCACCACTTTACACACTCCTGATTAGAACGTTATGGTAACGAGTTCAACCACTACTTACTGTATGCACACATAGACAGAATATATGTGGAGGGAGAAATGAAGGGGTGATGTATACAGTGTATCCGCGCGCGAAAATTGTGCCCGGGATAGAGTAAAGGCTGGTCAACAATAAAGCGAGAACGGAAACGAGAACGAGTAATATTGTTAAAATAAATCTATTTAAATGTGAGAATTCACAACGTCGATGGTTTTTAATAGATTGTCATTGCATCGTTTTAAGTCAAGACGGCTGGCAGCTTTGATTACTTTAAGTATGGCATAATGTTCAAGATTTTTATGCCTCCAAGCTCCGCATATATATAAGAAATTGCTGATTCATTTTTCACAAAAAAATAATAATAAAAATGGCCAAAACATCAAAGACTGTTGAATGACACTGAGACAAATTCTCTCATAATATACAGGCTGTTCCCGAGGTGGTGTTAAAAACTTTCAGGGATGATGGCGAAGGGCACATGTATCAATTTGAGATCAGGAACCCTGGTCCGGAAATGACTGAGTCGAAAGTTACAAGCAAAAATAGTTGTGTGGAAATGAAATAATTTTATTCCTCTGTACACCTTATTTATGTGTATTTATCTGTACATCTTACACATACTGTATTCATCTGACGTTGTTTACGTTGTCTACTGTACTTACAGTATTCCATTCAGTGCGCTGCCTGAGGGATGGGGACAGGAAACTACACTAAAGCAATTCAAATGCCGTAATGTGTAACAGACATGGTCGGTCCTGATATGCACGTCTGTAGACAGCAGTGTATGTGTACAAGTTGCAAAGTCAGTCGATCAGTCCTAGTGAAATGGAGGAGTATATGAGAGCGGAATAAGCAGACCTGATTTTCGAATACGGATGAGCCAATGGGAACGGTAGACAAGCTCACAGATGTATCGGGGCAAGTACGCACGTAGGAGGCATACGGCCCATACCATCTTTCCACGACTGTTCCAAAGGTTAAGGGATGGGGGGGGGCACGTGGTGTCAAATTACAATTCCATTTCCACACAACTATTTTTGCTTATAACTTTCGATTCAGCCATTTCCGGACCATGGTTCCTTAACTCAAATTGATACATGTGCCCTTCGCCATCATCCCTGAAAGTTTGTAACACCACCTCGGAAACATCCTTTACTTTGTATTTTTTTTCTACCTCTCGTCTCCATTGTCCGACGAAGATTCATTTAAGTGTAGTACCTACCCTTGTAGTTTTTCAATCACAATTAACTTTCACGTTCCCGTTCCCGGTCTCCGGCAAACTTCTCGTTAATTGTGAATGCTCACATTTAAATACATATATTTTAACAATATTTCCGTTCTCGTTCTCGTTTCCGTTCCCAGTTTATTGTGGACCAGCCTTAATAGCGTTTATTTTGTTAACTTCGTAAGATAAAGTGTCAAAGACGTGTTATATTCAGTTGAATTTCTCAAGCTTCACAGTTCTAACAGGCGGAACCTGGAGGCAGAGGTGAACTGCAATGTGTTGACAGTAGACATCACCTCTCTGAGATCGCTACTAAAACTATGTAAACCAAAGTTGAAAGCGAGCTCCTTTCTTGATAAAGAGCACGCAAAAGAACCCATCAGACCGAGACCTCCGTAGTAGACGGGTCTGGGAAAGATGAAGCCATCTCTCAAGGACTGCACTAAGTGAAGTCTGGTTTTACATCCATCAATCACTTTAACTCTGATCCCATGACTGAAGCTTGATCAATGAATTTACTAACCACTCATGTGAGAAGAATTTTAGATAAACATCATCGGAAGATTTACACTGTACAAATATGTGACGTCCTTTGAGTGTCGGTATGAACATGATAAATAGATTGTTCCACTTCCAAATCTTGCCTCTTTCTCTGGATTCAAGGTACGCTTCTTCACTATCGGCCGAGGGAGATGAATTTCTATGAGAGACAAAAATTTTAGGAATGTATGATCAATATCGGAAAAAAAAGTATAACTCAATTGAACCCATATTAAGTTAACTTCAACACACTTAAGTTATAGACGTAAACGATATGTGACTTTCGTAATATATTGCGACACAAATGTGGAAATCTGATGTTAATCCAGGAATATATTTAAAGAACAACACTTTCTTGAACTCCCTTTTATATGCTGATGATAAAGTAATTATCCAAGACAGTGAGGATAAATTACAGAAATCAATTTATGTTTTAAATAAAATAACGAAAGAATATAATTTTAAAATTGCAGCTCAAAAAACCAAAACAATGGCATTTAAAGGAAAATACCCAATAAGGACAAAAATAGTAATCGATGAAATAATTATAGAACAGGTTAAATATTTTAAGTACCTAGGATGCTACATTTCATATGAAAGAGATATAGACCTGGATAAAAAAACTTAATAACTTTCGAAATGTCTGTGGAACAATCCATAGATCTTTAAAAAACAAAACAAGAAAAGATACACGGATAAAATTTTTCAATACAATCGCAGTACCTATGCTAACTTATGGAAGTGAAGCCAGAATAATGACAGAAAAAGATAAATCAAAAGTCCAGGTAGCAGAAATGAAATTTATGAGAAGTACACTAGGATGTACAATACAAGATAAAAAGAAGAACATATATATACGGAAGAAATTAGAGGTGGAACCATTGCTGGAGAAATTAAAGAGAAATAACAGAAGGTGGTGTGAACATCTACAAAGGATGCCGAACTACAGACTGCCAGCTTTAGCAATGGGATATAAACCGAAAGGAAGACGAGATGTAGGAAGACCAAGAGCGAAATGGGCGCCGGAACAGGTTCAACATGAACCTAATCCTTGAAGTGAAGAAGAAGAAGAAGAAGAAGACAAATGTGGTAAACGCATTATAACAGAATCGAGGAAACAGTCTTCAAAAACGAGGCGAAGTCAGTTCAGTTTCCGAGACTCTGTTACACACTTAAGGCATATGTACTGCATACTATTATTGGATGATCGTAATTTAAATAAATTTGTTTTTAATTTTGAATATTGCATAAATTTGTTTGATGAGTAAAAATTTCTCCTATAAGAATGTTTGAACGTAATTACCAAGGCAATATCAAGATTATTTTGTTTCAGTGTAACAGTCGTCGTTGTTTCTGATAATTATATTTGTATTATCATTAGAACGTGAAGATTTCCGAACGAAACGAATTAAATACCAATAAATTTTTGGGATATTGAATCAAATTTTCAAACCTAATCATGTTCAAAAAAGAAAGAGACTTGAAGTCTACAACATCTTACCAGTTCACACTTTGCCGTATGACAGCGAAATTTGGACAATTCGGAAACAAGATATGACATGATTAAACACTGCAGAAATGGATTTTTTTAGTAAAAACAACTGGTTATACATAAACGAAATGACAGTTTACAAGAATTATGAATTCATTACATTATATAAAGAATTAGAACTTATACAAAACTGGACATAACATCACACTGAGAATGTATTGCAAAAGAATCCCTCTACAAATTTTGAATTAGCGACCTAGGGGCAAAAAAAGACCGGGACCTTTAATAAGTCTGACGATTTCTTTTTGTTTGTGTGCCGAAACGGATCATCAGGTCTAGATTTCTTGAAGAAATATGATGATGATGATGATGATGATGATGATGGTGATGATAATCAGAAAGGACAAATGAACCAACTGGCGAATTGACAATGCATGTCTAAGCTGTGACCATTCTTAGTGATACCAACAAACTGTTACATGACATGACACGAAATTCTAATCACATATGACATGCACAAATTCCGCCTGTCTCTGCTCCTCTCTTTCTTTCTCTCATCTCCCCAACTCTATGCTCTACGGCTAACTTGCCACATACCACTAAAAATTGTGCAATGTGCGATGGTTTGTGGTCGTTATCCTGCAACATAGGTAGGCCCACTCTTCACAATCTTTATTAAGTGAACAACAAGCTATACTCGTCTATCGGAAAATATACCGATTCCGCTAGATTTGTAGCTGCAAACGCTACCAGTTAATTAGTAGTTATGTTCATTAATCAAAATGTCCACAATGAGTTAAAGTCCAGTAATTATCTGTCCATTTTGTTTGTTGAATTAATGTTCAAAATACATAAATGCCTATAGTAATTTAATTTAATGTATTATTTGTTTATTTTGTTTATTGAACTTATGCCCAAAGAATAGAAAATTACCATATACTTTTTCAGTTTTGTGGTTCCTCAACAAATTTCCTGTGTGTTTTTAGATGGTAGGATATGGCTATTACATATTATTTAACATTGTCGTTTTGTTTGTTTTGTTCATATCTTCTAACTACTTCTTCAAAGCACCTCTGATTGGTTTCGTAAACCCTGTTAACCGGTACTCTGATGTTTCGATGACCAGCAATCACTTAAATTAAATTTTCATTTTCCAGTATGTTAAGTTTTTATATTTATTATGCAAAAATCGCCATATGCTAATATGGTGGACTGAAACAATATTCTGAAATTTGGAATGGAACCCTTATACAGCATTATTGGCTCTCTGGAATCAATGCAGGGTACATTCATAATAGTTCCATACTGGTGGTGCAAATCAGTGAGGCAATGCCATCCGTTTACCTTGTGCTCTTCTCCCATTTACATAGGTATGCTTCATATATCAAGTGAATTCCAAAAAAATCTTCATATGCATTATCATGTAACATATCAAAAGTGTTCCGAAAGTTATCTATTAGGATAAATGGCATCACCATCAACTCTTGAAGCTGCGCCTTTTGTCAGAATTCTCTAAATATAATTCCCTTAATATTTAAGTCGTTACTTTTTGTGTAAAGCGACTGCAGCAGCAGAACTTTTCTCATATTGGTGCTGAGAACTTTTATTCTTCAAAATAACTACTGTATGTGTTCAGCTTTTCATTATTAAAATATAGCATTGTATTATGTTTCAATATCTAACTAAGCAACAGCTTTGCATTATTAAAATATTAGCTTAAATTGTTTAAATACTTTACTAAGCAACTGATTTGCATTATTTAAATATTAGCTTGAAAGTGTTTAAATGCCTAACTAAGCAACAGCTTTTCATTATTAAAATATAGCATTGTATTATGTTTCAATACCTAACTAAGCAACAGCTTTGCATTATTAAAATATTAGCTTAAATTGTTTAAATACTTTACTAAGCAACTGATTTGCATTATTTAAATATTAGCTTGAAAGTGTTTAAATGTCTTACTAAGCAACAGCTTTTCATTATTAAAATATAGCATTGTATTATGTTTCAATACCTAACTAAGCAACAGCTTTGCATTATTAAAATATTAGCTTAAATTGTTTGAATACTTTACTAAGCAACTGATTTGCATTATTTAAATATTAGTTTGAAAGTGTTTAAATGCCTCACTAAGCAACAGCTTTGCATTATTAAAATATTAGCTTAAATTGTTTAAATACTTTACTAAGCAACTGATTTGCATTATTTAAATATTAGCTTCAAAGTGTTTAAATGCCTTACTAAGCAACAGCTTTTCATTATTAAAATATAGCATTGTATTATGTTTCAATACCTAACTAAGCAACAGCTTTGCATTAATAAAATATTAGCTTAAATTGTTTAAATACTTTACTAAGCAACTGATTTGCATTATTTAAATATTAGTTTGAAAGTGCTTAAATGCCTCACTAAGCAACAGCTTTGCATTATTAAAATATTAGCTTAAATTGTTTAAATACTTTACTAAGCAACAGCTTTGCATTATTAAAATATTAGCTTAAATTGTTTAAATACTTTACTAAGCAACTGATTTGCATTATTTAAATATTAGCTTGAAAGTGTTTAAATGCCTTACTAAGCAACAGCTTTTCTTTATTAAAATATAGCATTGTATTCTGTTTCAATACCTAACTAAGCAATAGCTTTGCATTATTAAAATTTTAGCTTAAATATGTTTAAATACTTTGCTAAACAACTGATTTGCATTATTTAAATATTAGCTTGTAAGTGTTTAAATGATTTGCTAAGCTACAGATTTGCATTATTAAAATATTGATTTAAAAGTGTTTAATGCCTTGCTAAGCAACAGCTTTGCATCACAAAAATATTGGCTTGAATGGGTTTAAATGCCCTCCTAAGCAATAGGTTTGTATTATTAAAATATTGGCTTGAATAGACTAAGCGATAGATTTGTATTGTTAAAATATTTGCTTGCAAGGGTTTAAATGCCTTACTAAGCAACAGCTTTGCATTATTAAAATATTGGCTTGAATATGTTTGCATGCCTTGCTAAGCAAGAGCTTTGCAAATAAATAAATAAATAAATAAATAAATAAATAAATAAATAAATAAATAAATAAATAAATAAATAAATAAATAAATAAGTAAATAAATACGTAAGTAAATAAATACATTATGTACAGGGACATCATTTTATTTTTACTTCAATTTTTATTATACTTGAGTTTTTTAATGTACTTCACTCCACCCATTCTACTAGTAAACTTCCACCCGTCTTCCACATAGAACCAAGGCCGTATATGCAGTCAGAGTCGCACGGTCACAGTAAACAGTACTGAGTGAGTACAGTACGTTCCAGAAATATGTTCGCGTTTTCCAGTGACGAAAGAGCTTTCAATATTTTCGCACAGATTTCGTCCGTTTGCCTATGTCGCATCCCGGTTTCCCCCACCCGCTTCTGTTCGCCCTTCTGTGAAGGTTAGTGGCTGGACTGTCTTAGCTCTTTTCTGAAAACATTAATTTCTGTTAAGAATTGGACGTCTACTTAATATTATACAACTGTTTAAAATAACTTAAAAAAATGGGCCTCGTTAAGTAATTAGTTGTCACGTGATTTCCCCCTTTCTGCGACTCTGTGACATAACCACTTGGACGGACAGTTAGATAGCATGTCTGAGTAATTTTATCTTTTTGGATCGAGCAGAAGTGTAGATTGAATTTTCAGTACGTAAGATACTCTTTCATAGAGTAGGTACAGAATTATTTCAACATGAGTTGCTAGTACGAAGGACGGAACTGGTAATTGGAATTATGTACAATAGTCTATAGTGCGATAATATGCACAAAAGAACTGAAACCTCTATCGAAATGAACGATCACCATTTTCAAAAATGTGTTTAAATATCCAATATTATTATTATTTTTCAATTTAAGGTAACCCTTGAGTGAAAAATGCAATATCACAAAAGAAAAAAATTCCACAAGTCAAATTAATAACATTACACAAAACCTTGATAGCAAATTAAAGAACCATATGCATGGGGGATATCCTGACCAAAAATCAAAATATTTCAAATGAAATTACAACGCAGGGGGCAATTTGTAGCGTAGTTATAAAAAATAGTAAATATTTTATTACTCAGAAACTATTTGCCCTAGGAGGATAAAACTTTTTCAGTTTTTTTTATTGCAATCAATGAATATGTGTGGTAAAAATTTCATAAGGATTGACTGAATAGTTTCGGATTTACAAATGTCACTCATGGGTTACCTTAACTTCATTCTCTATATTGTACGCTAATGTGCTGTAGAATGAATGTCAGCATGGACAGCTTAGTTGTTAATACTGTACTGTATTTTGATCAAACAAAAACCTAATGAAAATGATCAAACTCAAAATCGCGATATTTTCTAGTTTACGTAAATGGATGAACTACTTTTCTTCCCTCCTATACCTAGTAAAGTGATTTGTTTGTATTTTACGCCAGTATGGTCGAACTTCAGTCTTGGAAGGGGGTAGAAAACGGCGTTTCCGGTTCTCAACAGTTAATCCAAAGGCATAGCCAGGTTAATTTTAGAAATGTTGGTAAAAATAAAATGATGTCCCGGTATATATATATATATATATATATATATACACAAACACACACACACACACATATATATATATATATATATATATATATATATATATATATATATATATAGCATTTCTGCATGTGGATATTCTCCTTTGAACTTTACGTCCCGTGGGCGTTTTTGATTATGAACATTTTTAGCTGTGGACATTTATGTTATGAACTTTAATTTAAATGGACTTTTTGAAATTGGCATTTTAACCTGGAAGGCACCAGTTATGTCATAACGCAGGACACGCAATGCAGAAAACTAACTGAAATATATTACGCCGATCATAAATTGAAAGTAAAGCTAAGTAGCATCGAATTACAACGCTCGCCTGAGAAATAATGAACTTCACCTATTTGTCGGCTTGAGAACGGAATCCACGCACTGTGGGATAGCATATCATCTGTTAATTAACGATCTTAAGCAGGAGTTTGCTTCGCAAAGCCTCGGTTTCGCTGTTTCAACAAAGCGGGGAGAGATGAGACTGGTAAGATAATGCCTTAGCAACCACCCGGCTTCAGCCGTCTCGACAGGCCAGACTGTATCCGCTGTTTATCTGGAAAAACAGAAATACACATTGCCAAAACCCTAAATCTCTCTAACGTCGTAAACAACGGTTACGATTCAGTTTATGATTTCTTATATGCGTCGTCCTCTCAGCTTGAATCGCTAGATCTCACATTTCAGTTCTATTTTTAGAGCTTTGAATCCCCCAAACGTCCATTGTATCGATCCAGTTAGTAGTTACAGATATGTAAACACAGACACAGAGCACGGTATCTCGATGGGAAGCTGGATCCGGGAGAGACAATCGTACTGTGTACAATGCCCAATTCAGTCAACAGAACTTGCAAAGTGGAACTCGAGTTTTAATGTAACGGAATGTTAGATTATTCCAATAATTATTAACGTTCTCAAAATTTATTTTTATAATATAATTATTCACTAATCACCATAAACACGACATTAATCATAATATCTTGAACAAACAATTTACTACGTTTCACTTGTACATTTTTCCAACGCACCGATAATGGGGTGATTGTAACATCTGCTTTCTTCGTAATAGATTCGGATTAAAATCTCGGCGATTTAATATAGTGGGTTTTGCGGTGAATAAGGACAGCGTTTTCGCAGGTATGCATATTCCGATTTCCTTCCACCATCACTGCACCATTTCTTCTAATAATTACATAGTTGTGGATTTATTCAACAGTAAACAGAGGAAAGGTTGGTAATATTGTCATATGAGTAATATTGTGATAGTTCATTTTGAGGAATCAAATGTTCAAATTTCAAATTAAAATTTATTCATAATTTACATTTGAAATGGTACATTTGAATAGATACCCGAAATGAGCATATGCTTTTGCTCGGGTACAGTTCAGTATAAATTTTACAGAGATCAATAATAATGTTGGTGATAGAAATAGCCTACTAGTAGTAGTAGTAGTAGTAGTAGTAGTAGTAGTAGTAGTAGTAGTAGTAGTAGTAGTAGTAGTAGTAGTAGTAGTAGTAATAATAATGTAATAATAATATAATAATAATAATAATAATAATAATAATAATAGATGGAGGTAATACAAAGATAGTAATAAAAATTAATTAATTAATAATAAAACATAAATATTAACAATAATAAAATAATAACTAAGACTGATAAAACAAAATATAAAACCACTTAGCGAGAGTTAACACAACTTATACTGGGTGTTCATTTCAAATTGTGTCATGACGTCACTATTGTGGGTCAGAGATTTGAAGCGAGTTTCACCTTTTATATCAGAGAAGTTGCCTATTATTTAAGGCGTTTAATCTGAACTTGAGAACGTGTACGGTATAACTTGAACGTCGTAGCAACAGATGGCGGTCTGTATGGTCTGTGTGCTACCATAACCTCTTTCGAACTGTATTTTGCGCGGGAAAATCGTACGCAGGGTATTTGTTATCATCGGTAATGGCAACATTCAACAACACAAATCAAATTCTCCGTGTACATGTTGACCATCTAAGTTAATGTCAACAAATACGTAAGTAATCGTCTTAACCTTCTCCCCATAAAGAAAAAAACTCACCTCAGTACGTGTTCCCAAACAGTTCACATTCCTGCCATTACCGGCAATACCGTAAGTATCGGTAAGTACTCTTCAGAATGAACGCCGTACTTGCCAGGCAACTTCTCCAGCACATAGGTAATACGCCTTTGCGGAAGTGTAGGAACATTGAATTCTCTAGGCTCATCGGCTAGCCACATGACAGCATACAGCGAGCCATGACACACTTTGAGCTGAACACCCAGTATAAGCATATAATAATCAGGAAAAAAAAAACTCGAAAATCAACAAAAAAGTTCGTTGTATCGCAGACGACAGCAACCGCCGTATTGATATTCTGTTATGCATTATTGGTAGGAGGAGGAGCCGAAGGTCTACAGCCTGACGTTCTCTTCGAATCTTCTCATACAATCATAGGAAGTTAATGCTGAAAAACAAAGTGTCTACGAGTCAAACTGTACATTATTACCAGGATAAATAAAAATAATACTGAAATATATTAATCAAGTTTCAGTTATAGATCTCCCCTTTTGTGCAAGAGGTATCATATCAAAATATTTTATGAATGGCAGGGAAAATATAAATTTTAAGAACTCTCTAGTGATAGAGAAAGTGACAAGTACAATAAAGTGTATCTGTGGCGATGCTAGGAAAATCAATTATGTGGAAACACGCACTGTTATTAATTAAGAAAATGATCTATTTATATTTAATACAATGTTTTATCAGACTCTAATAGCTTACATGCATAAGATAAATACAATAAATATTAGCAACATATAGTGCTAGTAAAACTTAAAATAATTATACAATTAGACAAGTATCATAGAAACATTTTCATTTTATTTTTAAACTTGAGAATGTGTAAATTGCTTAGGTTTGGATTACTTTTCAATACTGAATTGTATAATCTTGGTCCATAATTCCTACTGTGTCTTAATTCAGTTGTAGTGTGGCATGTACAATGTACTACAATTTTACTGAAAGGAAGATCGGTTTTTGCGTCAACTTACCAAGGGAATGTTCTTGGACAAGTTGCTGCACCGGTAGAGCGAGCGAAAATTTTATGTCTCTTCCATGCTCCCAATCTTAGCCAGGCCAAACCAGCTCTACTACCTTTGAGCGTGTTCCGAATCTCAGCGCTGAGCAATCTGATGGCATCACGTTGTTCCGAATTTCAACGATGACGTCACTGATGCTTCACAGGTGTCGCACCGGTTCCATCAGCTTGCAGAGGTAGTGGCAGTCTCCATCAGCCGCCATCAGTGAATCTGATTGGTTCTTGTATAGGGCGGGAATTAGCAGACGAATGGCATCGTGCACTGTTGTGTCATGGCGGTGTGTTCTGCTTATTGTTTGTAAAGAACACAACTTAAAAACAATATGTTAATGGCTTAGGAGCGAACATGGTAACGGACCAGTTATTACTACCGGTTCAAGAAATAAATTGTTTATGCTCTCTTTTCTTTGAACGAGATGACAATACAGAAATTTCGCAAAATCTTACTAGTGTAGCACAGACAACAACTTGTATAGCCGCCATGACAGCTATCGAACCTTCTAGCAGTTTTGTTCCTATTTCGCTGCAGCATGACGTCATTGTTGTCCACCGATCCGGTGAGATTCGGAATACGCTGAACGCTACAAGAATTTATTTAGTCACCTCTCCCCCCAATTAAGCATGAGGTCTGATTATAAATGCACTGAGGATTTTTCCGAACATTGGAGCTCAATCTCTTGCCTCTCGATATCAATTAAACGCATCTTCACATTATGTAATACATTTGGTCTATTATTTGCTCCTTTTTTCCCACACTGCAGTTTATAAACCCATCTTTTTCCCACCCCTCTCTTTGTTGACCGTATGTACTTTACAAAATAGGTCCTACTTTATAGGTTTCGCTCCCCTCACCTACAATTAAAATCCATGAAGGACCATAAACCCAGGACCGAGAAGTAAGTGCATCAATTAAACATTCGTTTTTCCAATGAGAATTGTAACAAACATAGTGTAATAAATGGTAATAAAACTACGAGAAATGTTCTGGATAGTTTTTTGCGGTAACAGAAATGGCACATAAGAAGAAAAATGAGATTCATTTCTATTGCCATAATCATCAGTCAAGAATTATGTAATTTATGAATCTATTTCAGTCACAACCAATAGTCTGTTTGTTGGTGCTCCTTTCGCGTGTAATTTCCGGTTTGAAATTTACAGTACGATTATTTAGTCCTGACAGTCGCCGGAGATCTGCGCCTGGGTCAGGCTAGTCCATTTAGTTACGCCAAGGGGTGTTTGGGTTAGTCACTCGCTTGTCTTCGAAGCGATCGGATGTCATGCGTGTGGTAGAGCGGTATGTTTCTAGTACAATTAAGCTGTACTGCACTCCTTTACCGACCGCTCGCTACTCCGGAGATCTCCCCACTACTCCTATTACTTCCCCTCTTTCTCGTCGCTGAGCTGTCAGGACTAAATAATCGATCATCATCGTCAACATCACACGGATGAATAATAGGACGCGAAATTTATTAACTTTTATTTGAAACTGCGCCTTACGCACACATGCCGTGGTTTTGCTGTTGTATTTAGGTATAATACTCATAGGCTATTCCATATGAAATCGATCAGTAAAAACGTCGCATTTTTATACTCTAATTTTTTTCTCTATTTATACAAGGTGCTGAGAAGAGTGCATTTTCAAAAACATACTATCGAAAGTCAAACGGTTTTCGTATTATTGAGCGAAAAATTTAGCATATTTTATAAAAACAAGCCTCTTTCAGCGCTCAGAACTCTGGAACCATTTACTGCAGAACATTGAACGGGAGCTTATTTTGAAGCTGACATTTGGTAGATTATGTTAAGAAGTAACCCTTATTTTTATTGTATACAGAGAGACAGATAATCTGATTTTACTTACTTTTAGGCTTTTTTGGCAATTTGTAAAGATGTAAAAAAAAATGTTGAGAAAAAACCTTGCATTATTAAGAGGGATTCGGCATTGTTTGCTTAGTGGCACGGCAATAAGTTTCGAGGGTATTAAACAGATTATTTTCACACGCCTAGACTTGAACGTCGCAGTACTGCTCGCACTGGCCGAGAGCAGAAGATAAGCTAGCGTTGAGCGTCATTTTACTCCCATGTTTATGAAAACCTGTGATAAAGCTAGCACAGCCATGCGCTGCTGGACGACACTTAACGTGTTTATGTCTCCTGGCCTTTCTTGCCTCGGCTAGCTCCCGCCTCACAGTCAGCTGGTTAGTCCACGCGCGTACTATTTATTTCCTTTATTTGATATTTTCAATACTTTCTTATCAACGTGCCATCAGCAAAAAATATGTGTTTATTTCTACTTTCAATGCGGAATCTAACTATATATTTTAAAAATATTTTTTCCTTGGCAAAGGCGTCTAAATGAGGAAAAATCTAAATTTCTCCATTTCCATAAAAAGTAAGAAAATCTGTTTATATGCCAATATAAACTTTAATTTCTCAGCATCAAAATAAACCATGATTTTGATCACTGGGTGAAAGGGTTTCGGAGCTACAACAGTTTAAAGCTGCTAATTTGATGAAAATACGATAAATTTAAATATTTTTAATTTAAACACAATGAAGTTCTGATGCCTCAAACTTTGCACAAAGCAAACTGTATTACAGTTCTCTACGGACAAAAAAAAGTTTCATTGTATTTAGAAAATGTAAGGTCAATTTTCTCTATATTTCGGTCGATTTGAGATGGAATAGCTCTCATACTGCCTGCTCTGTTTAACTTTTTGAGTTTCTCGTTTCTGCTCTAGCGCCTGAGCCACTTAACTTCTCTGGAATGGAATTCGGAAATGTTGGACTTGTATTCCAAAACACCACCATCTGAGCCACAGAAAAGAGATGTTTGAGTCGCACAAATATCGCAGAATCTAACTGGAATCAAACTCCAGTTGTTTTTATAGAGAAGCCGTCAACTGGACGATTTACGACTGAGACGCGGTGCTGAAACGAAGAGTGGCAGATTATATGGCGAAGCTCTTGTTATTGTTATTCCCTGGAATAAGCTTAAGGTCGCCCATTCCTATAAATAAACTAGCAGAAGCGCGCAAAGCCCACCGCTCCAGTAGGATTACAAATGTGGGAATACAGAGTTGCAGTCTATGTATTGTGTTCTGGGTTAATAGTGTCTCGTTAATGAAATATTGACTATGGGTAGAGACAAACACCAGCTTTATGTGGCCACCAGCATTGCTAATACTCGTACCGGCATTCAACAATTGAAGGACCATAAACCGAGAAGAAAGTGCATCAATTAAACATTCGCTTTTCCAATGAGAATTGTAACACATAAAGTGTAATAAATAGGAATAAAACAACGGGAAATGTACTGGATAGTGTTTTGCGGTAACACTAGCGTTCTACTTCTCATTACACTTCTAGGGGAATCAGAAACGGTACCTACAAAGAAAAATGAGATTCATTTCTATTGCCATAATAATCAGTGAAGAATTACATAATTTATAAACCTATTTCAACCGCAAACAATAATTATAATTCGTTTGTAGGTATTCCTTTCGCGTGTAACTTCCGGTTTCAATTTACTGTCATCATCGCCAACATCACATGGATGAATAATAGGCTGCGAAGTTTGTAACTTTCCCGTTCCAAATGATAGAGGCGCTAATGATGAAATTCATCTTGTTGCCATCTGTTTTCCTCCGGGTAACTAATTAAATTACTCAATGCATCTAGCAGCCAGGGAGATGCATTGTCACCTCTACTTTTTAACTTTGCTCTAGAATATGCCATTAGGAAAGTTCAGGATAACACAGAGGGTTTGGAATTTAACGGGTTACATCAGCTTCTTGTCTATGCGGATGACGTGAATATGTTAGGAGAAATTCCACAAACGATTAGGGAAAACACGAAAATTCTACTTGAAGCAAGTAAAGCGATAGGATTGGAAGACTAAATATATGATTATGTCTCGTGACGAGAATACTGTACGAAATGGAAATATAAAAGTTGGAGATTTATCCTTCGAAGAGATGGAAAAATTCAAATATCTTGGAGCAACAGTAACAAATATAAATGACACTCAGCAGGAAATTCAATGCAGAATAAATATGGGAAATGCCTGTTATTATTCAGTTGAGAAGCTTTTGTCATCTAGACTGCTGTCAAAAAATCTTAAAGTTAGAATTTATAAAACAGTTATATTACCGGTTGTTCTATATGGTTGTGAAGCTTGGACTCTCACTCTGAGAGAGGAACAGAGATTAAGGGTGCTTGAGAATAAGGTTCTTAGGAAAATATTTGGGGCTAAGAGAGATGAAGTTACAGGAGAATGGAGAAAGTTACACAACGCAGAGCTGCACGCATTGTATTCTTCACCTGACATAATTAGGAACATTAAATCCAGACGCTTGAGATGAGCAGGGCATGTAGCACGTATGGGCGAATCCAGAAATGCTTATAGAGTGTTAGTTGGCAGGCCGGCGGGAAAAAGACCTTTGGAGAGGCCGAGACGTAGATGGGAAGATAATATTAAAATGGATTTGAGGGAGGTGGGATATGATGGTAGAGACTGGATTAATCTTGCTCAGAATAGGGACCAATGGCGGGCTTATGTGAGGGCGGCAATGAACCTCCGGGTTCCTTAAAAGGCAATAAGTAAATATCTAGCAGCACACCAACTGGGGAAAAGAATAACTAATTACGCTATGCATCTAGCAGCGCACCAAGCGGCGAAAAGTTTAACTACGTGCATAAAACATCCCTGCACTCTTCTGAAACCACCTAGTTTATAATTAACCATTTACATTAAATTTGTATTCCTCCCATTATCTTCGGTTCAAAATTAGTATTGAAGCCAAGAGGAAAGTGAAAGAGGCCGTCTATTTTACACTACCTTCCAGTGCAGTTTATTAAAATAGAAACAAAAAGGGACAGAATGGAAAAAAATAGGTAACTGAAATTGTATTTTTTGGGTATTTAGTATTCAGTGCATTGGAAAAATCAGCGAAAACTCTTTAGATAATTGATTTTATTGCACTAATTTCTACTATTTTACAATAGTTCTATATTCAACCACACTATTTTAGTATATAAGGTCCATAAACAACATTATTTAACTACACATCATATACACACACTTACCATTTATATCCAGGGGCAGAACATTTATATCGACTGTTTGCAAGTTTTTGGCGTTCATCTTGTCTTCTCAACTAACGGTCTCTAACGAATAAATGAGAACTCTTGGACTTTCCCCATCACGAAGTGCTGGTTTTACTACTACTGCGTCCGGGAGATGTTAGTGTCGAGCGCAATTTAGCACTTATTATATTCATCCATGATCATTACGTGTGTAATTTAATTTTCTGTCGCATGATTAACGTGTTATTCTTAGTTTCTTGCGCGATATTTTATTTATGTTTTTATATTCTTCACACCAAGAACTGGAAGTCTAGTGCAGACTCGTAGATAAACGTTATTCGATGTTAAGTGACAAACATAAAATTTCAGCGACACTTGAAAGAACAAACTACTTAGACAACTAATGCATATTGTCACAGGATTTTCCAACGATAGGGCTCATAATAATCTATTTTCAACTGAAGCTATTTGCATTCTTCTAATTCTAGTACATAAATTAAGTTGTGCTGACTTCTTGCGAACATTGTCATGCGTGTATTAACGAACTGTCCGAAGTGACAATTCAGATAAACATCGTTAATTATAAATCATCTGTAAAAAAGAATAGATCATTGAAATAGTTGTTCACCGAATTTCTATATCATTAGGTATGCTTAGTTTTTAGTCCATGAAAATAAAGGTTAACGATAGAGAACATTTGCCATTCTGCTGTTATTTCTCCGTTCTCTCCTTTTCTTTGCTCTCGCTTGAGGAATCCAAGAGATGAGAAGTTAACCAGATTACGACATTTAGATTAAAATCTTATCCACAAAGGAAAACGAAATGTTTCTTTAACGTTGTTAGTTATAAGAACTTGGAACTTGAACTTTCTCTCATATTTCATTTGTAATATGGATCAACTTCACTGTATAAAACTGTCATTTTGTATTTTTTCTGTAAACCTAAGTGTTAACTGTAACTTGTAAACAGAAATTTAAAAAAATCAACTGTCTTTATTATATCATAAGTATATTCTTATTTCTTGTTAGTTTTGAAAATTTAAAGTAGGCCTACTATTACATAGGCCTGCGACGAAAAAGCTTTTTAAACAATCTTATCTCTCCTTTATGTATGTTTGTGTGCTGAAGCCAGAAATTAATTAATTAATTTATTTGTTTATTTATTTATTTATTTATTTATTATTTAGTTGCTAGTATGTTTGAAATGAATACAAATTAATAAATATAATGAAAGATAAATTATCCCACCCCTGAATGAGTAAGACTCGTGCTCAGGAGGGGATTCCAATACAGACAAAAATAGAATTAAAATTGAGAGTGAATACAGGTTAAATAGTGTTTAATATGTTTAAACCCAAACTATAAATCCAATACAATTTTTTTTTTTAATTTTTTATTAATTTAGAGAGGATTCGTTGTTGAAATATTATTGGAATAACATTTGTTTAATAATCTGGGACATTGAGTCATGGTATGATAAAAAGCTGCATTGGTTTTACATTTTGGTTCACACAAACGCAGAGAATTCATATTTTTAGTTCTATATTTATGTATATACCTTTCAAAGTTATTAAAATTTCTATGAAAATATTTTAATAAAATAAAATAAAATAATACCTTTGTTTAATATTGAAAACTTTAAAGTGTTTAAACAACAATTCAGTTGGGTAATCTTTCTGCTTTTTTAAACAAATTTTTAATACTTTTTTCTGTAGTAAAATTAACGGATAAAGGTTGGATTTATAAGTTCCACCCCAACATATAATACCATACATAAATATAGATTGAAATAATGCTAAATAAATTACGCGTAAACAGTTGATATGATAAAATGATATCAAAAATGGCACACATCGCACTATTTTTACACAAAACTATATTTTATGTTTTATAGTAATTTATTAATGTGCTGGTGATTTTGCTGCATCCATAATCCAGTGCTCTAATGTAAAATTTTGTAGCAACCTGTTGATGAGCATCAGTAACATAATCAAGAAAGCAAATGCAAGTTCAGAAGAGTTTACCAGTTTGAATTCAATGATT
The DNA here is from genome assembly GCF_040183065.1 of Periplaneta americana. Classification (NCBI taxonomy): domain Eukaryota; kingdom Metazoa; phylum Arthropoda; class Insecta; order Blattodea; family Blattidae; genus Periplaneta; species Periplaneta americana. Next base: position 132,265,524 of record NC_091128.1, on the reverse strand, counting down.
TAGTATGAGATTTAGGATTTCCAAGGAAAAAGCTGAGTTCTTCCACTCCAGATTGAAATAAATGAATTTGCTCGCACCATGAACATAAATTATATTTCACTGTCACCGGCCGTGAAAGCCTACACTCTAAGCTCTGTACATAATTTCGCATAGGCTACTTTCCTTCACAAACATTGTTGAATGTACAGTTTATTGAAATAATCATGAAATGGTAATAAGACGCATTAGGAATCCTCTCCGTAGAAGGAAACAAATCCATATTCGATTATTCATCCATCACTTCCTTCTTTTATTTCAAGCATTGTAAATCCTCAGCCTCGTTTCGGTTGCAACTCTTCAAGCCATTTATTCTTCGACCGTCTCATGTTTCTCCTCCTTCAATCCCTACAATATTAGGTTTAACTTTTACTTATTTCTATATACGTTTTTCTTATGTGCTTCACAACTTGTATTGAACAATAACATTATTTATTATTTGAAAGAATTACTGTAATCGGAGATCGAAAAATTGCAAATCTCAATAATTGCATTGCAATACACCGATCAGGTGCAGAAGAAACTCCGAAAGTCAGAGATGAACATGGAATGACTAACAACACCTTGAGCCTTGACGAAAAAAATCTTGAAACCCATCCTCTCATCGCTCGTGACTATTTCAATAAATTATCGTTCAGAAAATCAGAATAATTGTAACTAATAAAGTTCATATAACAAAACAATCTTATACCCATATAAATAACAGTTATTACAAAATATTACCACCTGATTAAAGCTACAATTTCCATACGCCTAATATCAACATAGACAAAAAAATAAACATGCTATAAAAATATGTAATTAAATATTTATAAGAGTGACAAAAATAAGAGAGAATATAATATAATGAAAACAGTAAAAACCCACTAAACGAACATCTATCAATTAGAAACCGGTTCCACTTCGATCGCCTGGCCCGCGCATCTCACAGATATCTTCAGGTAGAGAGTGATTGAAAGCGGATGTCCAGTCCCTTGGCCTGCGCGTTCCCCTGACCTCATTCCTCCTGACTTTTTCCTATGGGTTTTAGTGAATGCTAATGTGTACGCAAAACCGGTAGAAACAGCAAATGAGCTTACTGAGCGCATCTTCATAGCGTTAGATACCGTAAGAGGGGAGCGCGGAATCTTAGAGTAAGACAAAACATGGTTCGTCGTTGTACGCTATGTAACGAAATTGGCGGTCGTCACTTTGAACAGTTATTGTAAATGTGAGAGTCAATAAAGTGGTTCAAAATATGTAAAGGTTGATGTTTTATTTACCTTATTTGATGCGTAGAAAATTCGCCCTAAGACCAGAAAAAGCAACATCACACAATGCTGTAGATTCTCATTTCCGGTCATGGGGTTCTCGGTGAAAAATCTTAACCATATCACCCTCCACATCCCCCTAAATTTTGAAAAAGTTATTCAGTTACAGCCTGTATATCACATCGTTATTTAAACTTCAATTTGCTACCTTTCTTGCAAACTTTTATAATTCAGTATACGATTTAACATTTATATTCTGTTATTTTTATATACAATAAAACAATAACAGCAGAAAGCGCCCTTAAATGTAGCAACCAAATCCATTAGTCCTATTGAATTGCATAAACTGAGAATTCTGCTTCAGTCTGAGCATTCTAAAGCCCAAGACCGCCAACTGGTGAAGTGCGAATCCAGAGCTCGGAGTTTGAAAGGGAACAGAGTGAGATGTGTATCAACAGGCGTCCAGTTTTCAAACACAACTTTCTATTTAACATTCACAACTACAAACGAAGGAGTTTCTAGCGCCTGTAGCTATAATACACAGTTGAACAGTGGTTTCTAGACGATAAATAGAGTCTGGAATCTTAATCATTCAAAACTTTGTTTATATAAAATGTCCATTGTTATCATTTAACGGAGTTTGTCTAATCTGCAGAACGTATAACTTAACATTTCTCGACAGTATAATATTATATAGTTCTCTATAATTCTATGTATTTATTTACTGTATGCATTTATGTATTGTATCTATTAATGCATTATATACCTTGTGATAAGTAATAAAGTAACTAAACATGTGGAAGAGAAGTTGTTGAAACAGTTTATTAAATTTACACAGTGTTACGTTTCACAGTAACATTATTATTATTATCATTATTATTATTATTATTATTGTTATCATTATTATTATAATTATTACCAGGGAAAGGATTTATATGTAAATACATATTTACTTATAAAGCTAATATAATTTATATTTTGCATTATCTTTATGTTTCACAATGTGTAGGGTTGAAAAATCCTACTTTTATTTTCCATATTTTTCCATATTTTAGAGTTTAGTACATATTTTCGTTAATTTCCATATATTTTCCATATTTCATATAAAACAGTCCATATTATATTAGGTTTAACAATAAAACAAAACAAAATTCCATTAACTTTTAAAAATACATTTCAACAATAGAGATTTAAACACATGTTCAGTAATCCCTTTAACATCAGAGTTATTTGAAAATTAGCAGTCCTATCAACAATGGGAAAGTAAGTTACAAAACTGTATTAATTTAATTTAAAATTTTTAACAGACTTCAGTTGTGCAGCTCAACAGTTAAATGCCAGTCAGAGTACACATAGGTTCAGTTTTGTAAATCATACTATAAAGACGGTAAATATGCCAAAAGTACGTCATTCAGTCAATTTAAAATCAAAACTAACAAGTTACATTTCAGAATTTAAAGAAGATGGTTTATCAACTGATAATAAAATATTATTTTGTAATTTGTGTCAGTGTGCAGTATCATCTACACAAAAGTTCCTGGTGCAACAACACATTACAACTAGTAAACATCAGGCCAACAAACAACTAAATTCCAAGCAGAGACAATTGTTTTTAACACAACCAACAACATCGAATGTAAGATCTGAGTTTAACATCGACCTGTGCCGTTCTCTCATCTCTGCTGATATTCCTCTCTACAAACTAAAGAATAAGGTCTTCAGGGAATTCCTTGAAAAATATACTCAACATACAATCCCGGATGAGTCAACACTTAGGAAGACGTATGCTCCATCCATCTACGATGAGACAATACAGAAGATAAGAGATGAAATTAAAGATAGTTCAATTTGGGTTTCCATTGATGAGACTCCCGACAAAGAAGGTAGACTTGTTGGTAATGTAGTTATCGGTTTGTTAAGTGAACAATATTCTGAACGAATTCTTTTACATTGTGATGTTCTAGAAAAGTGCAATAACAAAACTATAGTTAAACTGTTCAACGAAGCTATGGGTATCCTGTTGCCAAAGGGTATTATGTACGATAATGTGTTATTCTTTATTAGCGATGCTGCCCCTTATATGGTCAAAGCTGGACAAGCATTATCTGTTGTATATCCTAAATTGACTCATTTTACTTGTGTGGCGCATGCATTTCATCGTGTGGCAGAAGTGGTCAGAGACAATTTCCCTAAAGTAGATTTGTTGATTTCATCAGTGAAAAAAGTATTTCTCAAAGCTCCCAGTAGAGTTAACGTGTTGAAACAAATGTACCCTGAAATTCCATTGCCACCAAAGCCAATTTTAACTAGATGGGGTACATGGCTAGAAGCAGTTGAATATTATGCCGAACATATAGACTCTATTAACAATGTTCTCCTTGCATTGGACTCTGAAGATGCAGTCTCAATTGATACTGCGAAAACAGTTACCTGTGACATAAGTGTGAAGAATGACTTAGCTCACATTCAGCATACATTTTCATGCATCATAAAAACGCTCAAAAGTCTCCAAAATAGGCACCTTTCACTATCTGAAAGTTTTGAAATTATAAATAGTACTGTGGAACAACTGAATCGTGGTAGAGGTAAAGTTGCAGATGCAGTAAGAGCTAAGGTGGACACTGTACTTTCAAAAAACCCTGGATATGAAGAACTACAAAAGGTTGTTGCTGTGATGAGTGGTGAATCAACAGTGAAGATTAACTTGGACTTATCCCCAGCAGACATTGTGAAATTGAATTATGTACCAGTTACTTCTTGTGACGTCGAACGCTCTTTTAGTCAGTATAAATCTATCCTCAGAGACAATAGAAGAAGATTCACTTTTCAGCACTTGAAAGAAATGTTTGTAACCTATTGTTATGGTAACAGACAATAAAAATTGTGTTTTGTTGAAACTACATTGGAAGATAAGGTACGTCCATTATATTTTTTGTTTAGTTTGATTAAAATGTACCAATATTTAACGTACATAGTCATTTTTTTATAATTTTAAGTCCATATTTAATTCCATATTTTGGTAAAAATCCATATTTAATTCCATATTTTGGTAAAAAAAACTACATATATATTTACATATTTCATATATTTTTAGTCCATATAAATCCGTTCCCTGATTATTACTATTAAATTGTTCTTTAAATTGTATGATGAGTGATAAACATAACTAAGGGTTTAAAATTGGAAATAAAACTGATTCGGGTGTACAGAAACAGTGCTGATTTGAAAATGATGCCATACGAAAAGATATAGAGAAATACCGTAAAATAAGCAAGACAGTGAACAATGAAATTTATTATATGTAGACAACTCCTTACAGAAATAAAGCGAGATTATAAAATCTTAGGACATTTTTTTGGAAAATGTTAACCGATTCCATTTCTGTTTACAGGTGCCAAGATGATGACTTCAAAAGAGCGTATAGCAAATTCTCTGCACTTGTAGAAGTTAAACGTACTACTAGAGCCAGCGTTCTTGGCGCACGTCCTTGAATACAATGCCCAGTCTGCGAGCTTCTGTTGCCACGCAGCTGAGGGTGGTACCACCTTCTAAATACACGTCACATCAGCAATCTGCCAATTATACGAGTAGTTGTCAGTCTTATTGTCCACTGACTGCTGTACGATACACTTTGCGTTTCTGGAGTGTGTCCTCGAGTACAGTGCCCAATCAATTAGCATCTGTCCTCACTGCAGCTGAGAGTGGTACCATTTCCTAAACACACGTCAAGGAGCTTAGGGATATGTTCAAATGAAAATTCAGGAACTAGCTCATGTACAAAGATGAGAAGCGCACAGGTCGGCCACCCATATTCAATGATAAAGTGAAAAATGTCCGTGACATCATAGAACTCAATCCTAGCGCGTGAACTTGGGATACCACAGCCGAATCTCTGTTGATTTTGTGTTGTAATGTCTCGTTTTTAGGCTATTGTAGTATATTTATATTGTTATTAGTCGACGATTTAAAAAAAAATTTCCGAGACTTTATAATCACTCTATACAAGAGTTTATGAATATAAATCTAATAGGCATGAATATCATACTCGAAGACAAAAGTCTACTTTTCCATTAATTAGACTAAATATCATACAAGTGCAGTTCTTAAACATGGTGCTAGTTTCGGCTCAAGACTTTATAATAAAATTACAAACCATTTTCCACATTTGAAATATTTTAAAATTGAAGCTTTTAAAAAATAAATTTATAAAATTATTCATGATATATAATATTAACAAATGTGTGTATTTTTTAACCTTTTATTTCTGTCGATTATATTCACGTTTTTACTGAATATCACTGGCTTCTAACTGATTGTCAATTTATATTACATGTGTTTTTTCTCTCTTTTTCTCTTTCTTCTTTTTTTTTGCTCTTGTGTGTTATTTATTGGTTTGAATTAAGTTACTTACTGTATTTAGTAAACTGTCCTTGTAAATTTTATGTTATATTATTGACTAAGACCACACCATACACGAGCCAAGCTCTTACGGTAGTGGCTAAAAACATTTTTGTTTTATAATTTTAATTTGTATTCATTAGCTAGCTAGTTAAATAAATAAATAAATAAATAATAATAGGTCTATACTATACACAGTTTATTAATTTGTCGCTTTTCTTCAATTCACTTTCCACTGTGTTATCGTTTTTAGTACTCTATTCGTATATCCGGCAATTATTAAAAGAGTTTCATACTATTAATAGGTTTTCCATTTTAATATTCTTTATCCATTACAGCTTCCACTTTCCTCTCTTCAACACTACGTGTTTCGTTTTACATTTCCTACCATATTCAATATCTAGGAAAGCATTCTCATTATGAACATTGTATCAATATTGATTTAAAAACATTTTCCTTTCACCAATAGTATCATTCTTAAATAGAAACTGTTTCTGCTTCTTCTATGTCGTGCAGAAAGGAAAGTGAATATTTTTCACTTAATAAAATAATTTAATGGCGACTTTGTTACTTAATTAGTTGCAAATTTATTCAGTAGTAACTGGGTCAATTCCTTCTTTTTATTCAGTATAATTTTATTACCGAAACATGGGAAAAAGAAAGTGATTATTTTATACAACTTGAAATTATAAAATGTGCATTTATTATTTACTTAGTCGGAAATGTTTTCAACAATAACAGGTCAGATAATTTTCTTGAAATACTAAAGTTTTATTAGGTTTTAGTTTCCTTCTATTTTGCATAGCCTACTTTTACTAGGTCTCGTGATTAAAATCTGTTCTTAGTTCTCTAACACAATCTATCTCATTCCACTCTGTAGAAGACAAGGCCAAATTTTTCAAGTGTATTCGCCAGCGTTCTTATTATAGGTTGCCGCTATTTTCATAATATTTCGATTTCTTCTCCTTATATTCCTTTCTTCGTGTCTTTCACTCATCATTAACCAATGCTGTATCTCGAAGTTATATAATAATTTGGAAGAAAAGAGATTAAATTTATTTCTGTTAAATTTGTCCACTCTTTTGTCTTAACATCCGATTATCACTGCCATATATTGAGACTGTTTATGCGATTACTTTATATATATATATATCTGTGTTTCATTCATAATCTAGTATAAAGACGTTTTGTAATCTAATTATTTTATTTTAAGTTTATTTTTTCTTATGGGGGGCCTGAAAAAATTGGTGTGGATTGGAAAGAGCGGAGTCTGTCACGTATTCTTTATATGAAACGAGTCAAAATCTGGTTAGGAGAAGAAATGTCAGAAGGAAAGTAAATAGGGAGAGGAGTATGTTATGGATGCCCTTTATTACCTAACTTGTTCAACATCTACTTCGAGTATATAGTGAATAACATTTTTCAGAACATGGGAGAAGTGGTAGTAAGAGGAAAAGTAATAAAGTGTATATGATTTTCTGATGATATGGCGTTGTTAGCAGAAGAGATAATATTAAGAGATAAGCTATTGTAGCTAAATGAAAATTGTGATAAACACGGGATGAAGATAAATACAAACAAGATGAAGACCATGGTTATCGAAAGAAAAATAAAGAACATACACTTGTGAATTCTAAATGAAGTAGTAGAGCAAGTGGACAGCTCCAAATACTTGGGCTGCATAGTCCGCGTCACCGTTTTTGGCGTGTGAAATAAGTAATGGGTACATTAAGTACAAGTGTTTTACCTTTGCCGCAGTCAGTCTGACAACTGTGTTTAGCAAATGGCTGATGTGACGTGTGTAGGAATTGGTACCATTCTCATCTGCACTAGCAACATACTCACAAACTGGGCATTATACGCTAGGATACACGCCTAAATCTCTGACGCCAGCTGTATTACAGTTCTTTCATTTTACGAGGAAACTAGATTACAGCGGAACTTCGGCGTACACTTTCCTGCATGTCGTGCAGGCACTGGCGGAGAGCGCGTTGCGTTACTACCGGCAAATCAAGACAACTATCTTCTGGGATGTTTCGTAGAACTGGCCGGGGGAGGAATGATGTGAAGTTTCCTCGTAAAAAGAGAACAGTGTATCAGCAGGAACATGCGCTGGTGCCAGTAAGTCAAAAGGAGGATGGCAAAGGAAGCTTTTAATAGAAAAATTAGCATCTTCTGCGGACTTCTCAAAAAAAACTAGTGAAGTGCTTTGTGTGGATTGTGGCATTTTATGAGGCAGAAACACGGACATAACGACGAAGTTAAGGGAAGCTACTAGAAGCATTTGAAATGTGGATATGGAGAAGGATTGAACGTGTGAAAAGAACAGACAGAAAAATAGAACAAGCTGTGTTGGAAAAAGTGGGTGAAGAAAAAATTATACTGTATATGATCAGGAAGAGAAAAAGGAATTGGTTGGGTCATGGACCGAGAAGAAACTGTATACTTTAAGATATATCAGATGATAAGATGACTTTAAGGGGATAGGTACAGCTTACAGCAGTAAAATTTTGGAAATATTCATTTTTTTCCTCCATTACTGTATCTTGTACAATAATTAAAATTAGTATGTGTAAAACGCTGTCCTTCTACTATATAACCTCTTAAGTTATATGGATCATACGTGGAGATAAAGAGGAAGGCAGAGAATAGGAAATTTTGGATAATGCTGGGTTTGCATGAAAGGTCTGTTCTTGGGAAGAAAACTATGAATCAGTGAATGAATGTATTCAACCCCCTTTTGCGTATACAGTCATTAAAATTTAAATTGTAATTGTTCATTATCATGTTTCCTTTTATTATTATTATTATTATTATTATTATTATTATTATTATTATTATTATTATTATTATTATTATTACTATTAGGCCTATTATTATCATTATTTAACACTACTGTTAAATTTAAGGAATGATTTCAATTGAACTTAATTTGTACATTTTTGCTTAATCTATTTGAAAACTAGTTTCATTTTGGAGATGCCGATAAGCTCACTGTATTATAATATCAATTTTTGAAAACTGTTAACTGAATCACTAAATCTTGACGGTAATAAATTTCTTACACCTGTGTATATACAGTAGTTCAACATTTTCTTCCACAGTAAAGAAATGCAAGGCATTTCATTTCACTTCTACATTATCTTACAGCAGTAAATATATAAGTATGCCAAAGACGGTAAAAAATTATCTGGGTATGTAAATGAAATGCTATTAATATTAAACGCATTTCAGCACTTTATAACTGGAACTGTATCGCGAATTTTAAAATTAAGTGGAACGAATTCATTAAAACTTTTCTCTTTAGTACGACAAGAGAATTTCGTATTGATCGTCTATGATAAAATCCTGCATAAATAACATTTTACCGGGGCGAGGTCGAGTAGTACTCCAATGTAAAGCGGATTTGAAGGTAACTTAGACTATTACATTCACTGTAAGGTGTGAATTCTTTAAGTCATAGGAACAAATAATCCTTAAATCATTTCGTCCTTACGTAGACTGTTATCATTAAAAAGTGAATACTCTGTGAATCTATTTTATTATACATTTATTACGATCTGACGACGGATTTTATAAACATTTAAATTTATAACTCATGCAATAATATTTTCCCAAAAGTGGTATTAACTGGAGAGAAGAAAACTGACAACATTGCAGTGCGTCAAAGTAGCTTAACACGATTATGTACAACTATAAGGAATGACGATCGTCTAATATTTGAGTAAATAAATTCACTTTTTTTGTTTTAATGGCATTACTCTACCCTTATTTTTGTTTGAATTAAAAATAGTTGTAGAAATTGTTACATTTGTTTGTAATCCTGCAAAAAATCGGGCTGGATATTTTGAACTTTCTCAAAGAAGTTAAGTTAAATTTTCTGCATTGGATGTAGTGACCAGTTATGCCTGAATGAACCCATTTCATGATTTTGAATGTAACTATTGCAAATATCGTTCGCCTGAGGCTCAACATTTTATAAGAATAAGGAAATACAAACATAGCCTATATCTAATTCGCAAATAACATATAAACCTAATTACACTGAACAACAAGAATTTTGCTCCGAATTAAAACAATGTGTCCCTTATGGTTTGTGTGCGCTGAATCCGAAAATGCACCTTTTTCCTTCGTATCATGTAAGGGTTCTAAGATAGCCTACAATGATTTCATTTTTCGATAAACGCTCCCCCAGGAAACATTTGGCGCGGGTTTGGGGTTGTAAACCAAAATAAAAGCTAATGTATTTTATGAGTTTATGACCTATTTCCGGTTTCTTATGGTTGTTTTCATTTTTCTTTTGTACTTCTAATAAATAAACGGATATTGATCCCTTCTATTCAGTAAATTTCATAACAGTTCAAAGTGAAGTCTACGCAATGAACAAACAAGGTTGTTGTTTTCAGTATTTAAAAAAAAAACGTTTACCAGTTTGAGTGAAGGCAAATTAGAAAAGTGCATTTTCATTGGTCCACAAATTCACAAATTTATGAATGAATCTTTGTTTCAAGAAAAACTTTCCATTGCAAAAAAAAAATGGCATGGCGCGCTTTCAAAGATGTTTGCTCAAATTTCATTGGAAATTCTAGGGCAGACAACTGCATCGAACTTGTGGAAATCATTTAAGTGCATATAAGAAAATGTCTCTCAAAATACACTTTTTACATTCTCATTTGGATTTCTTTCCTTCTAACCTTGGAGCTGTAAGCGACGAGCATAGGGAAAGATTTCATCAAGAAATGTCTGAAATGGAAAGGCGATATAAAGGAAGATCATCATCCAGCATGCCTGCAGACTATTGTTGGTTCCTTGTAAAAGACAGTCCCAGGTGTATTTATAAACGGAAGTCATCCAGAAAATTATTTTAAATGTAAGTTCAAATTCTGAGATTTTTCTCATTATACATATAAAGTGAAAAGACTTGCCATGTATAGGGACGCAAGGAGAGCTGTTACAAACCAATCGCAAGATTGAAGACTGCAGAAGAAGACGCATAAAATATATTTATTATTGTTGTGTTTTTTGTGTTTTAAACTATGCAACATCTTTTTGTATCCAGTACACATTTTTAAAGTATTATGAGGCATTTTGAATTCCTAGTGTGCTGTAGTTTTACAGTACCAGTGAAAAATATAAAAAAATATTTTTCATAAAAAAATCAGTTCACTTTCCCCGGAAAATGGTACGTGATGGGGCAATTTGGATTTTAAATTCAGATTTAAGGTGCACACATTAGTAATATTCACCTAAACATTTGTTGTTCAGTGTTATTAGTTGAATATAAAAAACCTTTTAATCTATCTCATTTTGTTTATTGCATCCTGAACCAGGAAAATAACTTACTTTACTTTAACATTTAGATGTTCTTTAATCTAAAAGATAAAAGGAAGCGTCATACTTTCCTGGAAGTTCACTGTTTATAAATCTTTACATTTGGCAGAGGGTTAGTTTTAGGTATGTTGATTCTAACGGGCGTTAATAGAACACTGCGAAGCTCCGCTGTATAAATACATCTTGCGACCTGACATCTTCCCATTTCGTATCAAACTTAAAACAAATACACTCCTCCTCAGTTTCGTTTCCAGCGCCGCTATATACACAACGTGGAGGTGCATGAATCACGGAGTAAAGCTACCGGTTATAACAGTAAAAGCCATAATCACGTACAGTATAATATAATTGAAGGGACTCTGAACATAGCACATATATTAATTCTCGTCTCTTTTGGTTTTGACACATGGCTAATGAAATCGGAGTATTTAGCGAATTACATAAAATAGTTTATGCTGAGCGTGTATAAATTTAAAAACAAACCAAGAACGAATTAAATATATTAATGAAACAACAAAATTCACATGATAAATTAGAAACTTCTTAAATAACTCATTATTATCATCTGTATAATTTATATCATCTTGTTAGGTCTGCATGTTTTTGATAACAACTTTCTATTAACGAGCGTACGTCTGGAAATACATAGATTCCTATTATTACGACATATTTCGAAAATTTACATAGACAAAATAACAGCCCGTTTAGCGCTGATTCATTCTTCAGCTTTCGGCGATAAAATCTCGCGAATTATTACCTACATTACAGATGTAATTTATCGACTTACACAAGGTTTCATATTTTCACTCGTATCTTGAATTCGACTGAAATGTAGAAAGCAAAAAAAATCTTTCTGAAAACTTGTATTTTATTTGAGAGACCTTACAATGAGTCAGTGGCCAGTTTGGATTAACTCTGTCAGTTCTAAAATTGCGTATCTCACTTTGAGGTAAGATAGTGAATCCTCTGAAATTATTAAATTTCGGAAGTTATATTGCCGGAAAGGTGACATAATCTGTTAAATCATTAACTGATATAGTCTTTTACTAAATTAGGATGACTAATTCATATCAAAGATAAATTATTTTGAATGAATGAATGGATGGATGGATGAATGAATGAATGAATGAATTAATTAATTAATTAATGAAGTGCATTTATTGATACACAATTATACCAACTCATGTACACAAGATCCTTCGCATGAGCCCATACGGCTATTCGTGCTGTAACTATGCACAGTTTGAAACTTAAAAGAAATAAAAAATAATACACCTAATAATAAAATAATAAAACAACAGTTAATATTATTACTACCGTTACCATTAATTATCACAATTACAACTAATTTAACGTCATACCAGATTTCACAAAAATAATAAAAATAAAATAAATGTAAGATATGAAAAAAGGACACAGTGATACAATTCAATTCCTTATTGAAACTGCAATAAATAATCCAAATAATAAATATAAAGGTAATACATAAAAAAACATACACGCACGCAGTAAAAAAATAGAAAAAACACAATAAATACAAAAAGAAAATTATCCCCTAATTACCATATTCGCTCAGTGTTAATACTACTCATTACAACACTAATAAATAACTCTTCCCCTTATTTCCTCGGCCCTCTACCCCTCGGCCAGTTCCACCATCAGGTGTCAAACTTTTGCCATAAATTTTCCAACACTCTAATAGAATTTAGCGTTATTTAATATATCGTATGTTGCCTGCCAGATGTAATTAAGGACTCTGGCAGGATACGTTTCTGCAGAGCTTCTGTGGCTTCACATTCCCATAAAATGTGATGTGATGGCTCATCCCTACCGCAAAGAGGACATATTCTGTGCAAATAATGCTACTAATAATAATTAATAATCTAAACACAATAGTTAAAATAGAAACTAGTTGATTAGCTACTGCATATGGTTCCCAATTATCTTTTACAGCGTCTTGTTAATGAACATTTGGACTTATATTTTCATTCACTATTGGAGGTATAACAGGTACTAAGTTTGACAAATTAAAATATTAAAGGGTGCTATTCATAGACATTTCGCTAGCCCGCTCTACGAGCGTGCTAAACTAGCCCCGGCTATCGACTGATTACTTGTACGGAATTCATACCATACCATATCATATCATATCATATCATATCATATCATATCATATCATATCATATCATATCATATCATATCATATCATATCATATATCATATCATATCGTATCGTATCATATCATATATCATATCATATCATATCATATCATATCATATCATATCATATCATATCATATCATATCATATCATATCATATCATATCATATCTGCCAGCTAAAATAAATCATTATTATTATTATATCATATCATATCATATCATATCATATCATATCATATATCATATCATATCGCTAATACTGGTTTATGAATACGAAAAACGTTAGTTCGCTGATCATCCACCGGATGCCCGCGCTAAGAATGTCTATGAATATGGCCCAAAGAGTTTATAATTTGATCCAGGCTATATGTAGACTGAAATCACCAACTAAACAATGCTGTAAAAGGATATAGGCATACTTCTAACAGTTCAAAGTTTTCAGCCTTCAAATTTCCTAGAGATCAGACTGTATTGACGACTGGGTTGTAATTAGGTATTTCTGCCTTATCAGTCACGCACAAATATTTAAAATCTCAGATGCTTGAACAAAATTTACAGGTTTCCTTAGATAGGTTTCTTACTCTATTACAATTATTGTGATTAACAAAACTAACTTCAATCGCGCTTTTAATGTCGGGATCACAGCTCTGTGTACGAATCAAACATCATTATCACTTTCGCAAAGGTTTTAAAGATAAAGAATTAATGCGTCTCAACTCGGTTGCCAAAACGGAAAAAGTGAGCGTAGTAGAAACTTTTGATGAAGCGTGTTCGGTATTTGTTTTTGTTTACTTTCTGCAGGAAGTTCGTACAATTTGTGAACTTGTTAAGTATATAAGTCGCATGAAATATTCCTTTCATCTCTATACAACTTGACAGTCAATTAATAACTGTGAAAATACTTATAAAGAGCAGAAACGTATAACTTTACTAATTAACTGTCAGAAATGGAAGCAAAATAACAACGAAGGTCGTTAAAGAATATTACAAAGTCTCAAAACTTGAGATGTGAACACAAACTTCCTCAGCAAGAGCAATCTTTAATGACCATGAAAATAAAATCTGTAGGTGAAATGATTTACGGCAATATAAGTACTTTACGTAACGCATAATATCTTTATGTAACTCTTACTTCATAATATACAGGGTAAATCGTAAGTAATGTTATTAATTTCAGGAGGGTATTCTTTGAGATATTTCAAACAAAACAATTTTTTTACTTGCTTATTTAACGACGCTGTATCAACTACGAGGTTATTTAGCGTCGATGAATTTTGTGATAGCGAGATGATATTTGGCGAGTTGAGGCAGAGGATTAGCCATAGATTACCTGACATTTGCCTTACGGTTGGGGAAAACCTCGGAAAAACCCAACGAAGCGGGAATCGAACCCGCGCCCGAACTCAACTCTGGATCGGCAGGCAAGCGCCTTAACCGACCGAGCGACGCCGGTGGCTTAAAACAAACAAAATAGTTTAATACAATACATTTTTGGCTCCCTTTTCGAGATAAAAATTATTTTATATGAAACATTTCATAGCATGGATAAACGTAAAATTCTTTCAATCATTTATGATTATAATAGGTACAATTCTCTCTTAAATTGACTGAGCATATTGGGAATTCAATCAATGGCTTTCTCATTGACGAAAAAGTTGCTATGAAATTTTTTCATATAAACCAATTTTTATCTCGGAAAGGAAGCAAAAACGAGCAAAATTGTATTAAAATTTTATGTTTGCAATATATCGAACAATAACCCCTAAAATTAATGACATTACCAGGGAAAAGGATTTGAAGCACTCTAAGGTATATTGAAACGTACTATATACGAGTATAGCCCAAGGTTTAGTGAACTGGAACCGAGCTACTGCATTGACAAAGCAGAAGTACAGTATCACATGAAAATATTTACAATAACAAAATCCATCTTGCTTTAACTATTCCAACTATAACACATGAAAAACAGAAAGAAAGGAATAATATAAATATTGATTTTTATTATAAATATTATTTAAACTAAAACTATAGAAATTTAATTAAATGTACAATTATAAAAATGAACATCTCTAAAGATAAATCCATTCGATGTATTTGATGCTGATTGATTATTTTTGAGTTTATTGATAATTAGGTTATGGCGTTCTTCATTGCTTTGAGGAAATTTTGCAAATCATTAGCGACAAGACAAAAGTTATAACATAAAATTACAAAAGGCTCTGATTGGTTGAAATTTAATTAATTTCTACAGTAACTTATAGACCGATTATTTAGTCCTGACAGCTCGACGACGCGAAAGAGGGGAGGTAATAGAAGTAGTGGGGAGAGCTCCGGAGTAGAGATAAGGGCGAGCGATCAGTAAAGGAATGCAGTACAGCCTAACTGTACTAGAAACATATAGCTATATCTCACGCATGACATCCGATCGCGCCGAAGACAAGCAACTGAGTAACCCAAACATACCTTGGCGTAACTAAATGAACTCGCCTGACCCAGGAGCACATTGCCAGAGACTGTCAGGACTAAATAATCGTACTGTACTTGCTGAAATGGTACATGAGACAATACGCAACGTAATTTCTTCTTCTATTACATTTTATAAAACTAGGTTGTTGAAAACACTAACTTATTCCATACTTGGATGTTTATTAGCAAATTAGTCCACATTTCACTACCACCGGGTGTATTCACTACCACCGGGTGTATACCCAATTGTAGTGTTAATAAATACATACGTACATACATACATACATACATACATACATACATACATACATACATACATACATACATACATACATACATACATACATACATACATACATACATACATACATACATACATACATTAAGGTCCTCTTCTTTAAATGGCAAAACATCGTTTTATGTTTGTATTGATAGATTTTTATTTATAAGTTGAATTTAATTTAAACAATTATCGTACATTCTCTTCAGAATAGGCAAAGATAACTTGGTCGCCGGAAGTAAGATAGTATACTTCATTATGTATTCACAAGATCTAATTGCACAAAAGTTTTCGTGGCGTGTGATGCAATCATTCAAATTTCTTTTCATTTCTGGGAATGAGGAGAGAACTCTGGAATTTAAAATACTGCTGTTTGTTAATGTTTCCAACTTGCAGAACGCTAAATTAAAATTCTAATAATGACGCATTTTACTGTGTAATTAATAACTCTCATTTGGACAGTCGTTACAAAAAATGTTCGTCCTGGGAAAGCCGATGTCTCGTTAGAATGGAATTAACTGCCTTCAGCGAGCACAGCACAGAAACAGAATTTTGTGCTGCATTCAGAATCTCGGGAATGTTTAATGTAGTTAGATGGTACTTCATATGTTCCAGCTACGCTTCTCTTCTCATGGAACTCTGTTACTCACTAGGGATTCCGACTTATAATGTCCATAAAAGAATAAGCATGAATTATTCGCTATAGGAAAATAAACAATAATTTGAAATCCATGCCGATTATTGAAAATTTTACGAGTGATTATGAGTAGGGAACGCATTTCTAGTTCCATACCTATTTGGTTCCTACTTTCTAGACTATGTTATTGAAATATCTCTACGTTTCATGTGCTCAGGATCTCCTTATTAAAAGTCTATAGAATCTAAAACGCCTAAATGAACAATAAAGTCCTACAACTACCAAAACACTATCTTTTTACCTAAAAAGCGCTTTTCTAATATTTTTCGTATACTTAAAACAAAAATACCGATACTAAATATTCAAGAATGTCCCAAACACTACAAAAATGCTACATAAAATAGAAAAATCTCTTACAGAGACTGGATTGGCAAGTTTGTTCAATATTGGTCTTAGAAGGGGAGGGAAGAAGATTTTACCTAATTTCCTAGAACCGAAGTTCGTTTGGAAAAGTCCATTCTAGCATGAAAGGAATGGTAGGTTGTCTAGGTTAGGCGAGAGATTACAAATTAATTGTCGTGTCAGTGTACCCCCGTTATCCGAAATGAAGTTGAGCAATCGGCGGTCGTAAAAATCTGAACCAACAAAAGTAAGCCACTATCAGCGTATTCTGAATCTCACCGGACCGGTGGACAACAATGATGTCACGCTGCAGCGAAATAGGAACAAAACTGCTGGAAGATTTTGCGAAATTTCCGTACTCTCATCTTCTTTAAAGAAAAGAGAGCATAAACAATTTTTTTCCTTAACCGGTAGTAATAACTGGTCCGTTGCCATGTTCGCTCATAAGCCATTAACATATTGTTTTTACGTTGTGCTCATTACAAACAATACAGTAGAACCAAAGCAGATCACACCGCCATGACACAACAGTGCACGATTTATTTTATTTTGTTTATTTATTTATTTATTTATTTATTTATTTATTTATTTATTTATTTATTTATTTATTTATTTATTTATTCTGGTGTAGTTAAGACCATCAGGCCTTCTCTTCCACAACACCAGGAATACAAATACAATAATAGAAATAAACAGAAAAAAATACACTATATACAAAATAAAGCTACATAAAAATAAAGAGAGAGAGAGAAAAAAACACTATAAACAAAGTAAAGCCACACAAAAATATACACAGGTTGCAGTCACACAGACTTTAAATGAGTGATTAAGTATCATAATTAATTGTATCCTAATGTGTCATTCGTCTGCTAATTCCCGCCCTATACAAAAACCAATCATATTCACTGATGGCGGCTGGTGGAGACTGCCACCATCTCTGCAAGTTGATGGAACCGGTGCGACACCGGTGGAGTATCAGTGACGTCATTGTTGAAATTCGGAACACCGTGATGCCATCAGATTGCTCAGCGCTGAGATTCGGAATACGCTCTTTGTTACAGCTGCGATGACAGCATCCTTGTATAGAAAATGTTGCTGCTTACGTAGTCCATCTTTCATAGGCTCAAAGAGATGAAAGTCTGAAGGCGCCAAGTCCGGACTATACGGTGGCTGTGAGAGGACAATCCAGTAAAATTTTGCAATGTGCTCAGTGGTAGCGAAATTGGTGTGGGGTCTGGTCTTATGGCGTTGCAAGCGAAAGTTTTTCTACTCTGGCCTAACTCTGGAAATTCAGGCTTTCATCTTAGCCAGAATTGACAGTTTCTCCAGGCTCCAGGGGATCTAAAGGAATTACACTCCGCCTAACCCACAAGACTGTCATTTTCGCCACTCTTGAAACGCACTACTCACGGCCTCACTGTGCTTGCATCCACTGTATGGTCTACGTACGCCTTCAGCAAACGTTGATGGATGTCAATGTGTGCAATTTATTAGGTACTGAAGAATTCAGGAACATATCTCTATTACGTGCCTCTATGTCAGATGACATTTTGGTAGATTGCCCTGCTGCCAATATCTGTCGCACAACCAAACTAACAGGACATTAGCGTGAAGATTCAAAGATTCAACCTTTACTACAACACCAGTAACATCCGGCTCAGACGTTACAGGCCAACACAAAAGAATAGGAGACATTACTTTCGGAACGATCTTCGTAACATTGCAATATTCCTTGGAAAACATTTTGAAATTGGGCAATTTTGTATCACAGCACAGTACTTTAAACTTTATAGCTAGGTGACAAGAATGATCTATATAGTTTTCAGTTTTTAGTTTACAATGTATATTCTCCAATTCATCTGGTAAGGGTTAATTCTCCATCCCCTTCACAGTTATCGATCACGTAACTTCGAGTGGAAATGTGTGTCATTACTCATAGCCGCTACACATAAAGTCTTGTCGGCAATGTTTTTATCACGCAGTACACGTTTCACAACATATCAATGCATATTCATTCAGAGCTTGCCACTTTAACAGAGTATTGATTTGCGAACGAAAGGTAGTAAAAAAGTAGTAGAGTAAAGCAATGACTGAAAATCTTTTTTAACAGAGCTGCGGAATTCTCACAGAAATACATTATCCACAACATTTCAATTTCCGCTATTAATGTAAGATATCCTTCAACAATAAAATATATAGTAGATGAATTTCCGCTTATATTAGATAAGAGTTGTTAGCTGGGTGGCCGTGTAATTGTTAACCGACTCACTGATAGACCAACTGAACTGGACTGACTGACTGACTGGCCTACCAGGTTGACTGAGTGACCGACCTTTTTACCGACTGAACTGACAGACTGACCGACTGGACTAACTGATTAATCCTTTGACGGACTGGACTGAATGACCGATTGATCACTAATTGAACTTACCAACAGGTCTGACTTCCCAATCGTTTGACGGACTGTACTGAATGACTGATTGACTAGCTGAACTTATCAACTGGTCTAACTGACCAATCGTTTAACGGACTGGAATAAATGACCGATTTATTGACGAAATTAACTTATCAACTGATCTAACTGACCAATCGTTTGACAGACTGGAATGAATGACCGATTTATTGACTAATTGAACTTACCAACTGGTCTAACTGACCAATCGTTTAACAGACTGGAATGAATGACCGATTTATTGACGAATTGAACTTACCAACTGGTCTAACTGACCAATCGTTTGACGGACTGGAATGAATGACCGATTTATCGACGAATTGAACTTACCAACTGGTCTAACTGACCAATCGTTTGACGGACTGGAATGAATGGCCGATATATTGACGAATTTATCATACCAACTGGTCTAATTGACCAATTGTTTGACGGACTGGAATGAATGACCGATTTATTGACGAATTGAACTTACCAACTGGTCTAACTGACCGATTGTTTGACGGACTGGGCTGAATGACCGATTGATTGACGAATTAAACTTACCTACTCTGACTCACCAATCGTTTGATGGACTGGAATGAATGACCGATTAATTGACGATTTGAACTTAGCTACTCTGGCTCACCAATCATTTGACGGACTGGAATGAATGACCGATTGACTGACGAACTGAACTTATCAACTGGTCTGACCTAGCAATCGTTTGACGGACTGGACTGACTGACAAATCGTTTGACCTACTTGACTAACTGATTAACCAATTTGAGTGACTAACCGATCGTTTCACCAACTGGACTAATTCAATGACTGATTGACCGACAGGACTGACCGACTTGACAGAGTGATCGATTGATTGACCGACTTGACCGACTCACTAATAGATTAATAGATTGGACTAACTGAACTATTAATTGACCGACTGGATTGACTGAACGATTGAATAATCGACTGAGCTGACGAAGCTGGCTCAGTTGTAAAGAATTAGACTCGAATTATGTAAGATCTGAATTAATTTCCTAATATATTATTTAGGAATTTTAGTCGTTCTCTAAATCATAATGAACTATGAATATAACATATTTTCAAAAGGAAAATCACGAACTGTTCTTCACTTCCTCTACAACAAAGAAACAAATACTAATTATTCTCGAAACCTGACCGACAGATAGTAAAAAAGTAGAATTCGAATGTATCAACATGTAGTCACAATTTGTTCCCCGTATTTAATGTGACTATAAATTAAATCTATATTAGAAATGAATTATATTTTAGAACTTTAGTTTGATCCTTAATATCCCACAAGTAAAAGTTAGCACCTTTGTTACTATTGAACACTGAGAGAACAGTCTTAATGTACATCTACATTCACTACAAATCTACTATTCTATCCTGTAAAAACCTGAGTACAGTGGACAAGTCCTTTGATGTGCAGAATTATTCCATATGACCAACAGCTCGCTGATGAAATGCAATTTCATGAGTACAGGATTAATAACCTGGCCATTAGAAATCAAACAAATAGTTTTGATTATTAATTATTTATCTGAAGGTTTGCTATATTGTACATTATACATCCTCCACATATTATCTTAATTTGTACATGCCTGGGATCTCTTATATGTCCAATATTTTCATTACATCATGTAGCTCTCTTGTAATATTATACTTCAAAGCGAATTGTTTTAAAGCATTTCCTAGAATTTTTACGGGTATGTAAAGGGACACGTTAATATGAGTTCACAATTCTCCAGAAGTTTATTACTAAAATATTAAACAAAAGAAAAACCGCGCTGGTATGGTTTTCATCCATCAGGCGTATCAATGCACTGTTATTAAAAGAGTAATTGGATTAAACTCGCAGATTTCTCTCTTCTTTGTTAGAAAGGTATGTATTTAACATGCGTTTCAAAGTTAGCTTCCAGGAATGTTATTGCAAAAAATAAAACTATAATGTGTAAGTTCCTCCTATAATGATTAACTGGTTGCAGTAACCTGGATCGTAACGTCACTGGTTCAACAATATCAACAATATGTATCAATGGCTTTTAAATGATGAGTTAAACTTTAATATAAAAATTGTTGTTATATGACTTATACAAGGACTACATCTTATTTAAGAGGTAATTATACAATGAATGATGAATCATTACAACGAATATATTGTGTAAAACATCTCGGTGTAACTATTAATCATAATTTGACTTTTCATAATCACATATTTAATATAACAAATAATGTCTTTAAAAATCTGGGTTTTATTATTAGAAATTCAAAAGCTTTACAAAACACTTCGACTTTGACATTCCTTTTTAATTGTCGTGTTCGCGTTAAATTGGAATATGTCTCAGTAATTTGGTCACCCACTTTCAAATCATATAGTAATAAAATTGAAAAAATTCAAAAAGATTCTCAAGGCATCTGTATTTTAGAAAATATCATTATTCGGCCCTCCATAACAAAATTTCGTACAACAATCTACTTGCTGAATTTAATTTAATGTCTCTTGGAAGTCGTAGATTACTTGCTGAGCAACTTTTATTGTATAAAATATTCAACGGTCTACTGGATAATAGCGAAATATTATCACAAATCCTGATTAACGCTAGAACATCACATTTAAGAAATTGTCAATTATTATATTATAAAAAACCAAACACTTCAGCATATAAAAATTCACCAGTGTTCAAAATGTATTCAAAATTCAATGAAATGTGTAAAACATGTGATCTAGATTTCAGCATTTCTTATATGAAATATAAACATTTTCTTATTAATATACTGAAGGTAGTTGATTTTAAATAACATTGCTATCTATTTGTTACTCTGTAATTTGCCATTTATAGCTACATTTTACATCTTTTGGTTAAGATATCTTCACTTATCTATTTTTCATTTATTTTTATTTGGTATTTTTCATTTATACCTATATTTGTGTCTTTGATTTAGGTAGCATTTATTTGTCTGTTCTTTTTTATTTTTAATTTTCATTTACACTTGTAGCTTGCATTTGTATCTGTTTTATCTCTTTTTTCATGTTATCTCCATATCTCCAATTTTATATTTTAAGCAAATATCTGTACTGTCTATAGTAATTGGGGCTTTGCTCTGTTATAGAAAGAAAGAAAGAAAGAAAGAAAGAAAGAAAGAAAGAAAGAAAGAAAGAAAGAAAGAAAGAAAGAAAGAAAGAAAGGAAGGAAGGAAGAAAGAAAGAAAGAAAGAAAGAAAGAATACAAGAAATAAACAAACAAATAAATAGGTAAATAAAATAAATACTTTAAAAGACGGTAGATTTTTGGAAGAAATAAATTCAAAGCATGACTTCTTACGGGATAAAATAAAGCTGAAGCGTCGACATTTTTTTAAATTAATATTCTAAGGAATCTTCCAAAACGACTTTTATATCAAAAATAGACATTAGAAGTTGCATAATACTGTAGCAAACGCAAAAGTCTATTTCTGATCGCATTCACCTTCAAAGTCCAAAATTGCAGACATTTATATAATCCATTTCAAATGACTCTTTTCAGTCGCAGAAGCCTCTGTCGATGCATATAGTTGTTAACATAACTTACCTCAGCACTAAGTTCTCGCTGGTTCAGATGGAGTTGAGGACAATTGATCAGTTTTCGGTCCAAAAATCAAAAGTAAAGCTCCATTACTGAAGGAAGTAAAATTGAGTATTATATGTGACTCTACCTTAGTTGTATAGGACAAGGCAGTGGGATATGACGATTTTTATAGCCCTGTTTTGGGACATTCAGGACGAATTAAAAGAAAAGACATATACTGGAAGTAATCTAGAACAATGTAATTTATTAATGTCTGATTACTTTTTAAAAACTATATTTTGTAAGTAGCCTCCACGGCAACGAATACATTCCTGCAATCTGCTATGAAAATTCTGCATAACTCGCCCCAACAAAACAGGTTCGATGGCACTAATTTTATTCCTTATGTTTTGTTCCAGCTGGATGATGGTGCGAGGCTTGTTGCGATACACCTTACTTTTGAGATAACATCATAGGAAGTAATCAACGCACACTGCTCATGGTTCAATGAACTGTCTCCGAATCATGTTTCCAGAACGAATAATTTAACGATTTGGAGACATTGCCTGACCAGCAAGATGTCCTGACCTGACTGCAGCTGATTAGTTACTATGGGGTTATCTCAAAAGTAGGGTGTATCTCGACATCTAAACCTCTAAACAACAAACACCTACAGCTTATTCCAAATCTCACAGAATCTATGGACATCAATGACGTCACACTACAGTTCCATAGGAACAAATCTGTTGGAAGGTTCAATGGCCATCATGGCGGCTGAACGAGTTGTTGTACGTGCTACGCTAGCAAGATTTTGTGAAATTTTCATACTGTCACCTCGCTCAAAGAAAAGAGAGCGCAAACAATTAATTTCTAGTATCAGTAGTAATAACTAGTCCCTTGATATGTTCGTTCATAAGCCATTAGCATATTATTTTTACGTTGTGCTCATTACAAACACAGCAGAACACACAACCGTGACACAACAGAGCAGTCTGCCAATTCCCGCCCAATACAAGAACTAATCAGATTCACTGATTGCGGCTGATGGACATTGAGCGTATTCCGAATCTCAGCGCTGAGCAATCTGATGGCATCATGGTGTTCCGAATTTCAACGATGACGTCACTGATGCTCCACAGGTGTCGCACCGGTTCCATCAGCTTGCAGAGGTGGTGGCAGTCTCCATCACCGTCATCAGTGAATCTGATTGGTTCTTGTATAGGGCGGGAATTAGCAGACGAATGACATCGTGCACTGTTGTGTCATGGCGGTGTGTTCTGCTTTAGTTCTGCTGTATTGTTTGTAATGAGGACAACGTAAAAACAATATGTTAATGGATTATGAACTAACATGTCAACGGGCCAGTTATTACTACTGGTTCAAGAAATAAATTGTTTATCTTCTCTTTTCTTTGAACGAGATGACAGTACGGCAATTTCGCAAAATCTTGCTAATGTAGCACAGATAACAACTTGTACAGCCGCCATGACAGTCATCGAACCTTCCAGTAGTTTTATTCCTATTTCGCTGCAGCGTGACGTCATTGTTGTCCACCGGTCCAGTGAAATTCGGAATACTCTGACTGCGACCACCTCTGCGCGCTGATGGAAGATCTGCTACAGCGCTGGAGCATCAATGACGTCATCGCTGAAAATGGAAACATGATGATGCCATCTGATTGCTGAGAGCTGAAATTCGGAATACGCTGTTATTTTCGTGAATGGAAGAAAAATCTCCTCTATTGCCCACGCTGGAAATCAAACCACGGAAATCTTGGCTGTGTAAGTCATAGGCTTACGCTTCCACTAAACTAAAGCGACAGAATGCATATACTACTACCCAGTAAAAGGAGTTATATAAAAATAGCATGGAAATCACGAGAGCTCAATAATCTGCTCTAACGTCTTTATCCTAATTCCACATTGGCCTCTGAGTCTTGCAATTTGACTGTCGAGTAAAAGTTTGATATATTACCTATTCCGTATATTAGCGTACAGTTCTCGGAAAGGATATCCAGAAAATGGAAACAATTTTCATAACTTTTTCGCGGATCTTGGAGAGACACGTTTATACATTAGGGACTTTGCAATGTCATAACAAATTTCATACAACTTAAATGTGATAAATTCTTTACAATTATTCAAGATAAAAATGAGACTTTGCAGTTGAACTTGGAAGATTACATGTTCTCTAGTTTTGACGCAGACACATTTATTCATAAAAACTTTCAAGTAATTTCAGGATGCTTGATAGAATTTCCGCTGCTCCGTATAGTTTTCTTATATCTGAAGAAATTGAATTTTTTCCAGAATTATAGCAGATAGAAAAATAAAATTTTCATCAATCATAAAATACAACCTGCTGAGTTGATTGATATCCACAGTAAGTAACTAGGGTTGGTTTCTTTCTGTTGACAATAATATTGAACACTGGAGTGATAATTTTTTTCTTTGTTTGTGTTGTTTGTCTTTCTGTCTCCATTTTCTCAGAAACAATTTCTCAGAACATAACAAAAGTTTGTTAGTAGTTTGACTTTGTACGTGTAATATTTTTTTTGTCAAGGTATCAACTGTTGTTTTTAGGTTAATAATAACCTTAATAAAAATTATGATTATCATAATCTATACTAATAATGTAAATCTGTAGTCGAAAATTATCTGGTAATTTTCGATTTTCCAAAAATAATTGGCCCTAACATATATAATTGACCACCCTGAAACCGAAAATCGCTTTTTTGAAATTTTTGTTTGTATGTCTGTCTGTCTGTCTAGATGTTTGTTACCTTTTCACGCGATAATGGCTGAATCGATTTATATGAAAATTGGAATATAAATTAAGTTCGCTGTAACGTAGATTTTAGGCTATATGACATTCAAAATACGCTATTTAAAGGGGGGGTTATAAGGGGGCCTGAATTAAATAAATCGAAATATCTCGCTTATTATTGGTTTTTGTGAAATATGTTATATAACAAACGTTTCTTTAAAAATGATTTCCGATAAGTTTCATCCCTTGCAAAATTTTTATAGAACTGATATTTAATGAGATAATTGAGTTTTAAAATTAAAATACAATGCCATCTAAGGCGGTGTAATGAAATGAAAACAAATGACTACGTCTATAAGGGGCCTTGGACAACAACAATCGAAAGCTATGAAACATAGCCTACAGAGAATGTTTCTGTGTTTGTATGAAGTAATATCGAAAGCTAAATTAACCGATTTGTATAATTAATTATTATTTCACCATTGGAAAGTGTAGTTTCTCTAGATGGACATAATGCTATAATGTTATTACAGCAACTTCTGAGTGCTCTTTTTCCCTGGATCAAACGTTCTATTTTTATTATGTAATTACTTTATATTTATTTCTAACAGGTGCAGCGGAGCGCACGGGTACGGTTAGTAATTAATAAATTGAAAACAATAATTAAGAATTTACTGAAAAACTTTCACGTAAAATGTCAACCTAATAATGAATGTGTATAAAATTCCCATTATGTTCTGACAAAATCTTTCTGAGAAAATGGCACCAGGCGAAAAGAATATTTTAAATAAGAAAAATGTCAGTGCAGTCTTTAATTATTGTCAAACTGAAATAAAACAATCCTAGGTACTTATTGTTGATGTAGATCAACTCAGCGGGATCTGTTTTATGATTGGTGACATTCAGAAGAAGTCATCGCATAGGAAAGGCATATTTGATGTTACACGGACAGACAATTTGGATGAAAATGCATAAAACGAAGCTAGTGTCTATGAACGAAGAAAATTATTTATCATTATTGTTTCTGGTCACGGAATAACGTTAACTCGGAACTTTCCATGAATCCAAAGATTCTTTCGGCGCTTTTACTTTCGATGAAAAGTTTACTTTTCTGAATAAAAAAATATCTTACGGTACTTTACTAAAAATGATTCGTATACATTTATACTACGCACGTAGGAAGATAGAGAGAGAGAGTAAGGGGGGGAAGTTAGGTGGTAACGCATTCTGGCCACAATAATTCATCATCTGTTGATGTAGTGATGCGGAATTCATTGTTGCGTCACATCTTCGATTTTGATTCCCGCGAGGTTTCACAACTATTGTATTAAGGGAAGAACATACTGGAAATTTTAAATTCTTTGTTTTTCCATTGAAACTTACAATTTTTTGTGTGCTGAACAACGGTACGAATAAAATCTAAATTTGAGCATTAGGGTTTTAAAAAAGCAAAATGGTTTCTAAATTTGGCAATTAGCTTCCATTTGTAGCTATTGTGCAGAAATTTATATAACTCAGTCAGTGTTTTAGATATTTGAGAAGTTTTTTTAACCATTAGAATCACAAAAAGATTGGTGCAAAATGACTTCATTTGATTTTAATATGCTGATTTTAAAATATCATGGACTTTAGTTTTCGAGTCCATTCCTTTGCAAATTAATTATTTTCATACGCAATTCAAATATCAAAATTCTAATGAAGCCAATCTTTTTAAATAGTCTGTGTAAGATCTGTACAAAATTTGAGCTTCCTAACTTAATAGTTTCTGAGTTACATAAATTTATAATAAGCACGTAAAGAAAATAAGAATTTACGGGGAAAAAAACATCTAGAGAGTCACTTGGCATAAACTTTCATTTGAAGGTTCAGGGAATGATTGTTGTGGACTTACTATATTTACCACCTTGTTTTTTTTTTTTACATGGCATTTTACCTCATTTTTGAGCAGTTCCTCACAATTTGAATGTGATCGACAAGTCCAGACTTCTGTTTGCTAATTCTGCCCATGACGTGTAACTAATTATATATACAATTGAACTATAAAACACAAACCTACACTAACTGTAACCAATATAATACACACTATTTGAATTGGTCATTGCTAAAAGGCCCTTTCTCCGTATTTTTGCAAAAATGAGTTAACTACAGAGTCAACATCCTTACACATAAATACACAATCTGTGCTAAAAGGACTTTCCTCAAGCCTTCATACACGCGCACAGTTGAGCATTTCATTTTTCTTGTCATGCTAAAATGCCCTTACTCCAGGATAGAGGGCCTTCTAGCTGTGAACTTGTCATTTAGCGGTGTTTCCATCTGATGACAAACCTTTATACTTACTATACTATCAGCTATCTTCATTGTTTGAAGCGGTCTGTTTATTCTGCTCTGAACTTTATTTATGTTTTAATACAAATTATTATATTATACGCAATTTCGGCTAATTAAAATGGAGACTGAGAGTTTGAAAAGCAAAAAGAGATGTAGTGATACTTGCAGTTGGAAACGAAATATATTAAAGAAAGCCAAAGTTAAAGGCACTGAACATGTGACTTACTCTGGAGAATTGGTGGCTGAAAGACGAACTGGTGAGGATTGTAGGTAAGTTCAGAATATTTACACTGAATCACTGACGTAAATGAATATTGCATAAAAATGTTGTTTCCTTAGGCCACAAAAATCTTTATAGGCTATATAAAATATTTATGCATGCACAAAAATAAAGTCACTCATTAACTGGTGGCCCATGTTTTACAAAAGAGGTCTTTCTGTAGAATCTTATGGTAGAAAGGTACCTCGGTGTTCGAAGTTGTCATTCGCCCCTGCGAGTTATTATGAATATATGTACAATGCCACTCTTCCTCATATTGTTTCAACATCCAAGCTCATTGATGGTTGTATTAGGCATACCTTTGCTCTTTGTCTACCTGGAATTGAAAACATAGTCCTTCCCCAACGTCCTACTTATGATGAATTGATTGCAATCAACCCAGACAAAATGCAGGATATCAAGAAAATTCTATGCTACATTCCCCATGAACAGTTACCTTATTATGAGAAAGTTGTAAATTCTCCACTAGCAGAACATAGAGAAAATACAGAATGAAATCGTCAAGTTAGATTTAAAACAAGGGCCTAAAACTTTGTAATACGTAATTAAAATATATTTTAAGAAGAGAAATATACTTTTAACTTGAAATAATGGTAGTTTATTTAATTTACAATCCTGTATTTTATTTCAGTACTCCATTTTTAACCAAATGTGAAATTATTTTAAGTTCACTGTTAAAAGGCCCTTAAATTTGAATTTTTAATTAATAATATTATACAAACTACATATGACAACAAAATAAAAATTGTGCTTCCAGAAAGCACAAATATACCTTTATGATGGACAGTCACCACATTGCTCTACGAAGATTAGTATTTCTTAAAAACAGTTTTTTTTCGATTTATTCAGAACTAACATTTTTGGACAAAGGGCCTTCTAGCAATGACCAATTCATTTATATACTGTGTTTTGATACACTATAACTCGATGGCTCAGAACGGGACTGTTACAACTCAAAAATATTGATTTTTCAGTAGAGCCATTTAAAGTTTGCCATTCTATATGGCAAATCAGAGAATCATGGCACAACAATGTGCATTTATGTCCCACTAGGAAATTTTTTGAGTTTTAACACTTTCACATAGCATAGTTCTCAATTCAAGTGTTCAAATGATGGCAATAACTCAAAAAGGGAATTTTTTGAGTTGTAACAGTCTCGTTCTGAGCCATCGAACTATTTTTATCAAGATGTAACAACGATGTACATTTCTACATTTTAGATCAAAACAATTTTCAGGCGTGTCTGACAAAAAGAACTGAAGGAATAATACCATCTCTTGCTATGTAATGAATTAAACGAAAAACTATTGGAGATAGGGCTGCCACATAATTGAAGAATGATATTATATAAAATAAAGAAACTAAATTAGACTGAGAATGTGGTAAATTTGAAAGCAATGAGATTGGAAAATGAAGTGTACGTGGCCTTTTAAATACCTGGCTAACCGAGTTTCAAAAATGGCGTAATAAAATGCCATAGTATTGAGTTAGGGCTTAATTTTATTTGGAATATATTCTCTACAGTGAAAAGATTTTAAGCAGAAAAACTAAAAAACAAACGTGAATTTTAATCACATTTCAGAATCCTTCTTCCTTAATACATTTCGTTTTGCTAGTCTTTTGAGGTTAAAAAATATGGGCGTTCCAATATCCAAATTACATTTATTTCGGCAATAGATCGCCACCGATCCAAACATCTTTATAAGTTAAGGAGCAAATTTTGGCAGGCATGTCTGAAACAAGTACTATTAAACTATTTTATTGATCACGTCTTTACTAAATACCAGCAAGAAAATGGATTCTGTGAAGGGTTTCTTATTTCATTTCAGACAACTATAGTCTTCAGAATATACGTACTCGTATATTGCAAAATAGATTCGAATATGATGAATTTCTCGCAAATGAATTCTGTAGTGCAATCTGTGACACGTTTGATACGATAATAGTCACTAATTGAATCCTATAGATTCAAAATCCCCTATAACCACTTTCACAAATTAAAGGCTTTTGACAGCAACTGGTGGCAATTAGAGGGAATTTTCAACTAACAGTGACATTTAACAAACCTTTTTCTCTAAATTTAGTGGCTTTTTGAATTCAAACTATATAAATCATTAGAATTCATTCTTAGCAAGCAGTATATGGGCCTAACTCAGTTCTGCACAAAATGATCTTTAGAGGGTTTTGAATCTAGAAGATTTAATGTATCAATAACTGTAAAACTCAAGTCACTGCGCCAAATTGAGGATGATGTCAACAAATAATATGAATAAAATATTATGTTTGTTAACAAACATATCTCCAAGGTTTTGTAGTCATGCAATATTTATTTTTTGTAGGCCTGTGATTGTTACATGGTATAGATACTTTATAGCATTATTTGATGGGAATAAGCTACACACATTACTGTCATTAGTATGATTCGTTAGCTATCCTGCAGTGCTTGTAGCAAAATCAACATATAAGACACGAGAGCTGTGCTTAAGCTTACTACAAATCATTTCCCTGACAGAACTGAGGTCGCAAACAGAACCCCAGACACAAAGCTTGCTTACGCCTTGCAATCCCAGTCTCTATGCAACCACAACGCAGTAACAGATCGATCGATCTAGCACGAAGAGGTAACGCAATATCCGAACGACTTTCATGCGAGAAATGAATATTAATGGTCAGCTGTCACTTAACAGCTGTAATAACCATGAACTGCAAAGTAGAATTTGACCTTGAGATATATTATTCTTATTACGCCACATAAAAATTCCAGTGTTGCTTAGAATCAAGTAAATTCAACTTTTTCTGGGGAAAATTAACAAATACTTCAAAGAACTAAAGTCAATATGGCAGTGAAGTAAGGTAGCTTAAGACATGAATGTTCTCCACTATGTTGTTGTCACTAGGATTGTATTGTATTTCTTTCTTTATTGTTTTCTTTTGTTTTTACTCTGTTTAACCTCCTTTTAATTATCAAACTTACAGACCACTGCGAGTAGGAGAGGGAGATTCATTTGA
Source organism: Periplaneta americana (assembly GCF_040183065.1). Taxonomy (NCBI): domain Eukaryota; kingdom Metazoa; phylum Arthropoda; class Insecta; order Blattodea; family Blattidae; genus Periplaneta; species Periplaneta americana. The sequence goes on along the minus strand of NC_091128.1, from coordinate 132,234,177 downwards.
TCGTATGCTAGACATCTCATAAATGCGGGCCTACACTCCGTTTCTGGAATCTATCGTTCGTCCCAAGAATCTGTTGAGTAGAAAGACGAAACAATACCTCTGCACAAGTTGTATGTAGGACGGCTAAGGCCAATGACTGCTCTGGAGGAGGCAATGTTTGAACGAAGTGAGCAATCGCTTGCAGGAAGGGATAATTTCTGGCAACGCTTGAACGAAGCGAGCAATCGCTTGCAGAAGGGGATAATTTCTATCTGAACACTACTCCATCTTCTACCACGAACTTCTTACCCCTTAACGGACTCGAGCTGATGCTGCCCGCAACACACTCCGGCACAGATAGACTCCGCCCCCATATGCGGACTTCTGGGACGGACCATAGAAAGTAAGTCGAAACATTTGGCTGTAGCCGATGACATGTAAATGGGCGGAGCCTATTAATGCAGGAGTGTATTACGGGCTGCATCGGCTTACGGCCGCTAAGGGGTAAGATGCGCGTGGAAGAAGGTAGTAGGTAGTGTGGCATTTTAGACGCCTGTCTTCAAGCAATGCTTTCCCCCAGAGCAGTCGTTGCATTTGCGCAAAAAACTTATTTCGTCTCCTATACTTTACAGATTTCAGAAACGAAATATGCATGATCATGGGATCTGCATCACGCAGAGCCACCGCTGAGGCATCACAGTACAATCATAATAAAATGGATAAACACCTAGTCGAGTGGACGGAAGATAAATTTCTTCCATTTCCCACGCCGGGATTTAAAATTTGGACCGTTTTGTTGGGAAGCAAAAGCGCTTCATGTAGTCACGAAGCGCGACGGACGGTGGGATAGAATTGACATGCAGAACTAATAGGGCCTAAATGCAATAAGTTTAGGAAGCTATGTGACGAATATCCCTTCTTACATCATTTAGGAATGGAAGAAAATTTATTTTCGAAATACACTTGAGAAAGAGGTTAGACTTTAAGTAGTTGTTACAATAACTTATATATTTCAAACACGTTTTGAAAGGTCACAGAATTATTTCAATAATGATGCATAGCTCCTAATTCAGTCTTTAACGAATTTGTTTTAATGTTATTTATAGTTTCACTTATAAAAAGACGACAGTCTTTCCTTTCGTGTAATATAGGCTACGACTTGAAGAAATAGACGCGTACGTAACGGGTACGGTGAAGAGAATGTAAGGGCTGTAGTAAGGAAATAAAGTGTTTCTGGACATGTACATATAGCATTAAATTCATCCACACTATGAGAGGAATGTGTCTCTAAAGTTTCGACATACATTTTAGTTACACCCTGTATATTGTACTTAATTTACTCGAAAAACTCTCAGAATTGTTTAAAATAATTAGTTGTAATGACCTGATCTATAGCTTGTATGAATTAATATATATCTTACGTTTACTTCCATTCTGCATGAGAAACTGAGAGGGATGAAAACTTAATATTTTAATACAAGTAACCTTACGTACTAAGAACGGAACTCGGCCTCCCACAACAAAGCTGTAGTGCTACCATTACGTCATTACAATCGTCTTTTGTTTCGTTCTCCATAAGAGCAGAGCACACCTGTTGTGTTCCATGGCTCTGGCTCGCTATTTAATCACGAGTAGCGGTTCTCTGTAACCTTAAGAGTGACGCTTCGGCTTTTGTACGCAACAAAAGTTCAACAAGGGTTAGCCACACACACCTCCAGCGGTACAAGCAAATTCTACCACACAACTAACTTGCTGGTCACTTTCCAGGCTAATTATGGAATTAAATTTTCATTACCATCATCATTATAATAATTGTCATCACCATCAAGAACACAATAGCCCACATTGGACCACAGACTTTCTCTGAAGCTCCCTTCAATATCTCTCAGTCTTTTGTTACGATTCTCCTATTAGTCTTGTTCAGGATTCCTGTATATTTAATTATTCCTTTCCTTTTGGTTTTCTGCCTTTAAATATTTCAGTGAGAATTCTTTTAATGAATATGTGATCATATTATGAGCTCGTTCAATTTAAGATACATTTCAATTGCTGTATTTTTATAATATAATTTATTATATTAGGTCTCCTTATGTAAGGTGTCTCTAAATTAGACCGACAAACTTTGGGACCGGATAGATAATTTTATTAATAACACTTCTCAATAAAATATGAATCGGTTGCGACGTTTTAATTTCTGTGCAGCAAGAATTCATGTCATTAATTTGGCGATCTTATAGGACTAGATTAATGTAATGGGTTAATCCAAATTTAATTAATGAACTTAATAATTAATTAATGTTAAATGTATAAGTATATTTAATAAAAAATACACAAAAATAATATTGTTCATTCAATATAATAATATTTCTTTTATCTGTCTTTATTAGGAATCAAGTTTCAAATCCATATCTTAGAACTGATCGTATTACTACTACTACTTACTGGCTTTTAAGGAACCCGGAGGTTCATTGCCGCCCTCACATAAGCCCGCCAATGGTCCCTATCCTGAGCAAGATTAATCCAGTCTCTATCATCATATTCCACCTCCCTCAAATCTATTTAATACTATTTTCCCATCTACGTCTCAGCCTCCCCAAAGATCTTTTTCCTTCTGGCCTCCCAACTAACATTCTATATGCATTTCTGGATTAGCCCATACGTGCTACATGCCCTGCCCATCTCAAACGTCTGAATTTAATGTTCCTAATTATGTCAGGTGAAGAATACAATGCCTTCAGTTCTGTGTTGTGTAACTTTCTCCATCCTCCTGTAACTTCATCCCTCTTAGCCCCAAATATTTTCCTAAGCACCTTATTCTCAAACATCCTTAACCTATGTTCCTCTCTCAGAGTGAGAGTCCAAGTTTCACATCCATACAGAACTACCGGTAATATAACTGTTTAGAAATTCTAACTTTCAGATTTTTTGACAGCAGACTAGATGACAAAAGCTTCTCAACCGAATAATAACAGGCATTTCCCATATTTATTCTGCGCTTAATTTTCTCCCGAGTGTCATTTGTATTTGTTACTGTTGCCATATTATTATTATTATTATTATTATTATTATTATTATTATTATTATTATTATTATTTTACCTAGCAGAGTTAAAACCTTTAGGCTTTCTTTTCCACTCTTCCATTCAATCATGTCTACAATAATTAATAAAAATGCATAATAATAATAATAATAATAATAATAATAATAATAATAATAATAATAATAATAATAATAATATACGCTGTGAAATACTATTATTAAAACTTAGCTAAGTTACCAGTTAAGCTGAATACATTCATAAATATGAAGATAATTACTAAGAACTATCATTTATAAAGTAAGAATGTAATGTAAGAGAAAATCGATTCACTAAACTAGTTTGAAAAAACTCAAATTATTCCTTATGAGTATTATATTTAAGAGTGATTGTAATGTACTAGGTCTGTTGAAATAGGTAATAATTGTGCATTTTAATTTTGAAAGACGATACCGACCGACAGGTTCCAATGTCGGCAGGAAGAGTCCAGATTCAAGAGGTGTAGATTGTAAATGATTGAGAATGAAGACAATGTTCTGTGCTTAAGTATAAGAATAATAGTTTCTTGTTGAGGCCGGGTACTAAAGCTGTGAAGAGATGAGATAATACCGCCCAAAAAATAAAATTGTCCCTAATACAGAGCTTGGGACAAAAATAGTCCTTAATTTCTCACTCTACTTGAATTTCTATGGTTAATAAACTCTGCAGTTCAAAATGTCCTTAAATAAAATACACCACTACCAAAGTAGTTTAGCATGAAAAGTTGGGGACGAATTGAAAAAGTATTTCAGTCCTCTTTCTCTGCTGCTGAAACAATATAGTTGTTTGGAAACTCACTTCTTCACACAACTAAAATACTGAAGTTCAAAACCGTTATTGCTATAATGCAATTATTCTTGTAATATTATGGATAAACTTCAAATTCATTCTGACATGTCCTCTGGGATTCTTTACTAAAGATTCATCTCATTTCATTTACAAATTAGAGAATTATATTATGAAGAGAAGTACTGCAATTTGTTGCTATACGTCATAAATTGAAATGAAGTCAATTGTATGATACACAATGACAGTTGATGACATTAGCTTCCATTAATAACGCTACTTCCAAATATTTACATTGCCTGTACATATTTACATATGAATCCGATTTATTCTGTCATAAAGTTTTGTCTCCGTGCATATACAGGAAACGTAATGGACTCGAAACAAAACAATAACTGTATACTTTATCACAAAATTTTGTTTCATTCATAAAATTGTTTACATCAAACAGTTTAACTGATATACTCCACTGTCATTGTGACTCAAGTGGTACTCTTTGTTACGAAAAATCCAGAGTAGGCTACAGATTTTTAATTTCTGGCAAAAAATGGAAATTATTTAATATATGGCAGAAAATGTAAAATTGTTTTTTAGCCATTACAGAAATACATGGCGGTCCTGTGCTAATCTAAAACACGAAACAATTTAAAATTCAGATGATGAACAATTCTGAATACAGAAATAAGTGCATATATTTAACGTTTTGTGGACATGAAATAAAATATAAAATAATCAATTTAGACATGCAAAACTGGCTTTCAGGTAGAAAATTCCCTGTGAAGCAGGCTTGAATAATTTCAAGGGAAAAATTGTTCCGGGGCCGGGTACCAATCCCGGGTCCCTTCGCTTAGTGCACTAATGCTCTACCATCTGAGCTACCTGAAGGCCAGATTTGCATAATATATTCGTCACTATAGATACGTTAACAAAAAACCACATTATAAATCACACAGAATTGTGTGCACTCAAAGTTGGGTCCTGGCGTCTTGTCAGCTCATTTGAATTGTGTGGATTAAAGGGAAGAATTGTGAGTGTCGTGTATAGTTTCCGGGGTAGCTCAGATAGTAGAGCATTCGTGCGCTAAGCGAAGGGTCTCGGGATCGATATCCGGGCCAGTAACAATTTTTCCCTTGAATTTATTCAATTTAGACATGTTTTGCTGTGAAGACTGAAAATTTCTTCACCGCTGTACACCTTTCATACATATTATTTAAAACGATTTTTTTAATTAGGCCTAATTGAATCGATCACTTTGAAATTAAATTTTTTTCAAAAATTCACTTCTTGATGGGTCCTCATTCCTAGAGCGTCTTCTCACATATTCCATATGAAAAAAAGGACAGCAGTTTTAGACAGGGTCACATTCAAGCGTTAATTTGGAAAACAGTAATTAACTAGGAATCACCTGCCTGTGCCAGTCATGTGTAGTTATTTACTTTTGCGTAAGAAAGGAGGTGAGCAAACTTATGTTATTTCAAGAGATGAAAATCAGCCGGCTCTAGTTCAGAAGGAGTTTCAGGTGGCGATTATCACAAAATCTACCAATTCATTGAGAATATTCATGTAAAATAAGTCAATTATTCAAACACCTTATGAAAGTATCTCTCTGCTGGGCTCAGCGTTAAGATCAGGTACAAAATATTCTTGAACAAGCATTCGGAATGTGAAATAGACGTAAGATGCAAATTTTTCCTTAAACATTTTAACGAATATTTCATTTTGTCCTTTAGTCGTTCCCAAACAGACGTAAGTTCAAAATATAAAGAGCTTGTAACCAAAATAAACTACTCTCATCTTAATTAAAGTGCAAAGCTAACTGCGGTTGTTGAACACGTAATACATAAGCGAAGAGGTAGCAAACCAATTGAAACAGAATTTCTGGGTAACTTTCGACGTTGGATCTCGAACTCATTTCGCCATTATAATTACACTTCCCCTATTTCATCATCATCTCCGTTTCTTTCCCATATTTCTATCTTGCTCCCATGTAGATTCGACTGCAGACCGCCACCAATCTTAGATGGCATGGTATGTGGCCATTAGTTGCTTGTGGTAGTGCTATTTACCGTTGGGTCTCAAATGCACTCATGATAGCTCATGGGGTTGAGGGACCGCGGTGATGCTTATGCTTAAAGGTAAAGTGATTCTGCAGACTGTAGAGGAGTTCGGAGTCGGGAATCTTTAGCGCGGTGTGCCTTAAAGCATGCAAACCATTCTATTCCGGATAGTGCAATGGGCCTACCCAAGCGGCCTAGGTGCGAGGGCAGTCCCTAGCTCGTGCCCCTTCCCACATGAGGGACTAATAGATGACTACAATGGACGAAGTTCTTGAAGAATTTTGTAGCTTTCCTCATACTTATTTTGCCTATTATATGTTGTTTTTGCAAGGTTTTGCAGTGCTATTTGTGTTTTTTGAACTTAGTTTTTATAAAAGTACAAGTTTCAGTTATAAAAGTGGACTTAATCTTCCACAAACCCACATTCATTTTGAAAACGGATCATCTCCACAAAAGGAAAATAATTTTCCCGGGCATTCTTTATGGCCACAATGATTATGTAGGATTTTTTTATATCACAACCAATGTTCCTTAATGATAAAAAATTTGTTTTAATTTTTCGGTATTGTGAAGGATTTAAATTAGTATTTTGCTTCTCCTGTAAAAATTAAGAGACTGGAGATGATGACTTCTTTTCAAAATTACTGATTCAATTTTTGTATACCGCATATTTTGGTAATTTTTCTAAACTTTCAAAGCAAACACACTAATTAAATTAATTCTGCAATAGTTACTTTCTACACATCAACGAAACTTATAAAACTTAAACAAGTAGCAGATTATTATTTGTCGGCGATCTAATGGTTACCATACTTAAAATTGTAATCAGAAATTCGGAGTTTGCAACCATGCCGAGATTCTATCATATTCTTAAAGACATTCAAGTCATTTATTTATTTATTTACTCACTCATTTATTTATTTATTTATTTATTTACTTACTTATTTACTTATTTACTTACTTACTTACTTATTTATTTATTTATTTATTTATTTATTTATTTATTTATTTATTTATCTATTCTGGTAGAGTTAAGACCATGAGACCTTCTCTTCCACACAACCACTGAAACACTATGAAACAATGACAAAAATAGTAATATTAGTAGTCATAGTTGAATATAAAAATCATTTTCATGCATATTAATGAGGGGTTTTCAGGCAAAATATACTGGTTATTCTCGAGCATGTAAAATCTGGATTAGAGGAAGAATCAAATGGGCCCATACGAGTGGCGTGTGAACATTTTTATCTTACTGTCCATTATAATCCATAGTAATATAGTAAATGCCACAAGAGTCATTTAATCAAAACATATTCATATGCAAAACAGTGACTGTTTTAGGGAGTGAGTAAAACTTCTAATGAAAATATAACGTATCTACTTTACACCGCTCATTAAACATTTTAAACCGTAGCACTTTCCACGGACAACTGCGCTGTGCAAACATGCTGCATTTCACGGGAACCAGTAGGAACGTGTCTTATTTGCTCACGGGAACTATGCAAATATTTGTGTTGCCGAGAGAGGAAGCGTTGGTACGTACCTCCTGTTTTCGCGGTGAGGTCAATACACGGAGGGTCACGCTAGGTCACGCGGAGGTACGTAAGGCGGGAAATATTTCAACCTAATGTTCAGGTTCTATGCAAACCTGATTAAGAACGAACACACACACACACACATACACACACACACACACACACACACACACACGCATAATCAGATTCTCTCAGCAAGGCGCTGGCTTAGCACGAACAAACAAATGATTAAATATTAATGTCATTATGCCGGCAAGTGTTGTGATCTGTTTATTTCCCTCTTGAAGCAACCCGCTCTCCTTTCTCTGAGTTCACTTTACGACTTGGGCATGTATTATGTATGGGCATAGCAACGATCTGCCGACGCAACATTGTGCAAGAAAAACAAGATACAAGTCGTTAGCTCGGCTCATTCCACAGCTTGCACCCTTGGAAATTTTAGCAAACAACTTGATCCTATACCGCAGTGCCTTTTTGATTAGAATTTAGGATGAACTTGTTTCTTCCACTGAGAAACTAGCCTACATCTTCTACATTAAACGTCAAACCGCGCGCTCTATTGAAAAATCTGTAAATAAAATACATGGATTTTCCTCTCCTGATTGCGAGCTCACTCTCTTTCGGGGAAGTGCTAGAATATTGTATAGGCTATTTACAAGTTTTTGTGTTATATTTGTCTGGCAATAAACTTATAAACATAAAAACATAGTCATGACGAGGCTTCGAGGCTTTCACTGTTCTTCAGTTGGTTCCCAAACAAAATATCAACAACGTGAGTAGGTTCCCCATGTTCAAATATCAACAACGTGAGTAGGTTCCCCATGTTCAAATATCAACAACGTGAGTAGGTTCCCCATGTTCAAATATCAATAACGTGAGTAGGTTCCCCATGTTCAAATATCAACAACGTGAGTAGGTTCCCCATGTTCAAATATCAACAACGTGAGTAGGTTCCCCATGTTCAAATATCAACAACGTGAGTAGGTTCCCCATGTTCAAATATCAACAACGTGAGTAGGTTCCCCATGTTCAAATATCAACAACGTGAGTAGGTTCCCCATGTTCAAATATCAATAACGTGAGTAGGTTCCTCATGTTCAAATATCAACAACGTGAGTAGGCTCCCCCATGTTCAAATAACAACGTGAGTAGGTTCCCCATGTTCAAATATCAACAACGTGAGTAGGTTCCCCATGTTCAAATATCAACAACGTGAGTAGGTTCCCTATGTTCAAATATCAACAACGTGAGTAGGTTCCCCATGTTCAAATATCAACAACGTGAGTAGGTTCCCTATGTTCAAATATCAACAACGTGAGTAGGTTCCCCATGTTCAAATATCAACAACGTGAGTAGGTTCCCTATGTTCAAATATCAACAACGTGAGTAGGTTCCCTATGTTCAAATATCAACAACGTGAGTAGGTTCCCCATGTTCAAATATCAACAACGTGAGTAGGTTCCCCATGTTCAAATATCAACAACGTGAGTAGGTTCCCTATGTTCAAATATCAACAACGTGAGTAGGTTCCCCATGTTCAAATATCAACAACGTGAGTAGGTTCCCCATGTTCAAATATCAACAACGTGAGTAGGTTCCCTATGTTCAAATATCAACAACGTGAGTGGTTCCCCATGTTCAAATATCAACAACGTGAGTAGGTTCCCTATGTTCAAATATCAACAACGTGAGTAGGTTCCCCATGTTCAAATATCAACAACGTGAGTAGGTTCCCTATGTTCAAATATCAACAACGTGAGTAGGTTCCCCATGTTCAAATATCAACAACGTGAGTAGGTTCCCTATGTTCAAATATCAACAACGTGAGTAGGTTCCCCATGTTCAAATATCAACAACGTGAGTAGGTTCCCTATGTTCAAATATCAACAACGTGAGTAGGTTCCCCATGTTCAAATATCAACAACGTGAGTAGGTTCCCCATGTTCAAATATCAATAACGTGAGTAGGTTCCCCATGTTCAAATATCAACAACGTGAGTAGGCTCCCCCATGTTCAAATATCAACAACGTGAGTAGGTTCCCCATGTTCAAATATCAATAACGTGAGTAGATTCCCCATGTTCAAATATCAACAACGTGAGTAGGCTCCCCCATGTTCAAATATCAACAACGTGAGTAGGTTCCCCATGTTCAAATATCAACAACGTGAGTAGGTTCCCCATGTTCAAATATCAACAACGTGAGTAGGTTCCCCATGTTCAAATATCAACAACGTGAGTAGGTTCCCCATGTTCAAATATCAACAACGTGAGTAGGTTCCCCATGTTCAAATATCAACAACGTGAGTAGGTTCCCCATGTTCAAATATCAACAACGTGAGTAGGTTCCCCATGTTCAAATATCAACAACGTGAGTAGGTTCCCCATGTTCAAATATCAACAACGTGAGTAGGCTCCCCCATGTTCAAATATCAACAACGTGAGTAGGTTCCCCATGTTCAAATATCAACAACGTGAGTAGGTTCCCCATGTTCAAATATCAACAACGTGAGTAGGTTCCCCATGTTCAAATATCAACAACGTGAGTAGGTTCCCCATGTTCAAATATCAACAACGTGAGTAGGTTCCCTATGTTCAAATATCAACAACGTGAGTAGGTTCCCCATGTTCAAATATCAACAACGTGAGTAGGTTCCCTATGTTCAAATATCAACAACGTGAGTAGGTTCCCCATGTTCAAATATCAACAACGTGAGTAGGTTCCCTATGTTCAAATATCAACAACGTGAGTAGGTTCCCTATGTTCAAATATCAACAACGTGAGTAGGTTCCCCATGTTCAAATATCAACAACGTGAGTAGGTTCCCCATGTTCAAATATCAACAACGTGAGTAGGTTCCCTATGTTCAAATATCAACAACGTGAGTAGGTTCCCCATGTTCAAATATCAACAACGTGAGTAGGTTCCCCATGTTCAAATATCAACAACGTGAGTAGGTTCCCTATGTTCAAATATCAACAACGTGAGTGGTTCCCCATGTTCAAATATCAACAACGTGAGTAGGTTCCCTATGTTCAAATATCAACAACGTGAGTAGGTTCCCCATGTTCAAATATCAACAACGTGAGTAGGTTCCCTATGTTCAAATATCAACAACGTGAGTAGGTTCCCCATGTTCAAATATCAACAACGTGAGTAGGTTCCCTATGTTCAAATATCAACAACGTGAGTAGGTTCCCCATGTTCAAATATCAACAACGTGAGTAGGTTCCCTATGTTCAAATATCAACAACGTGAGTAGGTTCCCCATGTTCAAATATCAACAACGTGAGTAGGTTCCCCATGTTCAAATATCAATAACGTGAGTAGGTTCCCCATGTTCAAATATCAACAACGTGAGTAGGCTCCCCCATGTTCAAATATCAACAACGTGAGTAGGTTCCCCATGTTCAAATATCAATAACGTGAGTAGATTCCCCATGTTCAAATATCAACAACGTGAGTAGGCTCCCCCATGTTCAAATATCAACAACGTGAGTAGGTTCCCCATGTTCAAATATCAACAACGTGAGTAGGTTCCCCATGTTCAAATATCAACAACGTGAGTAGGTTCCCCATGTTCAAATATCAACAACGTGAGTAGGTTCCCCATGTTCAAATATTAACAACGTGAGTAGGTTCCCCATGTTCAAATATCAACAACGTAAGTAGTTCACCATGTTCAAATATTAACAACATGAGTAGGTTCCCCATGTTCAATTATCAACAACGTGAGTAGGTTCCCCATGTTCAAATATCAACAAAGTGAGTAGATCCCCCATGTTCAAATAACAACGCGAGTAGGTTCCAAAACTGTGTGGAAAGGGGATGTTTATAGATCATATGCAAGAGAAGTGACAGTGTTCAAATATCAACAACGGGTATGTAGTTGTTGTTATTGCCTATAACGCCACCTATAATCGATAATTACTTTTTCCTCAGAGCGCACAATCAACTGTTGTGAATCTTTTCACAGTAAACTTAATGCACAATTTTGTGCCCCACACCCAAATATATTTTGCATTAGGAGATGCTCTAAAGGACGTTCAGTGTGATACTTATATTAAGCTTAGAAGTAAATGTAAATATAGACGTGAGATAATGCGACAAAAGGAAACTTTTGTGGAAGGTTTGATGGGAAAAACTTTTTAATAACAGTGTGAATAGATTATACATTCCTGCGACACGTTTGTTACAAATTTTTACCAGTAGAAAAATAAAATTATGAAGTTATTCGACGCTACGTGTCCGCCAAGCACAAAACATTTTAACCTACCCAGTACCGTAGACAATAGTGGACAGTCCTAAGTCTGTATAAAATAAGAAGGAAAATGTTTTCTGGCTTAGTCTAGCACGGGAACCAATTGCAGTACACAGCTAAACCCAACCTGGAACCATCTCGGGTATAGCTCTGGAACGAAGTGGGAACTGATTCACAGATTTGGGAACCAATTCCAGTACGCCCGAGACTTTGGACCCGATACAATAAATTTACTGTGCATGCACTATAGGTTGTTGACTCGCTGCAGGTAGATAGAGATGTGTTGAGGTAACAACGTTACTATTTAGAGTAGAGTACGGTAGTATGGGGAAACATACATATGTACATTCTGAAAGTAAATATACATTACACAATGATGTCAAAAGAATGTGAAAATCATTTATTCTCCTGTCTTTTATAAGCATTTCTGTTTGATTATACACAGTGTTAATGGTGGAAATAAGCATGTAGCAATTTTAATTTTTTTCATTTATCCTATTGGTCGTCTTTAGGAAGTGCAGTTACAGTACCGAAATGCAATGTACTACAAGATACAGTCTCAGTGTCTCAAACGTAAATCTTTTTCGGTTATCTGCCAAAGTTTGTAGTGCAGAAAGCTGCGCTCTGCGTCGCATGACGTGATAGGAGCAAAACGAAAAAACCTAACATCATTGCAGTCTCTAAGAGATAGTCCTTTATTCTCGGGTGAATCTATGTCCACTAATTTGCTGTTTATGTTACACAATGTTCCATATCCGTTATTTTTACATAAAACTGATTTCCACTTCTGTTTTACACGTTCAGTGACCGGTGTACTTGATGTCTCATTAATTCTCTGCATCATTTTCTGAATTAATTTGAGGGCTTCCGGCATCTCTTGCTCTGACTTTTCTAATCGTGTAATAGTCTCAGACACAGTTTGTATGAAAACCAAATTATTCGTCAGAACCTTCGAATCCAGAGCGTTTTCCTTTGCATATTTGTTGGTATCTATTCTACATACCCCAACCCACTGCACGCTTTACCACTATACTCAGTACGCCGTTATGCGGATTTCCCACTGAACTGCTCTATCGGGTCCGAAGTCTCGAAGCCTGAGTCATGACAGTGTATGGACTACAATATATTTCACATTGTGTGCGTTATTCTCTACGAACACAATCTGCTTTCGATTTATTGCTTACATTATTATTATTATTATTATTATTATTATTATTATTATTATTATTATTATTATTATTATTATTATTATTATCATTATTACTATTATTATTATTACTATTATTATTATTATTATTATCATTATTACAACTACAATTATTTTTAATATTTATCTAGTCTTTGTATTTATGTTTAAGTTCTATTTTCCATGTAGGTATTTTAACATACCAGTATACCAATTTCTAATTATTAATTATGGCTAAAGATGCTTTATTTTATTTATCAGTTGTTTCTATATGAACTAAATTTCTTATAGCCACATTACATTGAAAACGTAAAGATGAATTATTTCATACTGTACATAGACTGCCTTCAATCACCGAATTTCCTTTCTTTTTCAGTACGGAAAACAACATTCTCACCGTCAACCCATACGAAAATGTTTTACAATTCTCCAACCTCCATGCAAGTCTCATATTTCTAAATGAATTATTAAAATCAATCTCCCACAACTCCAAAGAAAAAAAAAGTAACATGTAATATAAACCTTCGATCTGTTTGCTAGTTTGATTGAAAACATGCCCACGAGCTAGAATGAAAACGGAAGATTGGCACATTTATATCCGTTTGATTTCAACTGACCTTCGAAAATTTACGTTACTGCACAGTAGACACTATGTTTACGTCTAGCGGAATCTGGATACGTTCTTATTTTCTTATTTTAAGTCGTTTACTTTGCACACAACTTCAACGTAAATTTTGTTTCAAACAAGAAGCGAATGAAATGGAGAAATTAACTAAAAGGTATTATTCACTTTACAACAAAAATTTGAGATGAAAACCTTCCCATACTCAAAGATTTTTTTTTATATTGTATAGAAATAAATTCCTTCAAGAGCTCCGTAATTATTTAATAATTATTTCTTTTGTGCTTGTGTGGGTTTTGTCTGTAATACTCGCCGGCGAGACCATGTCACGCTATGCTTCCAAATGTTATCGTGGTTGGCATAAAGGAGCACCGTCATCTACACTGTCTATTATTCAAAATACTACATTCCCGTACTCCTCAGTATCTTGCTCCACTCTTCTAGAGATCGTCAATCTCACGAGCAAGTGATTTAGGTCTACTTCTAATCCCTCAACATAGAACTTCTGCATGTTCTTGATCATTTAATGTTCTATTCCCCCAATTTCGGAATTCTCTTCCGCGCCAGATCAGGGACTGTCGGACCTTACCGACGCTTCAGAATAAACTTAGAAGGTTGTTATTAGATAGTAGCTAGACACGTTTACTATACTTATGCCTGTGTGTAAGCTAGTGTTCCATATTAATTTAGTATTTTCTTCTGTCCTTTAAAGATCTAGCTTAAGATTAATTCTTGTTTATAATATCGTTTCGTTAACACTCTGTGCGTTATTTTTATGTAACTTATTATTGTATTGTCTACATTACGAGTAGTCTATCTTTCAAACTGTAAATTATGTTATATTACAAATATATGTGGGATGTATAATTAGATATCTCAATAATTACATTTCATAACTTCCTAGGTCTATTCCCATACACCATTACCAGAACAAGCCATATAGTTTTAACATTATGTATTATTCATTATTCCAATAAGATTTTGATTAATTTCATCACGACATTATATCCTATGAAATAAATTATTGATAAATTTACATATAGAATTTAAAACATAGTAATTCAATTCCTCTTTCCTAGTCGGTGTTGTGGTAAACATAATTGCTTGTGCTTGTTCATTCTGAACTTCATCAGACTCATAAATGTAAAAAAATGATCCTAACTTAGTTCATATCAGTAAATAGCATTCAGACAGCTTTTTACTTATTTACTGGCTTTTAAGGAACCCGGAGGTTCATTGCCGCCCTCACATAAGTCCGCCATAGGTCCCTATCCTGAGCAAGATTAATCCAATCTCTATCATCATATTCCACCTCCCTCAAATCCATTTTAATATTATCCTCCCATCTACGTCTCCACCTCCCTAGAGGTCTTTTCCCTCCAGCGTCCCAAATAACACCCCATATGCATTTCTGGATTCGCCCATACGTGCTACATGCCCTGCCCATCTCAAATGTCTGGATTTAATGTTCCTAATTATGTCAGGTGAAGAATACAATACGTGCAGTTCTGTGTTGTGTAACATTCTCCATTCTCCTGTAACTTCATCCCGCTTAGCCCCAAATATTTTCCTAAGCACCTTATTCTCAACACCCTTAACCTATGTTCCTCTCTCAAAGTGAGAGTCCAAGTTTCACAACCATACAGAACAACAGGTAATACAACTGTTTTATAAATTCTAACTTTCAGATTTTTTGACAGCAGACTGGATGATAAAAGCTTCTCAACCGAATAATAACAGGCATTTCCCATATTTATTCTGTGTTTAATTTCCTCCCGAGTATCATTTATATTTGTTACTGTTGCCGCAAGATATTTGAACTTCTCCACCTCTTCAAAAGATAAATATCCAATTTTTATATTTCCATTTCGTATAATATTTTCTTCACGAGACATAACCAGACGGTTTCTTAGAAAACACAAAAAGTTCGTATTATTTAATGTGTTTATTATATTTATCAACTCTTAATAATATCACTATCTTTCATCAGTGTGCGCTCCCTTCTACTTTTCACTGTCGCTGTCACCATGTTTCGTTATGTAATCATGTGATTGTATATAGCAATGTGATTCGCTTCTGAATATACAACCATTAAGAACAAAAATAAGTGTTACTTTCGGACTTAGGACTAAAAAGAACTGCGAATTGCAATTTTATTGGGTTGTTTCATTTGTAATCAATTTACAAGGTCTATGAGATTCGTATACATACCATGTATATCATAACTCGATTTTGTTAAAAAGTGGAGTTAGAACCATTAAGTCAGGCGACGGAATGTTAAAAAAAATGTTGAAAATTAAACATTTTTATAGTAAATCTGTGGTTTGTTCAATATGTGAAGACGGGTGTGAAGAAAGTGATGCGTAACATTTTCTAGTCTGTTATGTTGAAGTTATTGTTCAAAAATATACACTAGCATTTCAATAAAAAAATCAATTTATTAAGCCATTAAATATACAGTGATAGGCTTCGTCACAATACAGAAGGGGAAAAAAACATACATTTGAAAATACACATATAATTGAAAACAATAAAGTTTAATTATAATGAAAACACAAAACATTTTGAAACTCTAAAAATTAATGAAACATTTCACTCTTAATGAAATATTTGTAACTAAATGTAAAGAACTTTATTTATTAAAAAACAATTTCGTATGAATTTATGTTAAGAAACTCATTTACAGAGTAGAAAGGATTAATTAAAAGCCAATTATAAAATCTAGTTCTGAAACTATTGGTCGGTAACTTAAAATATTCACTGGGAAGCTTATTATATAATTTCATCCCCATGACAGAAAAATTTATACAAGTTTTATGTAATCTACAGTATGGAATATTAATTTGTTCACTATTTCTAATTTCATGACCATATATATTGGCTACCAATGAGTAATTGTCTATATTTTGTCGAACGTAAAGGACAGTTGATATCTGTGATTGTTTGAAAAGAGGTCGACAATGTTCAAGATAGTCTGATTGACATAGAATTCTAATGGCTTTCTTTTGCAAAGTCAAGACACACACAATTTTGCTACCATTTCCTCAGAAAATTAAAGCATACCTAATTATCGACTGAAAGAACAACTACTTTATTATTTTGTACGAATTCCTCAGAATTACTTATGGTCAAGTGAAAGAGAAGATCTGAAGGCCTTAACTTCACCCCGATAAATGATTTCAATTCTTTATTATAACGGCGACGCACCCTCAACGTAGTAGAATCGACAGTTCCACGTATCGGAGGCGGGAATTGCTCTGACACATATGTACAATTAGTTCTTTTTTTTTCCTTCGGCACGAAATAGCTGATTTACGATTATAATAATATGTATTTATTTTACTAATAATTGTAACATAAAATATAATATAAACAGATAAAACTTTACCTCACCCCTGAAAGAGTAAAACTCGTGTTCAGGGGCGGTAGTAGAATCGACAATTCCACGTATCGGAGGCGGGAATTGCTCTGACACATATGTACAATTAGTTCTTTTTTTTCCTTCGGCACGAAATAGCTGATTTACGATTATAATAATATGTATTTATTTTACTAATAATTGTAACATAAAATATAATATAAACAGATAAAACTTTACCTCACCCCTGAAAGAGTAAAACTCGTGTTCAGGGGCGGTAGTAGAATCGACAATTCCACGTATCGGAGGCGGGAATTGCTCTGACACATATGTACAATTAGTTCTTTTTTTTCCTTCGGCACGAAATAGCTGATTTACGATTATAATAATATGTATTTATTTTACTAATAATTGTAACATAAAATATAATATAAACAGATAAAACTTTACCTCGCCCCTGAAAGAGTAAAACTCGTGTTCAGGGGCGGATTCCTGAATTGAAATTAAGAAGTATATAATACAATTTGTCTTATGTCTACTACACAATAAGAGTATATAAATTTAAATTTACAATTTTTCATTATTTATGAAATCCATACATAACTTTATAATTTAATTCTAGAACTATTAGAATTGACAAGATCAGGATATTTAATCATAAATTTGTTATATATTCTTGGGCCTAAATTACTACTATGATTAAATACTGTAGCAGTGATGCATTTCGGTTCAAACAATCAAAAAGAATTCACACCTTTTATTTCATAACTATGATAATAAAATTCAAAATTATTTCTAACTCAGGTCCGTCTCCCTAGGTGAGCTACGTTCCACCTCCTCTTTGACTAGACATTGCAATCTGCTAGTATCGTTCAGTGGCTTGAAATTAGTGATTTTAAAATTAAATTTACACGAAAAACCATCCACGCTTTTGAAATACGACAGAGGGATTAAATCATTTTTTATTAGATTTTCTATTGATATAGAAAAAAATCACGATCTTACTCGCAATAGTTGTGTGTGTTGTCTGCGTGCGCGTTTTGTATATGTGTACGGTATATATATATATATATATATTAATAAGTAGCGTTAAAAGTATAAATAATAAAATTATTTATATGGTAGGCACTTTTTCTTCAAATTCAGGACCGTTTTTGCAAAACTTCCTAACTGAAAAATTTAAATTTTACAGGAGACACACGAAACTGAATGGAGACAAATAGGTTATAGGTGCAACGATCACACATTGACACACTACAATGAAGAGAAATAGTGCAATCTTACTAAGATAACTTTGACATCGTGTAGAGGCCTGCTTTATGTTAACGAATCTCAATTTTGCAAATTTTGCAGTTAGCAAGTTTTGCAAAAAGGGCCCTCAATTGTAAATATCTCAACTGTACCTAAAATGTCAGAAAAGAAACAGAAAAGAATATACGCGTTTTTGAAATAGAATTAAAATAAAGACAATTTTCTGAGAAGAAAGCTCTCTAATAAAGCATATATTCAGAGTATAAATGAGCATTAAATCTATCCTAAATTGAACACAACGAAGTTCATTCAGAAGGGCTTCACAATCGAGTATTACTACCTGCTCCATACTGCCTAATACAAGTACAAATCATTTTTCCGTCGCATTCGAATTTATTACTTTATCATTTTGATTATGCATAACCCAAATATTACGAAGCCAGAGGTTTGAATATTAAACAGTAATGAGAAAGAACTTACGAAGTATATAGGGTCTACACAATTGTATGCATAAAACATTTAATTAGTCAATCATAATCAAAGTGTTTAAATTTCTTCATTTACCTGTTCAGTAAATTCGTGCATCAGTTTGACTCCTTACCTGAAAATAGAAAAAAAACATTATTATTATTATTATTATTATTATTATTATTATTATTATTATCATCATCATCATCATCATCATTATTATTATTATTATTATTATTATTATTATTATTATTATCGTTGTTATTATTCTCCTTTGACAAGGAACAACTAATTTAATTACTTACTTCTTAACTAGGGATTTGTTATCCACTATTTTAACATATCCAGAAGAAACATAATATTCGATAAGTGTGATAAAATATATAATAAACATTTTACGTTTTCTTTTAAAATCATACCTGACACATGTAATAAAATTAAAAGGAGACATTTCATAGACTTTAGAAATATACTCATATATAAAATATGGAAAACAAAATACAAGCATAAAAGAAGCATACCATCATCGTCATCAAAAAAGTATTTTCATAGCTGAAATATCTATGATTTCACACTCAAATCTACCTTCCAATCATTCCATTACTTACGGAGCTTATTTAAATATGTACAATTAATTTGGTACTATTTAACTTTGCGTTACGGTACATCTATAATTTTCAAAACATTTACAGTTATAACTAGAAGTGTTATTTTTTTGCATTAAAAATAAAAGCGAATTGTGTTAAAAACATTATTTTATGAATGTAAAATGCAAAATCCTTAATAAAAGTGAAAAATTAAGTGAAATATAATAATAATAATAATAATAATAATAATAATAATAATAATAATAATTTTTATTGCTAGAATAAAGATACATATTGTTTTTATAAAAATCATAAAGAATATATACTCGTACTGAGAAAGCATTCCACAAAATTTTAAAATTAGTCATATACCCGTGAATATTCGTGGGATAGGTTTTAATCGACGAAATTACTTAATAATCACGACATTTTCAACAAAAAACAGGTATTGAGTATTTGCACGAATAATGGCTCTTTCTTTCAAATAAAGCGTGAAAATTTTCTTCGTTATAAAATATAGGCCTACATGAATATTTTTACATTTATGACAGTTCAGCATGATATGCGTGTGACACCTGACAACGGTGTGCGCTTAGTTTCAGGGACTACTTCTAGAGAGCAGCGCAAGCAGACAGCTGTCATTTCTCTTCCCCGCAACAACTGCCTTCGTGAGATCATGAAGGCAGTGCCGTCATCCCCTCACAGTCGAATTAAATTAAATTATGAATTTAATTAACAATGCAAACAATTTTCCGTTTGTTTAAAAAATATATTTTTTCTTTAAGTTTCTTTAGGGTTTTTTTTTTTACTAAAAACGAAATTAAACCATTTAAATACTGAAACTAAATATATTTTCCGTCTGAATGACTTATCCAATTACTTACAAAAACAAATATTATGGCATTTAATAACTTGTCGTTGTATTCAATGTTATTTAATGCTTACGTTTTCGTCACATGATATCATCAGGCTTACATTACAAATACAATATATAATGTAGAATATACTATACATGTATAACAATATTAATTCAGTACATGGAAATTAATAACTAGAGTTGAATAAACATGAATTTAAAATCAAACATATTAAAATGTAATTATATTTACAGCTTTCACGTATGTTAATATGTAATATAATATTCAAATTTTTAATATAAACACTCTCACTAAGAACAAACATGTGGTGCATTCCAGATTTAATAGATAGGCCTACGACACAATTTCAATCATAATTTTCGTTGCCCCATTGAAATAATTTCGACAAAGTCTCCAACGTCAACGACTCAAAAACAACAGTAGAATGACAAAAGTATGATTATTGAGTATCTTTAAAATAATCAGAATAGCAAACATTAGACATAGCCTATAATGAATTGACATGGTTAAATAAATTACAACTATAATAACAACACATACGTGATCATATTAGATAATATTTATGTTCATAAAGCATTAAACTGTTAAATGTTATATGTGTAAAACCAATATTTGCACAATTAATGCAATTAAAAGAAATTAGAAAAGTTAAATAAATACACATATTTTATATAAATTATTTGAATAACATATATATGTTTACTTTAAGCACAGAGACGTTATTATGAGGTGAGGTGAGAAAAATACGGGTTACTGGCGGCCCGCTCTTTGCGCGGTCTGCGATGCGCGGGCTGTTAGAGATGCGGCGTAAGATCCTCAGTCGCCATATGGCATTCTCTGTAGTCACAAGTCTTGTTATAAATGTCTTGATTCTTCAAGTGTACAAAATTAGTGTATAAAGTTTAGTGATTATTGTGTATTTAGGTAATGCCTACCAACAAATTCTCATTGCGTGAACGTGTATGCAATTAATGAACATCGCATTATTGGGCCTTTTTTATGATACAGTTAATAGTGAAAGGTAGATATCTCCAGTTAATTATCGACCCTTCTTTGACGGACTTACGTATGCGGAACGATTGTCAGTATATTTCCAACAAGATTTCGCCACTGCTTATACAGCTGCTGTGTCAATGAGGGAATTACGGTGTATTTTTGGTACGAGACTAATAAGTAATCATTTGTGGGTTCCACTAAGTCCTAGATCTATTATCCTGTGATATTTATTTATGGGGAACACTAAAAGTTAGGGTTTTTAGGAAAAATCCTCATTCTATAGATGAACTAAAAGACTATAATTATATACGAGGAGAAATCGAGGCTATCAATGATATGGAACTTAATTCTTTTATCAGAAGATGTCAGTTGTGTGTGGCGGCAAATGGATGCCATTTCAGCAACGACTGTGAGGATGGTAAGTCCTATTTATTGAACATTTATTGTTAATATTGTTATGTGTTGTAGGAATGCCGGAGAAATTGTTACACGCTCGCCGGAAACCACGCTAGCAGTGGACGACGAGTCACCCGCCGTTTTCTCGCCTCACGTCATAATGTCTCTGCACAATATTATATGTTTAATTATATTTACACAATGTACAATAATAGTCTTCCATGTTTTTAACTTACGACCATGTATAAACATTGTAACAATTAGGGTGGCATAGCAATGTTGCAACTACTATTTCAATATGTTTGATTTTAAATTCATGTTTTTACAACTGTAATTATTAATTTTCATATACAAAATTTGGTTATACATGTTTAATATGTTCTATATTAGAAATTTTAAAGTAATTTAAGCCTGACGCCATGTGGTGAAAACGTTTGAATTAAATGACATTGAATACAATGAAAAATTATTATATATCATATTTGTTTTTGTAAATAATTGAATAAGTAATTCAGAGAGAAAATATATTTAGTTATCAAATATTGCAAAGACTTACCGAAATAACAAAATGGGACACAAAACATGGACTGATGGGACACAAAGCATGGAACGACATCAATACTATATTAGTGACACCATCATACTTAGGCAGGGCTGATCATATTATGACGTTTAAATCCAAAAACCAAGAACAGAAGTGGCAAAATTTTCATTTATTAACTACACAATAGTAGACTGTAACAGCTTACCTGCGGCAATCTTTCAGGGTGGTCCTCTCAAAATCAGCACTTTTAGGAAAGGTTGAAAAGATTAGACTGAGATTTTAATTGTAGCTGCAGTGTAATTATCTAAATTGTGACATGTAATTAAGTTGATATGTAGTTAAAGTGACTTGTATTTGCTTAAGTTGACAATAGTTCGGTTTAATAGAAATACTGACCAGACGTAAGTGCAAGTATGAACCAAAACAAAGTACATAGATATGTGATAGGAAAATTAGTTATTATTCATTCATTCATTTATTATATTCCATAGATCTTACGTGAGCAATGAAGCTTTAAGATGTGGAACAAGTCAAAATTTTACAATATTACAATTACAATTTTTACAAATTTTTACAATATTTTACCATTTTTAGTTTTACAATTTAGTAATTTTCTACAATGTTTTACAATTTTCTGCAATTTTTTTACAATATTTTGGCGAGATGTAGTGAGATGAGGTGAGACCCGAGGATTCGCCAAAAGATTACCTGGCATTTGCCTTATGGTTGGGGAAAATCTCGGAAAAAACCCAACCAGGTAATTAGACCAAAGGGGGTGAAATGAAGTGAGGCCGAGGACTCGCCATAGACCATCCGGCATCTGGGGAAAACCTCGGAAGAGACCTTCAATGAGAACAAAGGGGGATCCACCCCAAGCCCGAACGCAGCCACATTTATTATGTATAATTACTATTCGTATATAGATCAACTTTAAATTGTTAAGTATATGTACTTTTGTGAACTATTAACAATAAATACCAAAAATACTATATTAAAAAATATAAATACTGTAAATTAGGTATACTTTTGCTTATGGAAGGCGTTATTTATAGCATGGTCTTTATTTATAGTTCTAGGTTGATTGCATTTATTTATTAGTAGTTAGAATTAATTTATGTTTATCTTATATATATTATTTATTGTTGTGACTATTGTAATTTTATTGCTGTAATTATTGTAATAATGACCAACAGCAACGAGGAAATTATTCAAATAAACAACAGAGAACTAGAATACGTCACCGAATACACCTACCTAGGACAAATAGTGACATTCAACAACGCTACCCGCAAAGAAGTCCAGAGACGCATTTCGGCAGCATGGTCAAAATTCTGGAGTCTGAGGTTTATCCTCACAAACCAAGAATACAGTATAAGAATGAAAAGAGATATACTTGACAGCTGAATCCTTCCTCTCCTACTATATGGAGCCCAAACCTGGGCTCTAACAGACAGAGAAAGAAAAATGTTAGGGACACGCCAAAGAAAGTTGGAGAGAAAGATTCTTGGCGTCAGCCTCCATGACGGAATCCGCAACGAAGACCTGAGGAAGATGACAGGCATCAAAGACGCAGCGAAATCAGCCACCTACATCAAATGGAAGTGGGCGGGCCACGTCATGAGGATGGACCACAACGGATGTGCGTACAGAACAATAGCCTGGGACCCAAGAACCGGACAAAGGAGCGTAGGCCGACAGAAAGAAAGATGGGCGGACGATCTGAAACTTCACTTTGGATCCAACTGGACGACAACAGCCAAGGACCGCCGAGAATGGAGACTACTGATAGATACAGCATCAAAAGAATGAGGATCTTTCCCGAACTGGCTACGCAGGAATGCCAGAATAGCCACCTTGCCAGTCAAGAGGCCCTTGCCCTACAGGGATTCTACGGACTAATTCTAATTCTAATTATTGTAATGTCACTGTACATTATATATCACTGCCACCGGGTGTATTCCCAATTACAGTGTTAATAAATACATACATACAACTTTAAGACACTGAAATCAGGGTAAAATAATCACTATAATATCACACATCTAGTTATAACCCATCTTACTGTCTATAAATTACGCTATAATGCTTAACAACTTTCGTATTTCAAATATTTATAATTAAAATCTACCTTCACTTTCGAATTTTATCTTTATAGTCATATGAAGTCTTGTAATTAAAACCTTTCATATCATTTCTGCGCTACCGGTAACCCTATACCTTTTAAAATGAATAACAATGCATCCCCTGCACTGTGTAATTTACAATGAACTCATTTCCTGCAGCACAATAGCAAGAGAGAGCATTCTTCCTTCTTTATTACGGCACTATTCAGCACGTGGAAATGTGCGGCGGTCCTGCGTCACAGCTTTCAAATACGAGTGATAAAATAGATTGTATTGTGCGCGTGCTAAGGGTTTGTTTTCACGACAACACGTGCAGATAATGCGTAAGCTCCGGGACACAGGGACACATCTGCAATAAAGGTACTTCAATTTATTCAGGCCTCCTCATTATAACGAAGTTGAATAGAAAATGTGGACGAGCGGTCAACAGTTAGAAGCTCCATTTCTTTTCCTTCTTATAACGATCTCTATTCTTCACAGAATAATGAAAGTATTAAATCCTGCGAGTCGTTATAAGATTATTTAGCAATATAAATTATTTAACATTAAACAAAATCAATATCAGTTCAAACTTTAGATGATTATACAGGATCATTCATAAGTATTTGATCACTAAAAATCTGACTAATTTTTACGATCATTTGCTGTGTTATAAATATCTAGTAAGAAATTTTCCGTGCCATACACGCTATTTCGTTACGCGTTTGAAAGACAAAAGCCTATCTAGTCAAGTCTGTCCACCAGAAAGCGCAATTTTTATTCCATGCGTGTCTGTATTAGTGGATCGGTCGCGCAGGTCCAATTGCTTGGCAGCCACGATCTCCAGACTTAACTCCCTTTGATTTCGTTTTATGGAGATTTGTTAAGATTTTTTCATTGTTCTCATAACTTGTTAATCAAGGCCTTACGTTGGATTGATATAAAGCAAAATACAGTACAAGTTAACCGAGATACATTTTTTCGGATTGATGGTAGGATCACGCGGCACTCTATCACGTTACTTTGTGGGAATTTTGAAAAATCTAGGACTGCCCATTAACAAAATTAAAACCGTTGCTATTATTGTAATTAGGCTATCCTTGCATATGAGCCGTTCAGAGCAAAAGTGGTGTAAGTCAAAATTGGATAATGAGGTTTAAAGTAAAAATTCTGTAAAATAGAACGCAAAGTAGCAATTAATATGTCCTTCATGCTATCCACTGACTACTAATAGTTTAAATAAATTGAATATTAATTGCTACTTTGAGCTGTATTTTACAGAATGTTTACTTTAACCATCATTACGCATTTTTGACCTACACCACTTCTGCTCTGAACGGTTCATATATTAAAAGAATTAATATAATAATTTTCAGAGTAATACTTCAATGTTACTTTGATCTCTAATTTCATATTAATTCAGTATTTTTCAACATTTATTGTATGTTCATTCATTCATAGTGTTCTGTCCAAGGACAGATCTTTCACTGCAAACCCAGCTTTCTCCAGTCCTTCCTATTTTCTGCCTTCCTCTTTGTCTCCGCATATGATCCATATATCTTAATGTCGTCTATCATCTGATATCTTCTTCTGCCCCGAACTCTTTTCCCCTTCACCATTCCTTCCAGTGCATCCTTCACAAGGCGGTTTTTTTCTCAACCAGTGACACAGCCAATTCCTTTTCCTCTTTCTGATCAGTTTCAGCATCATTCTTTCTTCATCCACTTTTCCTAATACAGCTTCGTTTCTTATTCTGTCTGTCCACTTCACACGTTCCATTCTTCTTCATATCCACATTTCAAATGCTTCTATTCGCTTCTATTCACTTCGTCGTAATGTCCATGTTTCTGCCCCATACAATGCCACACTCCACACAAAGCATATCACTGGTCTCTTCCTTAGTTCTTTCTCCAGATGTCCGCAGAAGATGCTCTTTGTTCTATTAAAAGTTTTCTTTGCCTTTACTATTCTTCTTTTGACTTCTTGGCAGCAGCTCATTTTACTGCTTATAGTACATCCCAAGTATTTGAAGCTGTCCACTTGTTATACTGCCTTATTTAAAATACGCAAGTTTACCTTCTTTACTTTTCTTCCTGTGACTATTGTCTTCGTCTTACTGGCATTTATCTTGATTTCATACTGCTCACAGCTATAGTCTATTTAAATTCTTAGTTATTTATTTATTTTATTTTTAATTATTTAATGCTGGGCTGGAGAATTTATCAATTCTAAGTTATTATTCCCGTTATTATTGTATTTTTGTTTTCCTTGTTTTTTTTTCGGTAACCTATAAATTAATTAATTAATTTATTTATTTTTATTTATTTATTTATTTTATTGCTTGTAAGTTTGAAATGAATAGAAGTTAATAAATACAATGAAAGATAAACCAGCCCACTCCTGAATGAGTAAGACTCGTGCACAGGAGGGGATTCCAATACGGACAAAAATAAAATTAAAATTGAGAGTAAATACAGGTTAAATAGTGTTTAATATGTTTAAACCCAAACTATAAATCCAATAAAATTTTTTTATTTTTTTATTAATTTGGAGAGGATTCGTGGTTAAAAAAATATTGGAATAAAATTTGTTTAATAATCTGGGACCTTGACTCATGCTATGATAAAAAGCTGCATTGATTTTTACATTTTGGTTCAGACAAACAAAGAGAATTCATATTTTTAATTCTATATTTAGGTATACATCTTTCAAAGTTATTAAAATTTCTATGAAAATATTTTAATAAAATAAAATAATACCTTTGTTTAATATTGAAAACTTTAAATTGTTTAAACAACAATTCAGTTGGGCAATCTTTCTGCTTTTTTAAACAAATTTTTAATACTTTTTTCTGTAGTAAAATTAACAGATAACGGTTGGATTTATAATTCAAGAGGTTGTTTTATAATAAAGTATAAATATAACGATCATTTTAATAAATTTCATACTATGTAAGCCAAAAATAAATTAATTCTAAGCTCACAGAAATCCTTTTATAATATTTTTACGAATGTCGCCAATTCATTCTCCTTGTAACTTATGCTCATGTCAACGCAGATACATGAGCTCATATCAGAGTCGAATGAATGTTGTAACCAAAGAGCTTGCAGGTCAAAGGGAAGAAAGATCCCAAGCAGAGACGTTAACGAGTCGAACGTCTCGGTGTAAATTGCTTTCCTGCTTGTCCCAGTAATTTTTCATTTACGTTGTTCAGACGGAGCAGAGTTCACGGCTGACGACGACAGCAACCACTCCTTGAACTTGAGACGTGCATGCATCCCAGGAATTCTACTCGCTTTCAAACTTTCCACTTAAGTGAGAGATATGTCTGACAGACAGCTAGATGTATTGCAATTCATCAAATATGCCAACCTTAACATCGAATACTTTTAGACAAATTCAATGAACAAAATCTATTTAGAATTCTGAAGCTTAACGTGTTAATCAATATCATTATACAGGGGTGTCTACAAATTAAATCGACGTATTTTTCCTCAAAATCATGTCCCCTGCCCTTCTAAAATTGAATCGTTTATTGTAAAAACACCACAACCAACATTTTTTACAAAATGCGGTTTTTTGTGGATTTTGATTGCCAGCATGAATGCGCATCTTTTGATATAAAAACCTTATATCTAGCATGAGTGTAACATGTCAAAAATTGAACAAGAAATATGCATTTATTGTAAAAACCCCCACAACTAACATCACATATGGTGTGTTTCAAATAAACTAGCATCACTGTCGCACCCAACAGCTGATTTCAGTCACAGCCGGATCAGTATTTTGTTCTGTCTATTGCTGATTGAGTGTTGTCCTTACTATTATTATCTGTTTTGAATATTTTATTACAATATGATTAGTTCAAGTATTGAAAATGTTGCTAATGAGGATTACTGAGAACTCATCTAAATTCAAGGTAAAACGAGTCACAGCTAATGATGTGGTTAACTTCAAAGCTTGGTGGCGAAAATTTGATAAGCTATCTAGCATGTCTTATTCATCTTATGGCCGTGGTGTATCAAAGGATAAAAAGGTAAATTTTAAAATTTTGAAGGTGAATGAGTTTTTTCACTGCAATGAACAAAAAGGTAAAGTTCTTTGTATAGAGTTCATTGACAGCATTGTACAGGCAGAAGTATTCACCATTAGAATTCATGAGAAAAATGTTTGTGCTGAAAATTTACCGTTTGAACTGCCAACAGACCTAGATTATAACAGCTCGAGGCTACCAATCAATGTTGAAAAAATGGAGGACCTTAAGAAGATTTTGCAGTACATACCGGATGAAGTGAAAGGATTCTACACAGAACTGTACACATGGCCTACCACCAACAAAGATAGTAATGACAGTGGAAGCGAACACTAGAAAAATAAAAAGTCCTGATATGAAAAATGTCTGCTGCAAATGGAAAAACTTTAATTTTTTGTGATTCTATACTGTAGTTTTTACATAGATTCTAAAGTTTGTTCATACTTGCTTTTATTCACTCTAGTACTTGGAAAAAAGGCAATTCTATACTTAGTTTCAGTTTGCTGGAAAAACACCATAACATCCTAATTAATTTAATTTTTTGGGGACTTCATATGTCATAAAACACGATTAATGGTGAACAAACCTCACATTTAGCAACTAATATCACTTGTTCAATACATTTTGACACTAAAAATTGAAGTAATGAAAATAAACAGTTTTTATTGATTTCCCAAAGTTTTGTTTTTGTCACTTGTGGGGTTTTAGAAATAAACCATTCAATTATTCAATGTGGAAAATTTGAAACGAACACCATAAGTCTATATTTTATGAATGAATGCATGAATGAATGAATGAATTAGTTAATTAAGTACATTTATTTATACATAACTGATATAAACACATTTACACAAGGTCCTTCGCACCAGCCTGTACAGTCGTTCGTGTTATAACTATGCACATTTTGAATGCTAAAAAAATTAATATAATAAAAGATAATAATAACAATAATAATAATATTATTATTATAATCAATTATCATTAATATAATTATCGTCACAATTACAATTAATCCAATTTCATACCAAATTTCACAAACTGATTCAAATAATAAAAATAAAATAAATATAAGATATGAAAAAAACAGTGAAACATATAGGCCTACACACACACATATATATATGTATATATATATATATATATATATATATATATATATATATATATATAAACAACTAAATTCCATCTCTTATCAAAATTTCAATAAATAATCCAAATAGTAAATATAAATGTAAGACATAAAAACATAGAAAACACACATAAATACAAAAGATCATTATCCCCTAATTACCTTATTTGCGTTCAGTATCAATATATACTACCCATTGCAACACTAATAAATAACTTCTCCCCTTATTTCCTCGGCCCCCTCCCCCTCGGTCAGTTCCATCCTCACTGTCGAACTTTTGCCATACATTTTTCCATACTTTCAAAGAATTTAGCGTTATTTAATATTATGTTACAGATTGCTAGGTGTCCCCTGCTAGATGTAATGAGGGACTCTATTGTTCTCGTCATATTCCACACTATTTCCTTGTTGTCTGTATTTTATATTACAAGCGATATTATACTTCAGGTAGATAAGGTGTACAATTTTGTCTTCAATTGTGTTTCTGGTCAATATTTTTATTCTAGTGGAATTTCCCTCCTTGATACATCACCTTTATCATCGATGTTGAGATTTTAAACTGCAATATATCATCATTTGTGACAGTTTTTAAACATGATTTATGTGCACTCTCTGGTTTTACATCACAACTCCATCGTCAACAAACAAAAGAGAATTTGTATGTCTTTATCAACTTCTGTTTCCGAACAAGTTAAAATTTAAAACTCTGTATATATACAAGTGATACTGAAGTAGCCAAAAAAAAAAAGGGATAAATTTGACTCTAATGATGTAATACTTGTGAAACCGTCTATACTGCAAACAGCATGAAACTATTTCTGTAATCTTTCTCGAACAAAGGAATGTAGTTATAAAAGATTCAACAAACAGAAACAACAGGCTAGCGATACAGTGAGTAATCTGTTTCATAAAGATTCTGTTTAAACAGCAATTCTGTAACATTTAAGTTTCTCTGTGTGCAACAGTATAAGGGATAACTTCCAAACTGGAGTAAAATAAACAATACAGACAAATTTGCATATGGTTTATTTCAAATAACGGCTTATTTTCCTTGTATTTATTTAATGTTTGTGGCAATTGTCAACTCTACTTTTTAACTATGCTCTAGAATATGCCATTAGGAAAGTTCAGGATAACCCAGAGGGTTTGGAATTGAACGGGTTACATCAGCTTCTTGTCTATGCGGATGACGTGAATATGTTAGGAGAAAATCCACAAACGATTAGGGAAAACACGGAAATTCTACTTGAAGCAAGTAAAGCGATAGGGTTGGAAGTAAATCCCGAAAAGACTAAGTATATGATTATGTCTCGTGACCAGAATATTGTACGAAATGGAAATATAAAAATTGGAGATTTATCCTTCGAAGAGGTGGAAAAATTCAAATATCTTGGCGCAACAGTAACAAATATAAATGACACTCGGAAGGAAATTATGTGAGGGCGGCAATGAACCTCCGGATTCCTTAAAAGCAAGTAAGTAAGTAAGTAAGTAAGTAAGTACATCACCTTTATCATCGATGTTGAGATTTTAAACTGCAATATATCATCATTTGTGACAGTTTTTAAACATGATTTATGTGCACGCTCTGGTTTTACATCACAACAACTCCATCGTTAACAAACAAAAGAGAATTTGTATGTCTTTATCAACTTCTGTTTCCGAACAAGTTAAAATTTAAAACTCTGTATATATACAAGTGTTACTGAACTAGCAAAAAAAGGATCAATTTGACTCTAATGATATAATACTTGTGAAACCGCCTATACTGCAAACAGCATGAAACTATTTCTGTAATCTTTCTCGAACAAAGGACTGTAGTTATAAAAGATTCAACAAACAGAAACAACAGGCTAGTGATACAGTGAGTAATCTGTTTCATAAAGATTCTCTTAAAACAGCAATTCTGTAACATTTAACTTTCTTTGTGTGCAACAATATAAGTTATAGCTTCCAAACAATAAAGACAAATTTGCTTATGGTTTGTTTCAAATAACGGGTTATTTTCCTTGTATTTATTTAATGTTTGTGTCAAATTTTATCTTAGACACTATATAAAATGAATTTTCATTATAATATTTCACCTTCTGTGTTGACCTCGAACTTTCCATCTCGTTCCCTTTATTCAACCAATTATAGCGTAACTGTATTAAAAAATACACTGTAGTTGGCATTATAATTGACATGTGCATTAATAGGTTCTGTAATTTGATTTAGTGAATGCAACTAGAAAACAGGAGTATTTGAATAGTCCGCTGCATGAAATAAAAGAGAATCAGAAACTAATTTTCGAACTGTATCAGCAGCACGTAAATTAACAAGCTTTTGTAATGCATTGCGGTTAAACGACATTATATTCTGGCAACAGATTATGTATTTCAAATTATGAGCTTGGAATTGTTGCTTTGCACTATTTCTATTCACGTATACATCACGCAGCTCGTTTTTGTGGCTAAATATGCGTGTTTGTTTCTACAGGGACATCATTTTATTTTTACTTCAATTTTTATTGTAACTGAGTTTTTGAATATACTTCATTCATTCCCACCCCTTCTACTATTGAAGTTCAACCGTCCTCCACACAGATCCAAGACCGCATATACAGTCATAATAGCCTTACGATCATAGTAAACAGTACGTTCCAAAAATATGTTCGCGTTTTCCAGTGACGAAAGAGCTTTCAATATTGAATCATTTTCGCACAGGTACTGTCGTCCATTTGCCTACGTCGCATTCCGGTTTCCCCCACCTGCTTCTATTCGCCTCTCTGTAAATTCTAATGGCTGGGCTGTCTAACTCTTTTCTGAGAACATTAATTTCTGTTAGGAATTGGACGTCTATGTAATACTATACAACTGTTTAAAATAACTTAAATAAAAGGGCCTCGTTAAGTAATTAACTGTCACGTGATTTCCCTCCTTTCTACGATCCTGCAACATAACCACTTGGACAGACAGTACATAGTATGTCTGAGCCTAATTTTATCTTTTCCGATCGGGCAGAAGAGAAGACTGAATTTACAGTACCTAAGGTACTCTTTTATAGAGTAGGTACAGAATTATTTCAACATGAGTTACTGGTACGAAGGACGAAGTTGGTAATGGGAATTATACACATTAGAACTGAAGCCTGTATCGAAATGAACGGCCACCATTTTGAAAAATATGTTTAAATATCCATATTATGATTATTTTTTAATTTAACTTCATTCTCTATATTGTACGCTAGTAGTGTCAGTTGTAAGCTCCAAAACCTGTTGTGCAGCTAGAGTCGGAGCGTGAACTTGCTTATTCTGTGGAAACACCGGGGCACGCAACGAGTCTAATGGAGCGTTCCGCTCCGTTTAGTCTTTGTCTGACAACGCTGTTGTACGCTAATGTCCTGTAGACAGTATAATATACACTGCATAATGAATACGGTTGCATGGATAACTCAGTTCGTGAGTAAAAACACTCATTGTTAATACTGTGCTGTATTTTGATTAAACAAAAACCTAATGAAAATGATCAAACTGAAAATTTCGATATTTCCCAGTTTACATAAATGTATGAACTACTTTTCTTCCCTCCTATACGTAGTAAAGTGATTTGTTTGTATATTACGCCAGTATCATCGAACTCCAGTCGTGGAAGGGGGAGCAAGCGATGTTTCCGTTTGTCCAAAGGTATAGCCAGGTTAATATTAGAAATGTTAGTAAAAATAAAATGATGTCCCTGTATAGTATCTTACAAAGTAACCGCCTCAGGTCATAATGCTCGAATTTAATGAAAATGCATATTTGAGCTAATTTTCGTTTGTTAATGTTATGTTTTATTTAACGACGCTCGCAACTGCAGAGGTTATATCAGCGTCGCCGGATGTGCCGGAATTTTGTCCCGCAGGAGTTCTTTTACATGCCAGTAAATCTACTGACATGAGCCTGTCCCATTTAAGCACACTTAAATGCCATCGACCTGGCCCGGGATCGAACCCGCAACCTTGGGCATAGAAGGCCAGCGCTATACCAACTTGCCAACCAGTTTTCGTTTGTTAAGAAACATGGTGATAGTAGTTCGTTTCTCTTTTTTTTTATCGTTTACGAAATATGACGACTTGAAAAATGGATGCTACTTATGTCGTTTTTTGTGCGTACTTGGATTCTCATAGTTCCGCAACACCGTATCACAGCTCTCGCATTAATGCTCTAGTGTACTTTACTTTTCTCTTAACCCACATTAATGCAGTACTCTTGCTGAAATACAAATTCAATTTGAATTTAAAATATCTATTAACCTTGCTACAACCCATCGCAACATTAACATAGCCTCAAATCACCTTCAGGAAGCCTTAAACATCATATGGCCTTGGCTTGAAAATTGGCGCATCGCACTGAACTACAATAAATGCGAAGCAATGATATTTACTTTGTGTCGTCCTGCTAATCCTCCATGCATAAATCTTTCAACCAACGTGATGCCGTGGAAACCAAAGGATGAAGCTGTAAAATATCTTGGAGTGCACTTAGATCGCCGTCTATCATGGAAACATCACATCAACAACAAACTTAAATTGGCCTACGCAAGACTCGCTAAATTATATCCGCTCCTCAACAAGAAATCATCTCTAAAGCTACAAAATTGCATGCTACTTTACACATCTCTATTACGACCTCTACTGCTTTATGCCTGTCCTGTCTGGGGAGGAGCGCAATAAGTGAAATTAAACACATCCAGTCATTTCAAAATAAAGTCCTACGAATTTCATTCAATTCTCCTTGGTTTGTCAGTAACAGCCAACTACACAGAGAAACTGGTATTGACACAATCAAACAGTTTATTCATTCACAAGCTAAGAAGTTCTATAACAACCTAGAAAATGTTCCAGGCGCCATTCACTACTCTCTCGGAAGGAAGTCCACATTTCCCACCAGAATCAAGAGCCGACTTCCAATGGACGTCATATTATAATCAAAATTTATCATCACACCAACCTATGTAAATAATTATTTATTAACAACCATTTTTGTTCATTGAGGAGCCAATCTAGGCTGCCCTCAATTCAGTGTCATACGTGGTGTGTCTAAAAAGTTCGGTGAATGGTGTCATATCTGAACGGCAACTTGGCGCATGTGCTTGCGCATGCGCATGATTCTTCAGAGACTTGGGGAGAATCGATACACAGCATGCAATGCATGTGACTGGCAGTGTAAACACACTGCGACCAGTTGAACGTAGTCAGTGTAAGAGGAAGTGTCACAGCGCAATGGAGCAACGTGTAAACATCAAGTTCTGCTACAAATTGGGGAAGACTGCAACGGAGACACATGGAATGTTGGTGCAGGTGTACGGGGGGGAAGCCGTGAGCAGAAAATGTGTTTACGAATGGTTTAAACGCTTCCGTGAAGGGAAGGAAACAATTGAGGATGAGCCAAGTTCAGGTCGGCCATCGAAAAGCAGAACCCCAGAAATGATCGAGAAAGTGCGACAAATGCTGGCACAAGATCGGCGACTGACTCTAAGATTGATTGCGGAGGAATTAGAAATTAGCAAGAACACGGTGCACACCATCGTCCGCGATGATTTGGTTAAGCGGAAGATCTGCTCCCGATTTGTGCCGCACAAGCTCACAGACGAGCAGAGAGCAAAACGGATGGAAACTTCTCATGATTTCATTTCCGTGTGTGATCAGGATCCATTGCTTCTGAAAACCATCGTCACGGGAGATGAGACCTGGTGCTACCAGTTCGATCCGGAATCAAAACGGCAATTGATGTCATGGTGTTCACCGACTTCCCCGCGACCAAAAAAAAAAAAAAAAAAAAAGCCGTCTGCAAAAATCCAAGAAGAAAACACTGTTGATCACCTTCTTCGACAACAACGGCATCATCCACAAGGAATTTGTTCCTGCAGTTTAAACCATTAATACTGCATTTTACCAGTCCGTTTTGAACCGATTGCTACAGCGTATCCGGCGGGTTCGGCCAGAGTTGCACAGGACTGGAAAATGGATGCTGCTCCATGACAATGCCCCTGCACACTGCAATCCGTGTGCGCCAATTCCTGGCTCAGAAGATGGTAACTGTCCTTGAACACCCTCCGTACTCCCCTGATCAGGCCGCCTACAAGCGGGGAAACAGGAAGAAGTCCGCAGGAGCCAGATCAGGGGAGTACGGAGGGTGTTCAAGAACAGTTACCATCTTCTGAGCCAGGAATTGGAAAAGTTCGGTGAATGCTATCAGAAAACAAACAAAACAAAGATACAAACAAATTTTCTTTATTGCCCTTCAAAATAGTCGCCACCCGCTACAACACACTTTTGACAACGTTCGTACAGCTTCTGGAAACTATCAGCAAAGGCCTCCTGTGGAATCGATCGCAGAACGGCTGTCACGCGATCTTTGATGGCATTCACATCCGCAAAACGTTCACCTTTCATGGCCGCCTTCAAGCGGGGAAACAGGAAGAAGTCCGCAGGATCCAGATCAGGGTAGTACGGAGAGTATTCAAGATCAGTTACCATCTTCTGAGCCAGGAATTCCGCACACGGATCGCACGGTGTACAGGGGCATTGTCATGGAGCAGCATCCATTTTCCAGTCCTGTGCAACTCTGGCCGAACCCGCCGGATACGCTGTAGCAATCGGTTCAAAACGGACTGGTAAAATGCAGCATTAATGGTTTAAACTGCAGGAACAAATTCCTTGTGGATGATGCCGTTGTTGTCGAAGGAGGCGATCAACAATGTTTTCACCTTGGATTTTTGCAGACGGCTTTTTTTTTTTTTTTTTTTTTTTTTCGCGGGGAAGTCGGTGAACACCATGACATCAATTGCCGTTTTGATTCCGGATCGAACTGGTAGTACCAGGTCTCATCTCCAGTGACGATGGTTTTCAGAAGCAATGGATTCTGGTCACACATGGAAATGAAATCACCAGAAGTTTCCATCCGTTTTGCTCTCTGCTCGTCTGTGAGCTTGTGCGGCACAAATCGGGAGCAGATCTTCCGCTTACCCAAATCATCGCGGACGATGGTGTGCACCGTGTTCTTGCTAATTTCCAATTCCTCCGCAATCAATCTTAGAGTCAGTCGCCGATCTTGTGCCAGCATTTGTCGCACTTTCTCGATCATTTCTGGGGTTCTGCTTGTCAATGGCCGACCTGAACGTGGCTCATCCTCAATAGTTTCCTTCCTTTCACGGAAGCGTTTAAACCATTCGTAAACACATTTTCTGCTCACGGCTTCCCCCCCGTACACCTGCACCAACAT
Organism: Periplaneta americana; assembly: GCF_040183065.1. Taxonomy (NCBI): domain Eukaryota; kingdom Metazoa; phylum Arthropoda; class Insecta; order Blattodea; family Blattidae; genus Periplaneta; species Periplaneta americana. The sequence goes on along the minus strand of NC_091128.1, from coordinate 132,197,688 downwards.
TCCATGTGTCTCCGTTGCAGTCTTCCCCAATTTGTAGCAGAACTTGATGTTTACACATTGCTCCATTGCGCTGTGACACTTCCTCTCACACTGACTACGTTCAACTGATCGCAGTGTGTTTACACTGCCAGTCACATGCATTGCATGCTGTGTATCGATTCTCCCAAGTCTCTGAAGAACCATGCGCATGCGCAAGCACATGCGCCAAGTTGCCGTTGAGATATGACACTATTCACCGAACTTTTTAGACACACCACGTATATTATTGTATTTATATTTTTAGAAATGATCTGTGTAGCGCTAAATGCGCTGATCGATCAATAAATTATCTAAAAAAAAAACCTTGTTACAGACCTTAAATATGACAGTGTGGATTCGAAATGAAGTGGTCGGGACAAAGTACCATTGACCAGTACAAACATTTTATATAGGCCGGTTTTCACACTTTTCTGTAACAAACACACTTTTTCCAACATGCAACATTGTTGCTAGAACTTTATCAAACTTTTTCACATGTTTCTCCATCACATATCCGCACTTCTGCCACGCGTATACTAGATTAGCATGTCTTTTATGACAGGTGACAAACTGGTGACACACAACTATGCTTTCATGTTTCGTTCAGGATTGTAGTACTATTTAACGATGGTTTAATGTGCCGTTCAGGAGTTGCAGTATTATTTATCGATGCTCTAATGTCCCGTTCAGGAGTTGCAGTATTATTGAATAATGGTTCGATCTCCAGTTCAGGAGTTGCAGTATTATTTAACGATGCTTTAATGTGCCGTTCAGGAGTTGCAGTATTATTTATCGATGCTCTAATGTCCCGTTCAGGAGTTGCAGTATTATTGAATAATGGTTCGATCTCCAGTTCAGGAGTTGCAGTATTATTTAACGATGCTTTAATGTCCCGTTCAGCAGTTGCAGTATTATTTAACGATGCTTTAATGTCCCGTTCAGGAGTTGCAGTATTATTGAATAATGGTTCGATCTCCAGTTCAGGATTGTAGTATTATTTAACGATGCTTTAATGTGCCGTTCAGGAGTTGCAGTATTATTTAACGATGCTTTAATGTCCCGTTCAGGAGTTGCAGTATTATTTAACGATGCTTTCATCTCCCGTTCAGAGTTTCAGTATTATTTAATGATGATTTCATCTCCCGTTCAGGAGTATTATTTAACGATGCTTTCATCTTCCATTCAGGAGTTGCAGTATTTAACGATGCTTTCAACTGCTTATAACACTTATTAATATGGTTATAACAACAATTTTCTTATGTTAAAATGAAAAGTTTTAAATTTACCAAGTTGACTAGTTCTGGAGATGACTGATACAAAGTCAAAACCAGACAACTAGATAATTTAAAACTTAGTTTACATTTTAACATATTAACGTTGTTTTTACAACCACATTCCTAAGTTATACAAAGTGTTAAAAATGTGTAATCAATATGTATGCATACAACACTTAAAATGGAACAAAATATAGAAAATGTTGACTATGACGATTAATATTTTGTTGTTCTCTGAGCTCCATCTTTATTCAATATTGTGTTGTGAAACATGACCTGACTAGATCCAACTTAGAGCTAGTTATGAACACATTATTGATATATACACAGTTTAAATGGTATTGAAACTCAAAAGAGAACAAAATGAAAAAGTATAAGAGAAGAAATTGCTATCTTGGTTTTTTTTTGCAGTGCTAATAGTATTAAACATTACATTATCTGCAGTGGCAGATAAATCTTATTTAATAATTATTATTATAGCCGGCTATATAAGGGCTTATAATACTTTATTCGATTTTGTACATTTTATAGTATTCAATTTTGTAAATTTTATAGTCACAAGCAGGTCGATATCTTAAGGTCAGCTCCAACTTCTGGTGGGTTTAAGCATTACTCTGTCCTTTCATGCAAGTACCGGAAGGTGTCTCAAAAGGGAGATTCGAACAGGCCGAGGCAACCCTCGCTGAATGTGATAAGCGTCTACACTTCAACAGATGACAGCGATGTTAGGCTTTATGAAAGTGAATCACCGTGGGGTTCGTAAATGGACGAACATATAAACTGTTTTGAGAGCAACAAAGGGTATAACACGTAACTGCTAAGGAAAATTCAAGAGGATAAGATCGTTCTATTAGCAGTAAAGTGGTGCTATATGAGGGTCTCAGATGGGGTTCCTCAGTGGGAACTAACACACGCATTCCATATGGCGTTAAAGGATGTCACCAATCTAGCCTGGAAGGATAAACATATTCTGAAACTACATAAAATGTTGCAAAGCAAACAAAAAATAGCTTCAAATTAAGAACTCATTTCAATTTCCAGAAGACCTCTTGAAAACCGGAAATGGTTTGTATTCTTCAAGAGATCAGCATGTGCACAAAAACAATGAGCATTAAGATAATGGAAGTGATACTATTGCTGTCATTAATTCTATGAAAACTGTCCACCTCCTACTATTTAGTACACAATGGATAAGGCAGAGCATTTCATGGAAACACGATCGTTGGTTCAATATCCCAACTAGGCGTAGTGGAGTACAAAATTCTAATGACAACATTTTGTCATACTTGAACGTATTATGTAATTCCTGCCTCTAATCAAAAAGATAATCCAATAAGTGGACTAAGGCCAAGACTCTTGTGGCCGTATTCATAGACATTTTTAGCGCGGGCTTCCGGTAGATAATCAGCGTTTTTCGTATTCATAAACCAGTGTTAGCGATAGGATATGATTTGAATTCTGTACTAGTAACCAGTGGATAGCCAGGGCTAGCTTAGTACGCTCGTAGCGCGTGCTGCGAAATGTCTATGAATAGCACCCTTAAAAACTGTACAGCCTGGAAGTTTTACTAATCATCCTTTTTATTTATTTATTTATTTATTCATTCAATTATTTATTTATTTATTTACTTATTTATTTATTTACTTATTCATTTATTAACTTATTCATTTATTAACTTATTCAATCATTTGTTATTTATTTGTCCATTTATTATCCTACTTATTTGTCTACATATTTTTCTATTTATTTACGTATCCATTTATCTATATATTTATCTGTTTATTTAGCCACTTATTTGCCTATTTATTTCTCTACTTTTTTCTTTATTTATCAATTCCTTTATCTATTTATGTACATAATTAACTGTTTATTTTTCTATTTATGTATTCGTTTATTTACTTATTTACGTACATAAGTAATATTTATTTATTATTTTATTAACTTACTAAGTTGTCTACTTCTATCTTTCTTTATTTGTTGACTTAATTATTTGTTTATTTACTTATTTATTTTTTTACTTATTTATTCATTCATTCGTTATTTATTTATGAATTTATTTGCCTATTTACTTGTCTACTTATTTTTATATTTATTTATCTACTAGTTTATATGTTTATTTATCTAGTGATTTATCTATTTGTTTAATTACTTACATACTTCCATATTATTTATTTATTTATTTATTTATAAGTATATATATATATATTCTTTTTTACTTTTTGTTTCCTTTTTTACGTATTTATTTACTTATTTATATTTTTATTTATTTATTAGTAATGTAGTTATTTATTATATTCACTTATTTATTAATTGTGTATGTATTGTTAATTAATTAAGTTATTATTAATTAACTAATTTAATTTATTTACTTAGTAGTTATTTATGTATCTATCTATCTATGCATCCAACTATCCATCCATCTATCCATCCGTCCGACTAACCAAACAACTATCCGTCCGTCCGTCCGTCCGTCCGTCCGTCCGACCATCCATCCATCCATCCATTTATTTATATTAACGAATTAGTCAAAAGCGAGTTGCTGTAACAGCTCAGCGCAAAGACCTTAGTGATAATATTAATAACGATAATTAATAACAGTGATAAAAAATTAACAATTATGAAAAATTTAAATTGTATATGTTTATAAATCACAATTTCTGTACGAGTTCGTAGAGTTAATGCTACTGAATTCAAGAAAAAAGATAGCTACAGAACTTTTTTGTAAAAAGATTGTCTTGCCTTTCATACTAATTAGTAAACAAACATTAACTTTGTTTGTAAAAAGTTTAAAGATTTTGTTCATTTACGAGCTATTTATGTCTCTGTTACAGTGACTGTATTTATGTCCCCGTATTAAATTCCTTCTTGTCTTTTAAACCAGCTATTTTACAGCCTCTCACTGACACTAGCATTATACTTTTTACCAGAAAAATGGTAATAGTGAACGATATTTGTTACAGGTGTACTAGAACTGTAACTTGAAAATATATTTTGCAATTCATTTTGCGTAATTTTCAGAAAAGTCTGTGAATATGTTAGAAATTTAATTTTTCAGTCGTTGACTTTACTACTTTATATATTTTGTTAGGTGTTAACCTTTACATAATAAATTGTGTGATGTATGAACGTTTTCGTTGACCATGTCAACATCATCAGATACACTCTGTCATTTTACAATATCAATACTCTCAATGTTATCTACACAATTCACATACAATACATGTTAACTGTCATATGAAAATAAAACCTATTAAAAATTATATGACTTAGTTTTATAATGTTGAATTGTGGATACCCCAACTGTCAACAATTAAAATATACTTATATTATCATGGGTATATTCTTTGCAAATCATCACATGTGAACGATAATATGAACGATGTAATGATATGAAGCTAAAAGTAAGATAAAGTATAAAAATGAGCTAACTCTATTTAATGCTTTACTATGCATGTGAGGATTTGCAGATTACAATATTTTGTTACAAGGTATTGACTTTTCCATATCATAGTATAAAGTTCTGGCCTGTTATAACTGCCTATATTTTGTAGATCTTGGTGTTATTGTTTATGCCAATATGTTGGGTTTAAACTGTTTATAGTCAATCAGATGATGGGCGTATGTTCTGTTGTTGTTCATGTTACAGGATAATTATTCAATGTAGTAGTGATGTTGTAGAAGTTTATTTAACATGGTGTGGAGACTCAACTTAACCAGTACACGACCAACATCCACAGAAAACACTTCCACAACTACGATTTCAGACTTTCGATTCACACCATGTTAAATAAACTTCTACAACATCACTACTACATTGAATAATTATCCTGTAACATGAACAACAACAGAACATACGCCCATCATCTGATTGACTATAAACAGTTTAAACCCAACATATTGGCATAAACAATAACACCAAGATCTACAAAATATAGGCAGTTATAACAGGCCAGAACTTTATACTATGATATGGAAAAGTGAATACCTTGTAACAAAATATTGTAATTTGCAAATCCTCACATGCATAGTAAAGCATTAAATAGAGTTAGCTCATTTTTATACTTTATCTTACTTTTAGCTTCATATCATTACATCGTTCATATTATCGTTCACATGTGATGATTTGCAAAGAATATACCCATGATAATATAAGTATATTTTAATTGTTGACAGTTGGGGTATCCACAATTCAACATTATAAAACTAATTCATATAATTTTTTAATAGGTTTTATTTTCATATGACAGTAAACATGTATTGTATGAGAATTGTGTAGATAACATTGAGAGTATTGATATTGTAAAATGACAGAGTGTATCTGATGATGTTGACATGGTCAACGAAAACGTTCATACATCACACAATTTATTATGTAAAGGTTAACACCTAACAAAATATATAAAGTAGTAAAGTCAACGACTGAAAAATTAAATTTCTAACATATTGAAAATATATGTTTTTGAAGCTTAGCAAGCCAATACTTTCGGTACAATATTAAGAGAAAATAAGAAATAAATGTTTATTCAAGAAGCTAATAGATTATTCTTAGTTAATAAACTTCTAAATATAATCTTTAAAACTAAATATATTGTACTCAATATGCAATGAATACGACTAATACATCAGAAACGTAATTGCTTCTGTATATTTAAAACAATTAATGGAAATTTATTATTCATATTCTTTAGATGATTCCGTTCAGATTTACATACAAATTTTTAAACTTTCATATTTATGTCCTTTCACATAAAAACCACTCCTCACTTTATATAGCATTTCCTCAACTTTTTATCATCACTACCAACATCTACCATTCGTTAAGTGAAATAGTAGGTGAATATTTCTGGCTTCGAGATAAACAAAATAGTTCTGGAAATTTAAAGAAATAAAACTTTTATAAATAACATCATGCATCATTCAAAGATATTGAATTCTTCCTGTCTATAGTCTTTACTGAGTGGACTTTCATACTCCGTGCGATTAATCGTAGGCTTAAACAAAGGATTATACAGAAGAGAAATGTAGTTGTATGTATAGTACACAGTTACTCGTAAATTATGCCTTTAGTCCCATAGCACAAGACATTTCATGTAATAAATTGGAGTAGATCATATGAATCTCAGAATGTAGTTCAAGAGTATTACATGCAGATTTATCAAATGTCAGTCTTGAGGGATAAAAAACTTATATAAATTTAAAATAATGTACCATGTGTTGTGTAGGAAACTAACCAGTGATTAATGTTGCTGCTGTAAGAGATAATAAACGTATAAAAATACGATGCTTTGCATAACTTAAGATGTAAATTATAGGAGTTTAAATCAAGAGGAAGAACCTTTTTCATGCAACAATGCTAGAAACAGGAGAATCATGTTACTAACATCTACTAACAATTTTTTCTTTTAATGGTTACGTGGAAGAGAAAGATTTATGGTCTTAACTATGCCAATATAAATAAATAAATAAATAAATAAATAAATAAATAAACAAATAAATAAATCAATCAATAAATCAATCAATAAATCAATCAATCAATCAATAAATCAATAAATAAATAAATAGTGAGTGAGTGAATATTATGTATAAAGGGTGGAAGTGAAATAACGCTGCAGATTGAAATGGACAATAAGGTTGGAAATTTCGGCAGTCTGGCAACATCGCCGCTAACACAGCCTTTTTCCTTCTTTCCGTAATACAGATGTAAGAGATCAACGAACTCAGATCTGTCTCCCTAGGTCAGACATGTCAAAGTGAGCCATAAATGGCATTTTCCATAGCCTTAGTTCGTCTTTTCTACAGTGGCCAGTTGATTGAAAGTTCAGCTGAGAGTTCCATTGCTGGAATTTAAGTTGCTAGTCTCTCGTCGCAGTAAATATATTAAAAACATAGGTTGTATTTTTTTGTTTTTGTATTATTATCGACTGAGTTTACTTTTTTATTTATTATTATTGTAATGTTATAATATAATTTTCTAGTAGAAGCAAGAAGTACAACATTCATAATTTTTTAATACCGAAAAATCATTTAAGTATAATTAATTACAAGCCTCATAATACTTACAAACGAATTAGACATTTTATTGCGCAATATTTGAAGTGCGAGATAATTAAACTTCAGTGAGTTCAAAAATCGAATTTTATAAAGTTATTTTCCATACTTCAGAATATTAAGAATAGCAATAGTTTAGAAGTATTTCTCAAACTATGGTTCGCGGACCACCTGTGGTCCTCGAGGTCTGTCCTTGTGGTCCTTCAAAAAAGACAGAAGAAAAAATAAAATTCGAACGAATTGCGTATAACTCTGCAGCTTAAAATCTCAAAGTTTGGAAGTGACATATGACAATTGAATTTCACTTTTTCTCCCAGTACAGACATTTTATGAAATTTATTACCTTACCGTCTATCGACTTCCCACTCTACTCTCAGCAACAAAAGAGGGATTTTAAGCAATATATACGTGGTGTTTCTCGACATCTTTTCCCTGCACATCTGGCGCCGCGCCTGTAACCAAGCCAGGGACCACCCGAATTCATAACAGAGGAACAAAGTAGGCTATTGAACCTTAATTCAATTTTAAAATATTAAAATACGCTACGAAAATGATAAATGATAAGAGTAAGGTGGTCCGCGGAACTGTTCTGTCTTTAAAAAGTGATCCTCACTTAAAAAAAGTTTGAGAAACGCCGGTTTAGAATGTATTATTCATTATGTGAGGGAGAAAATTTCTTACTGTTTCTCCAAGATATCTGGATTTTTCTAACTCTTCAAACGATAAGTTTTCGATTTTTATATTTACATTTCGTACTATATTCTAGTCACGGTACATAATCATATACTTTGTTTTTTCGGGATTTACTTTGAAATCTATATCATTAGTGGGAACTGTCATTACTTTATAAAACCTTAGAACTGTGTCAATGTTGGCATTACTACAAAAAAGTTAGTTTAATTACACACTATAAACATTTATTTTTAATTTTCGAGTAAATGTCTTGAAAACTAGATATAAAGAAAACCAAGATATTTCAATTTCTGATCTGTTCTACAGGGCGTCTGCTGTGAAGTTTTTTTGTTTGCTTCCTAAGAACTAATTTTTAAAATATATAATCCATTTACCCATGCTTCATTATTTTTTCTGATCACGTTCGTTCCTCAAGGACTATTGTATATTCATTTTCTTATTTTGTTCATAGTCTTGCCCTTCTGAGTATACATTATTTGGAAGAACAAAAATTTTCTTAAATATTCTGTATCTTCCCTCCTATTTTGTCAGCCTCTGTCATTTAGCTGATAAGAGTACTTATGACTCTCTTAATTTTTCTATTGCTTTATCATTCTCGGTATCATTTACCTCTCTATTAATTGTGTTTTAGAACATTCAAAATCGCTGCACCCTTCCGAGCTTCATTCATTCTTCAATTAAAAAAGTTTTCGACTCCATTTTCCTTCTTGTCGTTCTTTTTACTACCATTTATGTCTCCAAGAATGTTGTTTACAAACCTTCCTCCACTTTTAAATCGCTCCATTCTTAGAAGCCTCATTCATTTCTTCCAATAACCGTTTTATATTACCCTTTGTTTTCCTATCTCTTTATCCTTCTAAGAGAGATACTCTCGAAAACTTTTTCTATTCTCTCATAACTTAATCAATCAATTAATTCCTTAAGCAGAGAGTATAATTTATTTCTCATTTCTTTCATCATTTTATCCCTCTTATCCTTATCCATTCCTGAGGAAACTGGTCTGTAAAAACCTTAATTCATAGCACACTTCTTTATTTTTTTTTATCAACTTTTACAGGATGTCTACAAGAAGTTTGTTCTAGAAATTTCTCCATTCTTTTGTCACTTGGTTCTATTTATTCTCATTTCTGCTTCAACAGTTATTTGGATACTTTCATTTTGTCTTATTATCGAAGAAACTAATACTAAATTAACTAGTAAAACAGCAATAATTGTGTCATAAAATTACGTATTTTTATGCCCGAAATGTACCATTGTAGTCTGAGGGTTATTCTATCATAGAGATTGTTGTTGAAGTCCGTAGTAACAGATTTCTGTAAGTATAGTGATTCATCATTTTTTTTTATTTCAAATATAATTTATTCAGAATAAGAATTCAGAATTGTTCATAATTACAAAGACTACAGACTACAAAATATAATTACAAGAAATAGAAATAAAATAATACATAAATATAAGGAAAGAGGATACAATAATATTAATACAATTTGAGGATCGAATGTGCAACTACGTACCAACTATCCATTCGGCTTTCACAACACTGAGTTCCGAAAGTTCGCTTTTAACCCTTAAGTACTACCACAGTCTAGTATACCTATACAGTCACGAAGCTTAATACTTACTAAATATGCAAACATAGACAGTTGAAGTATGCATCCTTAGATAGAGGATCGCTACTATCGCCTCATCACAGACTCTTTCCCTAGCAGACCATAAAATGTATTGTACTTTCGATATCGTGTTCTTTTGAAAAAATTAACACCTTCCTTCCAATATTGAAATATGAAATACATAAGGTTTATATATTATTTTCATAAAATATATATTATATTCTATAAACTCACCTTCCTGGATCTTTCGGAAGAAGGATAACTCTAACCTATTTTTCTTACAATTTATAGTGCTACAAACGTCTCCTTGTCCAATATTATTATTCAAATTATTATATTTTAGCCATTTACATTTATTATAACCGATAACGAACATTTCACAGTTTACATAGCTTTTCACAAAAATGCGAAATACGGCACAGTCAATGCTTTTTCGATCTAGACCGCCGTAATGTTTGTTCGGGTTTTCTATTTCAGTGTATGGAGCTCAGTGAAATATTATATTATAACTTTATTGCGTATCATTGCTAAGCTTTATTTAGTGTAATGTGTCCATAAGTTCCCTTTACTTCTTGTTGCATAATAGCCTATGTGGAAGAAATAATTACAAAACTGTGTTATTTTAATGTGAAGAGAATTTTTACATGTTAACATAATCTGTTCGCGTCAATATTTCAAGTTTAGAATGGAAGCTATTTTGAGGTTTAATAAAACAGAATTCATATTGTGATTTCAATTTAGCACATCTACCTTCCTTAATTTTAGACAAAATATTTACCATACCACTCCTATGAAATTAGTGTACGTACAATTGTGTTACTTCGTCTCTTAAGTAGTAGATAAATACAATAATTCAGTACTCAATTGTAGTATTAAAATACAGACAAATTGAATGTCCCGGGTATCATACATAACATTATAATGTATGATTGCGAATTTAGGAATATAAGTTAAATATAGCAAACATAACCTATAATTTTCACATGAATGGCAAGGCACTGAAGATCACTAAATTAGACAGAAAGGGGTAACTAGTACAGTAAACATAACCTATAATTTCAACATATCTAAATATCCGTGAGGTGCAATTGAAAATTATTGAGTCGTGCATAAATGAATGTACAATAATTTCGCAATATTTAATCGAAATAAAGGCAGGTATTACACATACGAACAACGTAATTTTCATACCATAAATAATATTGCAACTTAACTCGCAAGTGAATTATATCTGAAGTGTCTCATAATCATTGTTTTAAATTTTATTAATGGAATTACACTACATTTTAGAGAAACATATGTTACTGTTTATGCATTCCTACTAATTTCTATGGTTGAAACGCTGCCCTTCGTGATCGGGTTAAGCGAGTTACATGGTCTGCCTTACGGCCTGTATTAGATCACGATGGCTGTGGCACAGTCTATTGTCCCTAATACTCACAGCGTTCCAAGCGGCTAGCAACTATCGCGAGATTTGCAAAAAATCATCCCAAGCTTCGTGACTGTATATAGTAGACTGTGGTACTACTATGAATCACAATCACATGAATACTACCATCCATGAGTGAATTTTCACCCCAAGAGAAACATATGCCTACTACGTAAGTATTTAATATAATTACTCGGAATACATAAATAAATATATTACAGCAAAACAATAACCATAATTATTTACAATAGCAGTTACCGTATAGCTTTGAAATATTTACGTTGACCGATCAATCATTATCAATGTTAGAAGTTATTTACTACACGTCCGTTGTAAGTTGACTGGTGCTGATTCCAAGAACTATCAGAGTGCGTCATCCCCCTCCACGAATACTTTGATCCCCTCAATGTCCCGCGCTCCGTAATCGCCTAAGATGTCTTGTATATAAATACAGTGACGACATTAACGCTCTGCGGTCATACAACATGGGACGCACACCTTCAATTGTAATAGTTAATGTAAATAGAAACATGTAATTTTTTATGTAAACGAAATTTAGTGCATGATTATGTTTGTTAGAAACGATTTTCAAAATAATTCCCAACTCCATAATTATTATCCCCGATCTTACCTGTTACAAGTAACAAATCTCTCCAATACTTCTCTTCACTGAATATCCTACGTGTCAAATGCTAACCCAGCATTAAAATTGCTAATTTTGCTCGTATGCAACTGCTACGTACTGTATATTAATTGAAGCACTATTTTCCGTCCCGGAAATCTGTAGAGTAAAAAGAAGAAACAAGACCTCTGTGCAAGTGGTATGTGGTAGGCTTAGGAGGGGGGAGGCATTGGCTGAACGAAGCTACCAATCGCTTGCAGGAAGGGGATCATTTCTATCTGAACTCCCTACCATGAGCATCTTACCCCTTAGCGGCCTCGAGCTGATGCTGCCCGCAATACACTCCGGCACAGATAGACTCCGCCCCCATATGCGCTAAGCCACTCTACAGATTCCTGGGACGGACCATAGTTCTTCGAAAGATTTACTACATTCGTTTTCAGCATTGTCGAAAATGCAAATAATTTTTGTGTAGGATCGCGAGGAAATATGTCATACGTGTCAAAATACCCACCCTAATTCGCAAAACATAATTTTATATCTGTGCATGATAAGGAATAAAATATGCACTTACACAAAAATTGGGACACTAATTATAACAAACGGGTTGTAGTACACAACTCTTTCGTCACATAACTACAAATATTGAAAGTTAAAGAAGATTTTTTTATTATTTCAACCGAATTTCCGTAATGAAACTAATTATGCGGGACATGGGAAGGTAGTTTTAAGAGAGGTGCAATCTACTATGTCTCTTATCCTGCAATGCAGGCTATTGCCGTAATGTTTTTGCATGATTAATGATGTTTCCAGTGATGATACAACGCAAACAATACAGAAGCACGAGTAAATAGAAGACATGAAAAGCTCATGCTGCCTACGTTGACGCTCAGCAAATTTACAGTATTAATACTTTCATAAATATACTAAGTTCTCAACTTACAGACAGATCTATTCTTCTAATTATTACATCACACTAATTAGGTTTTAGCGCCTATATGTGCTGCGATAGAAATGTATTAACTGTATCGTTCTAAAATTTTCTCCCCTTTAAAAATTAAAAATTTTTGTTTCAATAATTCACACAGTGCACAAACTTACATGCCATTATTGGTCAATATGTCTGCACAGCCTTCTATGATTTTCTATCCGTTTTTCCTACTTTCATATACAACTTTCTTCTTTGGTTTGCAACTTTTAGGCATTCATATTTATGGTATTCTCTGCAGATGTTATGGGAAATAATTTCTATAATTTTTAATTTACTTCTCCTTCACGTAGAAGATATTTCATTCCTGTCTTTCATGTCGAATTCTATTGCGATAAAATCTTATCATATCTTCTGTCTTATAAATATCTTATTTCTTAGACTTAAACTTTACTGTCTTTTCTGTGCCCAAATTTGATTTCTATATAATAGTATAGCAACAAATATTAACTGAAACAACTTCAGCTTCGTTTCTTTTCGTGTTTTATTCCAAGAATTCCAATGTGTAGTTCAGCAGACAATCTGAATCTTGTGTACCTTCTGGTCTTGATCAAAGATGACATCACTGCTTACAGAGCTGAAGGGGTCGAACTTCATACTGCTTTCTACGTCATCAATATTTATGTTTCTGTAATCTCTAGTCTTTGAAAGGCGATCTCTTTCGTCTTCGCTGAGATCTTCATATCGTCGGTTTACAAGCAAAAAGCATTAAGTAAAAAAATATTACTTCTGAAAAAAAAAAAAAGGAGTTTGAAAGTTCTTGACAAAACTGAATCCTCAAAATACTATTTTCCCTTTATGTGCATTTCATCTTTCAATTATAAGTTTATACACATACATTATGTACATTATATACGCCTTTTTCTCAGAAGTAATATTTTTAACTTAGACTAATCCATGTGTTTTGCTTGTAAACCGACAATATTATATTCAACACAAAGTTTATTCAGTTGATGTATAGACTAGATTGTAACTGTTTACATAATGGTCTTTCAAATTATTGAGACTGGGAGGAATGTATGGTGATAATTAAACAACAACAACAACAATAATAATAATAATAATAATCATCATCATCATCACATCTGTAATTAAATTGTTAACTATAATAAAAAATTAAAATTTATGAGCCGTATTCATAGACATTTTTAGCACGGGCTTTCGGTGGATGATCAGCGAACTAATGTTTTTCGTATTCATAAACCAGTGTCAGCGATATGATATGATATGAATCCTGTTTAGCACGCTCGTAGCTCGGGCTAGCGAAATGTCTATGAATAGCACCCGAAAAGAATAAAAAAAACACATATTACATATACATAAACACACTAAGTTAAGAATATGACATTGTTAAAGTGACAAAAATTAAGAATAAGAATTGATATGATGATTATATTTTAAAAACAGTATAAGCGCTTGTGTATTTAATACTGTAATATATTGTTTAATCATTTTTGTTTAGGATTCCTTTTTATAAAATCATTATACAATCTTGGACCGTAATTAGAACTGTGCCTTAGACCTGCTTCAGTCTTACATATCACTAAGTTCTGTACATGCTGATCAATGTTAATGATATTTCACAAGTACTTAAATGCAGCAATTAAATAAATAAATATTTATTTAATTGTTACACAGCATTCATGCTAGAACTTGACGGTATGAAGAGTCGTTGAGACTGAGGAGTAACATTTCAGTGTCTCACAAAAGGAAGCTAATAATACAGTGTAATTGCATTTCCAATTACGTGGCTGCTCTCTTCGTGTGTTCCCCACATCACACTTCGCAAACGTTCTCTTGTTTTCGTACACGTAGACGTCAACAGAAAGCCCCAGCGAACTACTACTTCAAATCTTCCTGAACGTAGTTGCTATACACAATGTAATTTCCTGTCTTTTATTGCATTTCACTATTTCAATACATAATTTCAAAATAATGAAAAATAGCTTATAATTATTTCATTTATAGCACTAAAATAAACCATAAATAAGGAAAGTATTGCAATTTATTGACTTACATATTAAAGTAAGAGTAATAAAAGAGTGAAACAAGGACGTGGTTATTCATCACTTTTATTTAATACCGATATTTACTTTGACGGAATTGTGAAGAAATGGAAGCGGAATGTTGACATTGGAATAAAGTTCAGTAAGAAATTAAACTTTAAACGTCTTTATATGGAAATGTTAGAACATTATGGCAAAAGCAGAAAATGGCCTACAAAATGTAGCATAAGAATCGCACGAAACCGGATCCGAAATGAAAAACTGTACTTAAAAAACCTAAGATAGTTTTTGGTGATATGTGGGGAAAAAAAAAAAAAAAAAATCCAAAGCGTTAAAACTGTAAATGACAAGAAAGTAACAGAGCAAATATCAAAATTTTTATACGTTGGAAACTTAATCTGACAAACACTCACTTACTTACTTACTTACTTACTGGCTTTTAAGGAACCCGGAGGTTCATTTCCGCCCTCACATAAGCCCGCCATTGGTCCCTATCCTGAGCAAGATTAATCCAGTCTCTACCATCATATCCCACCTCCCTCAAATCCATTTTAATATTATCTTCCCATCTATGTCTCGGCCTCCCCAAAGATCTTTTTCCCTCCGACCTCCCAACTAACACTCTATATGCATTTCTCGATTCTCCCATACGTGCTACATGTCCTGCCCAACTCAAACGTTTGGATTTTATGTTCCTAATTATGTCAGGTGAAGTATACAATGCGTGCAGCTCTCCGTTGTGTAACTTTCTCCATTCTCCTGTAACTTCATCCCTCTTAGCCCTAAATATTTTCCTAAGAACCTTATTCTCAAACACTCTTAATCTCTGTTCCTCTCTCAAAGTGAGAGTCCAAGTTTCACAACCATACAGAACAACCGGTAATATAACTGTTTTATAAACTCTAACTTTCAGATTTTTTGACAGAAGACTAGATGACAAAAGCTTCTCAACCGAATAATAACAAGAATGTCCCATATTTATTCTGCATTTAATTTACTCCCGAGTGTCATTTATATTTGTTACTGTTGCTCCAAGATATTTGAATTTTTCCACCTCTTCGAAGGATAAATCTCCAATTTTTATATTTCCATTTCGTACAATATTCTGGTCACGAGACATAATCATATACTTAGTCTTTTCGGGATTTTCTTCCAACCCTATCGCTTTACTTGCTTCAACTAGAATTTCCGCGTTGTCCCTAATCGTTTGTGGATTTTCTCCTAACATATTCACGTCACCCGCATAGACAAGAAGCTGATGTAACCCGTTCAATCCCAAACCCTCTGTTTTATCCTGAACTTTCCTAATGGCATATTCTAGAGCGAAGTTAAAAGTAAAGGCGATAGTGCATCTCCTTGCTTTAGGCCGCAGTGAATTGGAAAAGCATCAGATAGAAACTGGCCTATACGAACTCTGCTGTAAGTTTCACTAAGACACATATAAGAAAAATTACGAAGTTAATAAAATTAATAATATATACGTTTGTAAATAGCTGTCTATTAAAACAGAATTACATTCACATATCCTTAACGTTTGTTCCAAAGTAATACAGCTACATCATAGAAAAATTGGTTTCAAGTAAGAGGTATAAGCTAAACTAGAGGCAGAACAAATGAGATTTTTAAAAACAATAACAGGAAGAACAAATAGAATTTCGACCTGAATACTACACAATTGAATGACTACCTTTAAACAATGTCCCAACTGACGGCAAAAGTGTAAGAACTCTATCTAGAACTGCACAAAGGCTTTAAAGATTACAGGAAAGTTTTCGACTCCGTGGGACAGGTCCCTTTCATCATCATCATCATCATCATCATCATCATCATCATCATCATCATCATCACCATCACCATCACCATCACCATCACCATCATCACCATCACCATCATCATCATCATCATCATCATCATCATCATCATCATCATCATCATCATCAGGCCTATTGGCCTGTTCCGTCTTCAAAGTTTATGTCGTCTATCCATCTTGTTCTTGCTCTACCCACATTTCTATGTCCTCTTGTTTCATAGTCCAGTATTACTTCAGACAACTGGTCATAATTCATTCCTCTTAATGTATATGTTGGTACCAATTATGTTTTTGTTGTATTTTTTTCAGTCAAATTAAAATTATGTACTTATGTATATATGTATGCATGTATGTGTGTATGTATGTATGTGTGTATGTATGTATGTGTGTATATATATATGTATGTATGTATGTATGTATGTATGTATGTATGTATGTATGTATGTATGTAAGCTAACAAAGAAAAAGCAATAGAGCTATAGACAACGATATTCGCCAACGTTGAAACTCTTGACTTAATCGATGAGACTTTTGAAATGCTGGTTTTGTTCTTTGTAGCTACTTTAAGATTATGGATAATAAAAGAGAGAATTTGTGGATATCAATGAAGCGTAATTTATACCTACGGAAACGTTTTATTTCCCCGAATTGCATGCCTTCAGAATTTATTATGTGTCCTCTAACGAAAAAGACAATGAGAAAAGTCAGTGATAAAAACGAGAATAATATTTCATTCGATCCCACTGGCTGATAACTAGTCACATTCAAATTATAATAAAGTATTACTTCAATTTCCTGTACTCTTTGTTTTACGTAGTGAAGACAATAGCCGAATCTAATCTACATTGAACTGCCACTGAATTGTCTCTACCAAAGTTATTGAACATTCACTATTAAACATTGCTCCAATTTCCTCTCCGTTAGAATTTTAAACTAACTGATTAAACTTAACGGGATCGGATAACAAATTCTTTCGAGTGCCACATAGATTGCTATCGAAATACATAGTGAAGACATATTCGATAAGGCATTAATGCATACTTTTTTTAAATGTGGGAACCTAAATCCCCCGCCTCCATGTTAGCCTTTAATGGGGATGACTGGACAATATTACATCTATGTTAATATAAAATCAACGCATACCATTAAATAGATGCCATGAAGAAAAGAACGGGTGCAGGTTCATATTTTCGTGAAAACAATACTAGTAGTTTCAAGTTACAACCCTGACAGGAAAGATCTTTATCATTTGTATAGTATATTCTCTTTTATTATGTGAGTTCACAAAAACCAAGGCTTTAAGGAAACTAAATTTTACTAGGGCAGGCCTACTCTTAATTTTGCACGAACTCGACTTAAAGAGTGATATGAAAGTACTGATGTTTTTAAAATCTATCTCATAGTCAGTCAAATGTCAGCTCAAATATCCTATGTGAAGGTATAATCGATATGAGTAGTTTCTAGTTGCAGTCGTAATATTTATTGTAATGATGATGATGATAAAAATAATAATAATAATAATAATAATAATAATAATAATAATAATAATAATAATAATAAAAGCATTAAGGATATTTAATAACAAGGTATCAGTGTAGTTGTAGTTGTAGTAACAATATTGAAACATGTATAAAGCAGCAGGATTTGGGAATTACCATACGATTTTATTTTATTCTTAGTTTCTGTCCTAGGATAGGTCCTCCACTCCAAACCCAGCATTCTCCAATCTTGCCTCATTACAACCTTCCTCTTCGTCTCCGCGCACGATCTATATATTATCTTAATATAGTGTGTAACATGACATCATCTTACAACCTTCTATTTAATCAGCATATAGTTCATATAATAAATCAATTTTTAAAAAAATGTAGATATTTTATTTCGGAATTCTAAAGATCTTAAAAACATCAGTACTTTCATATCACTCTTTATGTCGAGTTCGTGCAAAATTAAGAGTAGCCCTACCCTAGTAAAATTTAGTTTCCTTAAAGCCTTGGTTTTCGTGAACCGACGCATGCGACTACACGAGAGATAGTGAGTGGTTCCTATAGTTGCGAGGTGCGCAGGCCTCGCTTCTCGCAGTAATAGAAACCACTCACTATCTCTCGTGTAGTCCGGATTTGTGCGAGGGCTAGACGGAAGGTTGACTAAGTTCAAAATATTTCCGAGAATTGTCGTTATTTTAAAAAGTAGGTAGGGGCTATATCATTTACAGTACAAAGTTTCCTATAACAATTTAATTCCTGAATTTAAATTACTACCACTCACCAGACACGGATCAATAGCTGAACAATTGTTCACTTAGGGGAAAACATTCGATGAACTACTTGACCAAATACAGCTTAATAAGAAAACATCAAATTTAAGCAATAATTGCCTTTTTTTTACAAACCTACATTACTTCATACTATAAAATTAAATCTTTCTGAGGATGTCTTCTAAATGTAAGGAGTTTCGTGAGAATTGGAGTTCCGATTTTGGTTTTTGTTATACTCAATTTAAAAATATTTCAGTAAATATATTCGGGAAAATTTGATAGTCCTATTCCACACAATTTATACGTATAGTACGCATAATGTGTATTGCTTCATTTCTTGCAAGGTTACATTTTGGGATAATGCGTTAACTACACTAATCGTAATTTCAGGCAACTTGCTAAAATCCATCATTTTAAAAAATAAAGAAATAAAGCACCTTTATTATCTGTACTTAGCGAATCAGATCCTGTGAACGGCTGTGTTTATACAGGGACATCATTTTATTTTTACTTCAATTTTTATTGTACCTGAGTTTTTGAATGTACTTCACTCCCACACCTTCTACTAATGAAGTTCAACCGTCCTCCACACAGAATCAAGGACGCATATAGTAAACAGCACTGAGTTAGTGAGTATAGTACGTTCCAGAAACATGTTCGAGTTTTCCAGTGACGAAAGAGCTTTCAATATTGAATCATATTTTCGCACAGGTATTGTCCGTTTACCTACGTCGCATCCCGATTTCCCCCACCTGCTTCTGCTTCCCCCTCTGTAAAAACTGGGCTATCTTAGCTCTTTTCTGAAAACATTAATTTCTGTTAGGAATTGGATGTTTACGTAATATTATACAGCTGTTTAAAATAACTTAAATAAAAAGGGCTCGTTAAGTAATTAACTGTCACGTGATTTCCCCTCTTTCTACGATCCTGCGGCATAACCACTTGGACGGACAGTAGATAGCATGTCTGAGTAATTTTATCTGTGCGAGTCGGGCAGAAGTGAAGATTGAATTTACAGTACGTAAGATAGTATTTTATAGAGTAGGTACAGAATTATTTCAACATGAGTTAGGCCTACTAGTACGAAGGACGAAACTGGCAATTGGAATTAGATGCAATAGTCTATATTGCGATAATATGCACAAAAGAACTGAAGCCTTTATCGAAATGAACGGCCACCATTTAAAAAAAATGTGTTGAAATATTCATATTATGGTTATTTTTTAATTTAACTTCTTTCTCTATATTGTACGATAAAGTGCTGTAGACAGTATAATATACACTGCATAATGAATACGTTCGCAAGGATAACTCAGTTCGTGAGTAAAAACACTTATTCTTAATACGGTACTCTATTTTGATTAAACAAAAACCTAATGAAAATTATCGAACTCAAAATCGCGATATTTCCTAGTTTACTTAAATGGATGAACTACTTTTCTTCCCTCCTATACCTAGTAGAGAGATTTGTTTGTGTTTTTACGCCAGTATCATCGAACTACGGTCGTGGAAGGGGATAGCAATCTGTGTTTCCGTTCTCTAAAGGTATAACCAGGTTAATATTAAAAATGTTAGTAAAAATAAAATGATGTCCCTGTATTACTCGTATCAAATTTCGACGATTTAATATTACATAAATTTCTTTATAAACTTATATAAATACTTAATAAAGAAGTTGTTTTCTGTATGAAATGAAGTATTGTTCTAAAGCTTGAAATATTGACGTAATACTGTCTGACTCCCCGTGTAATTTATTAATGAACGTTTTCTATTATATTATTACAATATAAATCAAGTCAGAATAAAATGCATGCTATACATTCATATTATCAAACTCCTTCAACTAGAGGTTATTCGGAAAATGCAAATTATCGTCAAGAAATTACAAATCTTATCAGATTCACTTTTAACAAAAGCATATACTGTACGTACGTCTGTCAAAAGAGATGGAAATGTTGTCATAATATTAAATAGATGTTAGAAACAAAAAGTTCGTTATGAAATAACGTAAGAATGAAGACAGAGACGTCAAGAAAACTGACAAGACCAGGAAGCGACACGAAGGAGACGAAGATCACGCAACTGTTTATCTCTAAGTATGAATCACTGAATCGTCAATTCAATTACCAAGAGCAACATTAACAAAGCGAAAGCGGTGGAAATTTAAGAATTAAATATAATAGACTTTGATACCAATCGTTCCATTAAAATTTGAATTACGGCTAATATTCACTAATGTTGAGGAGCGTTACTAGGTCATTGTCAAACATGTCTAAACACTAGCAATCTACAGACAGTTAAAAGCGTTGCCTTTATGAACCTCGATAACTTATGACTTTGTTCCACAGAACTTTCCTAAATATTATTTAACTACATTAGCTTAAAGTACATTTCCATTTAGGCTCTATAAATCTTATATTTGTTTATGCTCGACCATGCCGAAATGTAGTAATTATACACCTGGTAGTAGCCCTTTAATGCAACTCATTAAAGTACACCTATTCATTATAATTCAGTTGTTCAGCCAATGAGAAATCACCTTTGTACTGATTGTACCATTATAAAACCGCAAGTATCGATTATTCTCGAATATGCAATGGAAAGACAATTAGCGAAAAGTCACGGAGGCTGGAAGTCCAATACTGTCGCAGAAGGTTATGTTCTGTTACTATAATAATTATCAGGGAACGGATTTATATGGACTAAAAATATATGAAATATGTAAATATATATGTAGTTATTTTTACCAAAATATGGAATTAAATATGGATTTTTACCAAAATATGGAATTAAATATGGACTTAAAATTATAAAAAAATGACTATGTACGTTAAATATTGGTACATTTTAATCAAACTAAACAAAAAATATAATGGACGTACCTTATCTTCCAATGTAGTTTCAACAAAACACAATTTTTATTGTCTGTTACCATAACAATAGGTTACAAA
Organism: Periplaneta americana; assembly: GCF_040183065.1. Classification (NCBI taxonomy): domain Eukaryota; kingdom Metazoa; phylum Arthropoda; class Insecta; order Blattodea; family Blattidae; genus Periplaneta; species Periplaneta americana. The sequence goes on along the minus strand of NC_091128.1, from coordinate 132,175,982 downwards.
CATTTCTTTCAAGTGCTGAAAAGTGAATCTTCTTCTATTGTCTCTGAGGATAGATTTATACTGACTAAAAGAGCGTTCGACGTCACAAGAAGTAACTGGTACATAATTCAATTTCACAATGTCTGCTGGGGATAAGTCCAAGTTAATCTTCACTGTTGATTCACCACTCATCACAGCAACAACCTTTTGTAGTTCTTCATATCCAGGGTTTTTTGAAAGTACAGTGTCCACCTTAGCTCTTACTGCATCTGCAACTTTACCTCTACCACGATTCAGTTGTTCCACAGTACTATTTATAATTTCAAAACTTTCAGATAGTGAAAGGTGCCTATTTTGGAGACTTTTGAGCGTTTTTATGATGCATGAAAATGTATGCTGAATGTGAGCTAAGTCATTCTTCACACTTATGTCACAGGTAACTGTTTTCGCAGTATCAATTGAGACTGCATCTTCAGAGTCCAATGCAAGGAGAACATTGTTAATAGAGTCTATATGTTCGGCATAATATTCAACTGCTTCTAGCCATGTACCCCATCTAGTTAAAATTGGCTTTGGTGGCAATGGAATTTCAGGGTACATTTCTTTCAACACGTTAACTCTACTGGGAGCTTTGAGAAATACTTTTTTCACTGATGAAATCAACAAATCTACTTTAGGGAAATTGTCTCTGACCACTTCTGCCACACGATGAAATGCATGCGCCACACAAGTAAAATGAGTCAATTTAGGATATACAACAGATAATGCTTGTCCAGCTTTGACCATATAAGGGGCAGCATCGCTAATAAAGAATAACACATTATCGTACATAATACCCTTTGGCCACAGGATACCCATAGCTTCGTTGAACAGTTTAACTATAGTTTTGTTATTGCACTTTTCTAGAACATCACAATGTAAAAGAATTCGTTCAGAATATTGTTCACTTAACAAACCGATAACTACATTACCAACAAGTCTACCTTCTTTGTCGGGAGTCTCATCAATGGAAACCCAAATTGAACTATCTTTAATTTCATCTCTTATCTTCTATATTGTCTCATCGTAGATGGATGGAGCATACGTCTTCCTAAGTGTTGACTCATCCGGGATTGTATGTTGAGTATATTTTTCAAGGAATTCCCTGAAGACCTTATTCTTTAGTTTGTAGAGAGGAATATCAGCAGAGATGAGAGAACGGCACAGGTCGATGTTAAACTCAGATCTTACATTCGATGTTGTTGGTTGTGTTAAAAACAATTGTCTCTGCTTGGAATTTAGTTGTTTGTTGGCCTGATGTTTACTAGTTGTAATGTGTTGTTGCACCAGGAACTTTTGTGTAGATGATACTGCACACTGACACAAATTACAAAATAATATTTTATTGTCAGTTGATAAACCATCTTCTTTAAATTCTGAAATGTAACTTGTTAGTTTTGATTTTAAATTGACTGAATGACGTACTTTTGGCATATTTACCGTCTTTATAGTATGATTTACAAAACTGAACCTATGTGTACTCTGACTGGCATTTAACTGTTGAGCTGCACAACTGAAGTCTGTTAAAAATTTTAAATTAAATTAATACAGTTTTGTAACTTACTTTCCCATTGTTGATAGGACTGCTAATTTTCAAATAACTCTGATGTTAAAGGGATTACTGAACATGTGTTTAAATCTCTATTGTTGAAATGTATTTTTAAAAGTTAATGGAATTTTGTTTTGTTTTATTGTTAAACCTAATATAATATGGACTGTTTTATATGAAATATGGAAAATATATGGAAATTAACGAAAATATGTACTAAACTCTAAAATATGGAAAAATATGGAAAATAAAAGTAGGATTTTTCAACCCTACACATTGTGAAACATAAAGATAATGCAAAATATAAATTATATTAGCTTTATAAGTAAATATGTATTTACATATAAATCCTTTCCCTGATAATTATTAATATTAATTATTAATAATTATAATTAGCGTTAATTGTAAATAATATTGAAATAAATTCAATTTGTCATCTCGTTTTTCAATTCTAAATCAATTTCCAGGTTATATGAAGCGTAATCTTCATGTTATTCTCTAGATTATATCAAGGTCAATGACATTCGTGTTTCGAAAAAATCAATACTTTCCCGTCTGCGCACATCTCACAATCCACGTCAGTTCCACTCCTCACTTACATAACCATAACATGAATACTTCTGAATAATTTCAAATTAGAAATATGGTCGAGCATAAAAAGTCGTATGAAACTTGCCTATAATGGTAATTAAGACGCTCGTACGAAAATTATGAAACTCGCTTGCGCTCGTTTCATAAACAAACATACTCGCGTCTTAATTATTACCATTATAGGCTCGTTGCATAATGTACTATTAATTTATTTCTAATAAGTGCACTACACATAAAAAAGAAGGTAACGTCACAAACTCCAGATTTTATTGAACAATACATAGCTCAGGATTAGTTTCGAAGTCTCCATCATTTCCATGTCAACTTATACTTTCATTACTAGAGGCAAAATCATATCGAGGGCATCATTCCAGAAGGGCGTATCAACAAATTTTGCATTATTGAAGTATTTTAATGGAACTATTTAAGTCTGAAAATAATATCTTGATAATAATAATAATAATGGACATGCGAAAGAATCAAAGAAAGTACGTTATGTAGACAAGGACAGGAAAAATCATTCCATATTTGAGCCGTTCAGAGCAAAAGTGATGTAAGTCAAAATTGGGTAATGAGGTTTAATGTAAAAATTCTGTAAAATACAGCCCAAAGTAGCAATTAATATGTCCTTCTTGCTATCCACTGACTACTAATAGTTTAAATAAATTGAATATTAATTGCTACTTTGCGCTGTATTTTACAAAATGTTTACTTTAACCCTCATTACCCATTTTTAACTTATACCACTTCTGCTCTGAACGGCTCATTTATTATTCGACCGAGGCGAGTGGAGCCGCGGGCGTAATTTGAACTATCGCGATGCGGTATTAAGAACGCAGGAGCAGTAGCGCCACGGCTCCGGGCTGCAGGACTCCACTGACCTCGGTCGAGTAATATATGACTCTAATATAAACTCGCAGTTTTGTTGTTATGCACTTCTAGCATGATGCTCTCATGTGTACTCAATGATTCAACGATAAAAAAAAACATTATTATTATATTGTAATATTTGGCGTTTACATTAATTTCTGTACGCCTGATTACATCAGTTACTCTTTACTTCATTATATCCATTACACCGAACATTAGCATTGTTAGGCTCTGTAGTCTTGTACCCAGCACGGCTTCAGACCACCGCTGGAATAACTTCGAACAGGGACGGGCATAATGTGCCCGCTTACACAGTAACCAGTGCCCTCGCGGAAACATTACGTCCTTCTCTGGCTTAGAACAATACAAGAGTCGACATATTCTATAGCATGAATGACAAAGTAAATTATTATAGACGTAAGTGGAAAGAACATCTAGAAACGATGTCAGATGCGAGTGTGCCGAAGTAAACATGGAAATATCGACCTATAGGAAGGAGATCTATCGATAGACACAGAAGAAGATGGATGGAGGGATTTTGGAGGCGGAACAGACATATTGCCTAATCAATAAATTGAATTAGAAGAAGACTGTTATCTTTAAGACTTACAACTCGAATTGGCATTATAACACGTAACCTCAACGTTTTTCATTAATAACAAAAGTAAATAAATTCCTGCAATACTAAATGATGAAGTAAAAAAAAAAATCGTACCGTTTCCTTTTTTTAATATTACACCACTGCAGGAATTTAATGAAGGAGAAAAGGAGTATCTACATTTTGTCCTCACAATCTCCTATCTGTAACTTGTGGTAACCCTAAGTGTTTAGGATGTTTAGTCAACTGTCCGAAGACAGGACTGAACCTCACAAGTGACACCAACTTGGCACCACTTATGACGCAACTAGGCCAGGAGGTAATTGGGTAGAACGGCCAGTTCCTTTTCCTCTCCATTGCATACATCGCTGATTTACTACATACTACACTAATCAGATTTCAGATCTATACAAACAATTGTTTCTTCTCCGACACATATCGTCAAGTGAGATGTACTGCCTGATTTTTTTAGTAGGTTCTTTTACGACGCTGTATCAACATCTTAGGTTATTTAGCGTGTGAATGAGATAAAGGTGATAATACTGGTGAAATGAGTCCAGGGTCCAGCACCGAAAGTTACCCAGCATTTGCTCAAATTGAGTTGAGGGAAAACCCCGGAAAAAACCTCAATCAAGTAACCTTCCCCGACCGGGATTCGAACCTGGGCCACCTGGTTTAGTGGTCAAACATGCTAAACGTTACTCCACAGGTGTGGACTGTACTGTCTGATTATCTATATATATATATATATATATATATATATATATATATATAACACTGTGATACGAGTAATATTGTGATAGTTCGTTTTGAGAATTTATTACAATTTTACTGAGCGAGAGAAGGACCGTTTTTGTGCAAAAACTTGTCCACGAACATTCCCTTAATACGTTGACGCAAAAAAAAAAAAAAAAAGATCTTCCTCTCGTTCAGTAAAATTGTAATAAATTCTCAACAAGAACTATCACAATATTACTCGTATCACAATATTACCAAACTTTATCCTACACATCAGCCAGAATCTCAGTGAGAGGTGGTGTTTATGATAAACCAGATAACTTCAGTCACATATTTCCCCAGATATCTTATAATTAACAATTATTATTTCTCCTCATTTATATTTTAATGTATTTATGATTTAATTATTTTTTATTTAGCATTTTTAGTAGGTTATTTTACGACGCTGTATCAACATCTCAAGTTATTCAGCGACTCAATGAAATTGTGATAGTACCGGTGAAATGAGTCCGGGGTCCAGCACCGATAGTTACCCAACATTTGCTCATATTGGGTTGAGGGTAAACCACGGGAAAAACCTCAACCAGGTAACTTGCCCCGACCGGGATTCGAACCCGTGCCACCTGGTTTCTAGGTCAGACGCGCTAACCATTACACCACAGCTGTGGACCATTAATATTAATAATATCATAAAGATCATATTCTGAAAGCTATCATTAGGGAAAATAACTCAACATAACAACACTCATTATTTATAGTATGGCATTAGGCACGTAAATTAAAACAGGAGTAAAATTCAACACTGAAGGTTTTGGGCCGCGGTTATGATGCTACTGACGTCAATGTCTGCAGCGATGGCATGCGGTGATCGTAATGACAGCATTTCAAGGGTGGCGGCGGTTGCGGTGGTGATCATGACGGGGCTGTTTAGGGGTGATGAAATGTGGAGAGTTAAATATTCCCGCTATGAATGCCTTCATAATGTTAACCGAAGGGAATTTATAATTTCGTTTCAAAATAATGAAGTAGCTCTAGCAAATTAAATTTGTATTTTAAAATGCAATTAAATTTTCCGTTTAGTCATAGTCCACATATACACTTCATCGTATATGGATAGACAAGATCTATATATCTTCAGTTTTAAAAAATCTGCCTATCTTACAATGAGCAGCGCAGAGCAAACTAGAGAAAAATTAAGGCAAAATATGGAATAATCATCTCAACTAATAACACATCATCTATGAAATTAACTCAAAATGTGGAATAATCATCTCAACTAATAACACATCATCTATGAAATTAACTCAAAATGTGGAATAATCATCTCAACTAATAACACATCATCTATGAAATTAACTCAAAATATGGAATAATCATCTCAACTAATAACAGAATATCTATAAAATTAACTCAAATATGGAATAATCATCTCAACTAATAACAAAATATCTATCAAATTAACTCAAAATATGGAATAATCATCTCAACTAATAACACATCATCTATAAAATCAACTCAAAATGTGAAATAATCATCTCAACTAATAACACATCATCTATGAAATTAACTCAAAATATGGAATAATCACCTCAACTAATAACAGAATATCTATAAAATTAACTCAAATATGGAATAATCATCTCAACTAATAACAAAATATCTATCAAATTAACTCAAAATATGGAATAATCATCTCAACTAATAACACATCATCTATAAAATCAACTCAAAATGTGAAATAATCATCTCAACTAATAACACATCATCTATGAAATTAACTCAAAATATGGAATAATCACCTCAACTAATAACAGAATATCTATCAAATTAACTCAAAATATGGAATAATCATCTCAACTAATAACAAAATATCTATCAAATTAACTCAAAATATGGAATAATCATCTCAACTAATAACAGAATATCTATCAAATTAACTCAAAATATGGAATAATCATCTCAACTAATAACAGAATATCTATAAAATTAACTCAAAATATGGAATAATCATCTCAACTAATAACAGAATATCTATAAAATTAACTCAAAATATGGAATAATCATCTCAACTAATAACAGAATATCTATCAAATTAACTCAAAATATGGAATAATCATCTCAACTAACAACAGAATATCTATCAAATTAACTCAAATATGGAATAATCATCTCAACTAATAACAAAATATCTATGAAATTAACTCAAAATATGGAATAATCATCTCAACTAATAACACATCATCTATAAAATTAACTCAAAATGTGGAATAATCATCTCAACTAATAACACATCATCTATGAAATTAACTCAAAATATGGAATAATCATCTCAGCTAATAACAGAATATCTATCAAATTAACTCAAAATATGGAACAATCATCTCAACTAATAACAAAATATCTATGAAATTAACTCAAAATATGGAATAATCATCTCAACTAATAACACATCATCTATAAAATTAACTCAAAATGTGGAATAATCATCTCAACTAATAACACATCATCTATGAAATTAACTCAAAATATGGAATAATCATCTCAACTAATAACAGAATATCTATCAAATTAACTCAAAATATGGAATAATCATCTCAAGTAATAACAGAACATCTATGAAATTAACTCAGAATATGGAATAATCATCTCAAATAATAACAGAATATCTATAAAATTAACTCAAAATGTGGAATAATCATCTCAACTAATAACAAAATATCTATGAAATTAACTCAAAATATGGAATAATCATCTCAACTAATAACAGAATATCTATCAAATTAACTCAAAATATGGAATAATCATCTCAACTAACAACAGAATATCTATCAAATTAACTCAAATATGGAATAATCATCTCAACTAATAACAAAATATCTATGAAATTAACTCAAAATATGGAATAACCTTCTCAACTAATAACAGAATATCTATTAAATTAACTCAAAATATGGAATAATCTTCTCAACTAATAACAGAATATCTATAAAATTAACTCAAAATATGGAATAATCATCTCAACTAATATCAGAACATCAATGAAATTAACTCAAAATATGGAATAATCATCTCAACTAATAACGGAACATCTACTGGGTGTTCAGTTCAAAGTGTGTCATGGCTCGCTGTATGTCGTCATGTGACTAGCCGATGAGCCTAGAGAATTCAATCTTCCTACACTTCCGCAGAACTGTATAACCTATGAGGTAGAGAAGTTGCCTACCAAGTACGGCGTTCATTCTGAAGAGTACGTACCGATACGTACGGTAACGCCGGTAGTGGCAGGAATGTGAACTGTTTGGAAATACGTACTGTCGGGATATGGGGAGAGGGTTAAGACGATTACTTACGTATTTGTTGACATTAACTTCGACGGTCAACATGGACACGGAGCAATTGATTTGTGTTGTGGAATGTTACCGTACGCAACCGATGATAACAAATACCCTGCGTACGACTTGCCGGCGCAAAACACAGTTCGAAAGAGGTTATGGTAGCACACAGACCGTACAGACCGCCATCTGTTGCTACGACGTTCAAGTTATACCGTACACGTTCTCGAGTTCAGATTGATGAACGCCTTAAATAATAGGCAACTTCTCTAACATATAAGCTGAAACTCGCTTCAAATCGGTGACCCAACAACAGTGACGTCATGACACTTTTGAAATGAACACCCAGTATAAAATTAACTCAAAATATGGAATAATCATCTCAACTAATAGGCCTAACAGAATATCTATTAAATTAACTAAAAATATGGAATAATCATCTCAACTAATAACAGAATATCTATCAAATTAACTCAAAATATGGAATAATCATATCAACTAATAACAGAATATCTATCAAATTATCTCAAAATATGGAATAATCATCTCAAGTAATAACAGAATATCTATAGAATTAATTCAAAATATGGAATAATCGTCTAAACTAGTAACAGAATATCTATAAAATTAACTCAAAATATGGAATAATCATCTCAACTAATAACAGAATATCTATAAAATTAACTCACAATATGGAATAATCATCTCAACTAATAGGCCTAACAGAATATCTATGAAATTAACTCAAAATATGGAATAATCATCTCAACTAATAACAGAATATCTATCAAATTAACTCAAAATATGGAATAATCATCTCAACTAATAACAGAACATCTATGAAATTAACTCAAAATATGGAATAATGATCTCAAATAATAACAGAATATCTATAAAATTAACTCAAAATATGGAATAATCATCTCAACTAATAACAAAATATCTATGAAATTAACTCAAAATATGGAATAATCATCTCAACTAATAACAGAATATCTATCAAATTAACTCAAAATATGGAATAATCATCTCAACTAACAACAGAATATCTATCAAATTAACTCAAATATGGAATAATCATCTCAACTAATAACAGAATATCTATAAAATTAACTCAAAATATGGAATAATCATCTCAACTAATAACAGAATATCTATAAAATTAACTCACAATATGGAATAATCATCTCAACTAATAGGCCTAACAGAATATCTATGAAATTAACTCAAAATATGGAATAATCACCTCAACTAATAACAATATATCTATTAAATTAACTCAAAATATGGAATAATCATCTCAAATAATAACAGAATATCTATAAAATTAACTCAAAATATAGAATAATCACCCCAACTAATAACAGAACATCTACGAAATTAACGATAAGTATGTAATAATCATGTCAACTAATAACAGAACATCTATAAAATGAACTCAAAATATGGAATAACCATCTCAACTAATAACAGAATACCTATTTATATTAACTCAAAATATGGAATAATCATCTCAACTAATAACAGAATATCTATCAAATTAACTCAAAATATGGTTTAATCATCTCAACTAATAACTGAACATCTATGAAATTAACTCAGAATATGGAATAATCATCTCAACAATAACAGAATATCTATAAAATTAACTCAAAATATGGAATAATCACCTCAACTAATAACAGAACATCTATGAAATTAACGATAAATATGGATTAATCATCTCAACTAATAACAGAACATCAATGAAATTAACAATAAACATGCAATAATCATCTCAACTAATAACAGAACATCTATTAAAGTAACGATAAATAACGTAATACATTGTACATAAAACACATGTGACAATAAAATAAATGATTGATGAAATTGAAGTATGAAGAATGTAACTTCATCCATTTAAAATTATAATTTATACAGCTAATAAAATTACAGCAACAGACTGGATTTTATAATTACAAGAAAGTTAAGTTAAACACATTATATCTATGTTGAATAGAATTGAACCCATGAATTAAAAAAAAAAAAAGAACACAAGTCCACTTATCAAAAATTTTAGATAAATAGTTTTTTGTATATCTTTAAACCTACTAAATATATTACTTTGATTTTTTTTCTATCTATAGATACTATAATGACTTTGTGACTTGCAAGTATTGCATAAAATCAATGAATAACTTGAGTACAAAAATGATAAAATTTGTTTTTTTTTTGTGCTGTTTTGGAAATCACTTGAACTATTTTTTGACTATGAAATCCTAACTTTTGTTTAATTCCATAAAAATAAATGGCAACATTTTAATTTTTGTGAAATCATATTTACAAAGATTTCAGAAGATACATGACACTAAAAATGTTCACTCTGAGTCCCAGGCTTCACTTTCTGAAGCAGCATTATCATTGCCTGAGTTTCCATGACGAAGTAGACGCTCATAGTATGGCTGATGCATCAATGGTAGATATATACTTCAAAATGTCTCTTGTAAGCTGTCAAATTAGAAATACGCTTTTGTTTGAATTTAAAAGTCTGTGTTACTAGCCCACTAGATGATATGCAAACAGTCAGAGAGATAAGTTTCTGTCGAATGCTTTGCAAATTCACTGAGGGCTAAAGCAAGGAGATGCACTATCACCTTTACTTTTTAACTTTACTCTAGAATATGCTATTAGGAAAGTCCAGGGCAACAGACAGGGTTTGGAATTGAACGGGTTACATCAGCTACTTGTTTATTCGGTTGACGTGATTATGCTAGGAGAAAATCCACAAACTATTACGGCAAACACAGGAATTTTACTTAAAGCAAGTAATGAGATAGGTTTGGAAATAAATCCCGAAAAGACAAAGTATATGATTATGTCTCGTGACCAGAACATAGTACGAAATGAAATTATAAGAACTGGAAATTTATCCTTTCAAAAGGTGGAAAAATTCAAATATCTTGGAGCAACAGTAACAAATATAAATGGCACTAGGGAGGAAATTAAACGCAGAATAAATATGGGAAATGTTTTCTCTTATTCGATTCAGAAGTTATTGTCTTCCAATATGCTCTCAATTTCTTTTAATTAAAATTTATAAAACAGTATTATTACCGGTTATTCAGTGTGTTTGTGAAACTTGAAGAGAGGAACAGAGGTTAAGGATGTTTGATAATAAGGTGTTTAGGAAAATATCTGGGGCTAAGAGGGATGAAGTTACAGGAGCATGGAGAAAGTTACACGACGCAGAACTGCACGCATTGTATTCTTCACCTGACATAATTACAGACCGATTATTTAGTCCTGACAGCTCAGCGACGAGAAAGAGGGGAAGTAATAGGAGTAGTGAGGAGAACTTCGGAGTAGAGATGAGGACGAGCGGTCGTAAAGGAATCCAGTACAGCTTAATTTTACTGGAAACACAACGCTATACCGCATGCGTGACATCCGATCGCTCTGACTGCAGGCGACAGACTAACCTGAACACCCCTTGGCGTAACTCGCCTGACCAAGGCGCATATTAGCGACGGCTGTCAGGACTAAATAATTGTACTGTACGAACATTAAATCCAGACGTTTGAGTAGAGCAGTGCTTGTAGCAAGTATGGGTTAATCCAGAAATTCGTATAGTGTGTTAGTTGGGAGACCTGAGTGAAAAACACCTTTGGAGTGGTCGAGACGTAGATGGAAGGATAATGTAAAAATGAATTTGAAGGAAGGTGGGATATTATGGAAGGGAATGGATTAATCTTGCTCAGGTAGGGACCTATGGCGGACTTATGTGAGGGCGGCAATGAATCTCCGGGTTCTCTAAACACCATTTGTAAGTAACACAGGTAAGTAATTTAAATTTTTATCATTAATTTTTAAATTATAAAAAACTCTTACAGAAACTATAGTTATAGTGATATATTGTGTAGATATTATTTCAGTAATTGATAGCGATTTTTAATATGCCCTGATCGTATATCACTTCAATGTAAATAACCTTGGAGTACTCAAAGTCTTTTATGAATATCAGTGAATAATGAAACGAACATTACCGACTCATAAAGCTTCAGGTTTATAATAGAGTTAATATTAAATAGGGTTATATCGTTAAGTAACTTAACGTGAAAGGGGGTTTAATATACGTACTTCACTGAACTCCGCACAAGGCTCCTGGAACGGATCAAGAGATCCGAGTGCCACCTGTGTCGAGAAAATAATTTCACAGAGACGGATTAAATTCGTTGTCTCTTTAACTCATTCCAGTATTGACCAAGCAGGAAAATTGTATTAGCGGGAGTACTGGCGTTCTATGTAATTGGACTGAACTATTAAATTATCCTCAATTGAGTAATGGATGGAAAACAGCGCAAGCATAGTTATACAGTACCAACAATTTAACTTTCACATGCGCAGATAATGTACTACTCTATTATCTAATAAACCCTACTAATGCATATTAATTGAAGAGTACGTCGATGGATTTACTCGGATGTCTTTCGCAAATTTTTTTGTTTAATAATAAATGTAATAGTAATATACGCTACAAGAACGGTATGTTGACGTTTTCATGTTCGAGGAAAAGATTGAAAAAGCGAAGCGTAGTTGAGCTTTTTAATTTCCGAGAACATGAAAACAAACATACCGCTCGTGTATCGTACATTATTTTGTGCGAAGATCGTTTATTACATATCTGAAAGACGAATTTCTAATTAGTTGCAATGAAATCTCCATGTTGGTTTCTGTTTAATGACGGCAACTTCGGAAAACCAAAATATCTTTCTTCAACATTGTTGCTATAAAATGTTTTCTGTGTTTACTATACTCCAGCAGGCCGTGATATACGTCTGTCTTTTTTTCCCCCAGTCTATAAATGCGAACTTAAAACAAACGGTAAGGTTATGTAATGATTTATTTTTCATTTTAATATTTTAACAATATTACTTATATAACATACTGCAGTAATAACATCGGCATCTGGAATCGTGTTGATTTTTTCACGGCTTCCTTAATGTTACTTGTATCAGGAATGCAATAAGTTTCGTGGAGTAGTAGACTTTACTTAATTTTTGCAAATATTTAAAAACAATAATTAACATTGCAATATAGGTGAAACTGCAGTGGTAAGCTTCCAATTTATAATTATTACTATGTTAAACGTTTCTAAAAATGATATGTTAAAAGCCTAAAGCAGTAAAATGAATGTCGCGCTTAAGCGGTAAGAAGAGGGAAATTGTTATGTGTGTTACGTTGGGAATACTGAATGTGGTATTTCACACTTACCGCGTATTGGTTCTGTGCGGAAAACAAGCAAATACGCACGATCTCGCACAAAATATATAAGTAATTCACAATCAATGAGATCATTATTCTTCACATTTTTTACTTCAGAATTTCGATTGTTGGTGTAGTATTTTTTTATGTTATAATTATTCAAGATATCTGAGCTGATTATCTTTCCGTTGATGTTGATTTTGTCTTTAATTAAGTTTGCTCTAAATCCTTTGCTTCGAGCTCCTTTTAACTGTGGAATTAAGGTGTAGAATTTTGACCTCTGTTTAAATCTCGGACCAACTTTCTCTTTGGAGCGTTTCAATTTTTAAATGATAAAACTGTTTCAAGACAAGGAATGAATACAAAATGACATCTGGGAATAAAAAAAATAATGATTGTAACATCACTGTATATTTATCAAGCCCTAAATTTTGTCAAAGATAATTCACAAATGTTGACACATAGGAATGATGTTCATCTATATAATATCAGAAACCGTGACCTTTTTGATATACCTAAATGTAGGCTAACAAAGCAATGAATAATTATTTTATTATGTCTTTAAAAATTGCAAATAAATTTCCGACACATGTTTTCAATCTGGAAAGAATGTCTTTTAACAGACTTTTCTCTGGTTGGTTAATCAACAAACCCTTTTATGATATTAATGAGTTTTTTTAATGTCAATATTGTTGAGTGTTTCTGATACAATTTTATTGTTTTTTATGTCTCTGTTGTTTATTTTATATGTATTACTTGTCTTTGTCAATTGCACAAATTCGTGTTCACTGACTGTACGATACTCAATATGAGAAGAAAATAGGGGCCTGAGGCGAGCGAAAATAGATGGTTAAACAATAGCAACTGCAATAAATTAGAATTTAATAATTGAACATGATAGTGACGGAGAAGATTATTGCCGACCATATTTATATCCTTGAATGGATGTTGTTTTCTCTTCTAGGTTTAATTAGGTTGCTCAAAAAGTGAGAAGCTTGATTTATTTAAATTGTTTACATTTTCGTTAGTCGTATTAAAATCTTGAAAACCCGGAAATATCTATCTGTATAATAAATTAAATATTTAACAAATATACACGCATTATAATATGAAGGGTTGTTTCAGTTTAATGACATTGTAATCTTTCAACGGCAAATTACTTTTATTGAAAGGAACTGTTTTATCTCTACAAACTAGTAGGATATGATTCATTATTCTTACGATTTTGATTACAGACTCTATATGATGTCTCATCATCTAAACTACGTATGTGTTTCGTACAAAACTTTAGAATTAACATTTGTTGTCCAGAGATGTTTTACAATACTGATTTCTTGGAATTCATAAGATAGCAGTTTCTTCAATTCCTTTAATAATCTTCGACCAAGAACTCTAACTGCATGGATCAACACTTACAATATTATGGATACGAAACCGACGATGTGCTACTCGAATCTCCGTGTAAAAGAAAAAGTGATAAACACATTAAGTTTATAATAAATCAAAAGAAGTAGTTTTTAGTAAGACTAATTATGGTACGGAAAATTGAACACATAAGACAATATTTCTTCAGGAAATTATTTCAGTACGGTACTGCGGAATAATTTTGTTAGCGACGACATGAATAATGATTTCTATTACGTAGCTGCTTATTAATAAAATACCTTTTTCTATAATCTTTCTTTATTCTAAATTTTACTAATTTGTGGCTCATAACCGTTTTCGGAGATCTAGGGATTATCTAGAATTGTTTCAAAATAATTCTAGATTTATTTTCGTCAGGTAATAAAACAGCATAATAACAGTGACAGTAGAAATAGTGGTGGAGGTAGTAGAAGAATTAATAGCAGCAATAGTAGTAGAAGTAGAAGTAATAGTAATTGTAGTAACAGGAGCAAGGTTAGTAGTTGTAGTAGGATTAATAGCAGCAGAATTAGTGATATTAGCTGAAGCAGTAGCAGCAGGAGTAATATTAAAAGCAGCAGTAGTAGTAATAGTGGTAGCAATATAACTTATTAGTAATAGTAATGATAGTATTAGCAGCAGAAGTAGTAGCAGAGTATATAGGACTAAAGATAATAATAGTAGCAGCATTAATAGTATTAACAATGGAAATATTACTAGTAGTAGTAGTAGTAGTAGTAGTAGTAGTAGTAACAGGAGAAGTAGCAGAAGTAACAGCAGTAGAATAAAATTAGTAGCAGCAGTAGCACGAGTAGCAATAGTACTAGTGGCAGCAATAGCAGTACTAGTTACAACAGCTGTACTAGCAGCAGTAGTAGTAGTGATAGCAGCGGCAGTGGTGGTAGTAGAAGTTGTAGTTTATTTAATGACGCTTTCAAAAGTTGATGTCATTCATTGTCAAAATTCAACGTGAGTATGTAGCAGTCGCAGTAGCAGCAGCAGTAGCAGTAGTAGTAGTAGCAGTGGCAGAATTAGTAACAGAAGTAGTAGTAGTAGTAGTAGTAGTAGTAGTAGTAGTAGTAGCAGCAGCAGAAGAATTAGTAACATAAATAGGAATAACAGCAGAAGCAGTAGTAATAGTAGACTAGTAGTAGAGGTACCAGCGGTAGTACTATTAGTAGCAGCAGTATTACTACTAGTAGCGTCGGTAGCAGTGCTAATAGCAGCAGCAGTAGCTGTAGCAGCGGAGGTGGTAATACTAATTGTATTTTATTTAATGACGATTTCAAATGCAGATGTTATTTATTGTCAAAATTCTACATGAGGAAGAAATAGTCTTGAGTCCTTTATCAGGACCAGAGTTCTCATTCGTGCCATCAATCTAGGACACGGGACCCAATTTACTTTCCTCCCTTACAAAGCCATGTCAAGGATTTAATTTCGCCCTTTACAATCCACATCATTCGACCGGGTTTAAACCCGTAAACTTCGGTTCTAACGGCCAGCATCGTAACCTCGAGACCATCAAGGACGACGATTTGGAATCACACCATTTAAATTGCTGAGTTACCCTTTGGACTCCAGTTTAATGGCTTTCATTGTGAGTTAATTTACAGTTAATAAGACTTTCCCAATACAACACAAAGTCGAACGCAGTCATCAAACTATCTGCCTATACAACAAGTTGACTTATGTTAGCTATCGTTGGCATTATACGACTCAGTGTTGTAGAATCAATATTCTTGTGTTTTGCGTCTGTGTTTCGCAACATCTGTATTTGAGTAAATCAATGTAAAACAATTCATTGAGGAATAACTTGCATATGAACATTTCGAAATAAAAATAAAAAGTTACCCACAATCTTGGGTAACACAATGTGTTCTCGCCGTCCAACTAAGTGTTCGTTTCGTCACACATATTGTGTAAAACATGGCGTTGTGAATGCGAGCAACAAGACTAAATCTAAATCCAATATTCATGCGTTAATGGTCTAAAAATAAATTTTAATACTCCATATTTAACAAGATTTTGAATACGCAGAGTAATGGATATGATAATTTATTGTGACTGTGAAAATTTTAAGTACTTGGAGATTATTCAGTGATAGGAGAGGAAGTGGAAATAATGAGCAAAAATATTTCATTTCTCCTTACCAAGATCACGTAGGCCTTATACTCGTGTGAGTTGCCCAGTTCGAATTCCATGAATATAAGTGATCTGTGAGTATTAGGTGGTTGATGTGACATGACATTATTCGAATGCCATTTGACCAGCTATCATGGCCCAGACTCGAGGCGAACGTTCTATAGCAGTAGTGTCAGAGTTGTAAGCTTCGAAACCGATTGTGATGCTAGAGACGTCCAGTCGGAGCGTGAACTTGCTTATGTCTGTGGAAGCACCGGAGCACGCAACGAGTTATAGTGGAGCGCTCCGCTCCGTTTAGGCTGTGTCTGACAACGCTGTTCTATAGCTACATATTATTTTTATGATAGGACCATAATCATAAAATGAGAACGAAAAACTTGTGAAACTCCTTCGGTAATACTGTTTCTTTTCTCTAACAAATCCACTTAAAATATAAGCGATTTGAACTGGTAGAAATTAGATATTCTGTGAGCAGTACGCTAGGTAACTTACTACATTTCTTCATGAACAGCATATTCTTATAATAATAATAATAATAATAATAATAATAATAATAATAATAATAATATTTATTTATTCTGGCGAAGTTAAGGCCATCAGACATTCTCTTCCACTTAGCCAGAAACAAAAGAAGCTAATACAATTTTACTAATATTTAAAGAACACTAATAAATTTATACTGTCATAATAAGCACAATTTGAGTAAATTAATGCAAACATAACAAAATAATATAAGGCTCGAAGTTACACTCCATGAATATGTAAGCGGTAAGTGAACCAATATTACAAATTACAATAATAACAAATTCAAATGTAAATTATAACTATACAACACTGAGGAAAATTACATATATACACATATACACACAAAGGAGAATTAAACATGAGTACTGATCACGTGTTTAAACAATTCACTTTTAAATTGCATTATCGTTCGACAGTTCCTGAGGGAGCTGGGTAGGGAGTTCCAGAAACGAATTGCTAGATACTGATTCCTATATCTTATTTTTCTTCTATATTACAAGGTCTACAGGTAGGCTTCGAATTTTCTTGGGACGCATCTCTAATCAGATATTAAAATTTAGGTTGAAGATGAGAAAATTTGGATGGGAACATTTGAAAATTACGCCCATTCTCTCTTCTTAAGTCTTTAGTTGTACTCTGACGTTCACTACTCTCCTGATGCAAATTATAATTAATTTTGAAATAAAAGTCGTAAAGAAATATAAAACATTAATGATACAAGAAAGAAGTGGTCTGTATATTATATGCACTAGTTCACAAGGGAAAGTTTCTTTTACCAAAGGGCCGTGGAGATTTTTGGTTGTCTGTTAGCAGTAACATCATTAATACTAAAAGAAATTGAATACCGAACTTTATACGGTTCGTTTTAACTGTCAGGATTCGAATTAAAATTACATCGGACTACTTATTCCTGCCGTAAAAGTCAATGTATCGATAACGAATACAGGTAAGGATGAATTTGTTCTAAAAATAAAACAGACTTTTGCGGGAGAAAAAGGAGAAATTATTTGCAAGGTTTATACTTTCACAGGAATACACAAGAGCACAACGAGTCCTGTGTTCCTCCATCGTATTGTTTAACGGACTTTTATATTTTCAGGTTTTATTTTGGATTCTCTTCTTAGACAGTCTTTGCATATGTAAGGTCCTATATTGTCTATTTTCTTCAATAAAATCGTTAAGAACGTATGGCCTAGAGTGCATAGATTTAAAAGTAAAATACATTTTGCATACAACATTTAAAACAAAAGAAAAACTTTTAAATGTATACTATTTTCGACAATATTCCATGTAATATAGAATTTATTGATTACATCATTCATAGTTTTCTGCACAAGGGCAGATCTTTCACTGCAAACCCAGCATTCCCCAATCTTTTCTATTTTCTATCTTCCTTTTAATAATAATAATAATAATAATAATAATAATAATAATAATAATAATAATAATGGTTTATTTAACTTGGCAGAGTTAGACATATACGGCCTTCTCTAACACAACACTAACCAGATGTAAAACTGCGATATAAAGAACACTACAAATTTACAAAGTAAAGTACACTAGTCTTCACATACGATCCATATATATTAATGTCGTTTATCATCTGATATTCTTTTCTGCGCCTAACTTTTATTCCGTTCACCATCAGCACAGCCAATTTTTTTTCTCTTCCTGATCAATTTTAGCATAATTCTTCCTTCACACACTCTTTCTAGTACAGCTTTTCTTATTCTGTCTGTCCATGTCACATGCTCCATCCTTCTCCATATCCACATTTCAAATTCTTCTAGTCCTTTCTCTTCCCTTCGTTGTAATGTCCTTGTTTCTGCCGCACACAATACTACACTCTACACAAAGTACTTTACTAGTCTGTTCCTTAGTTATTTTTCCAGAGGTTCGCAGAAGATGCTCCCTTTTTTTATTAATATCCTCCTTTGCCATAGTTCTTTTCCTTTTGACTTCCTGGCACAGTTCGTGTTACTGTTTATTATACACTTGAAGCTGTCCACTTGTTCTACTGCCTCATTTCTAATTTACGTTTACCTTCTATATTTTTCTTCCGGTAACCATATATTGTTCACATAAATTTAAAATACAACCATTTGTAACATTTTTATATTATTGCCAGTTTGATATACAAGTCTAGCATACTTTTCTAGGGAGATCAATAGCATTGTTTTTATAGCATCAAAGCCGTACTGCAGAGCGGTGATTTAGGTTGACCAACTCAAGTCATGCTGTCTGATAACTGGTTACGTATGCAGTTGAGTTGTGAGTATGATGCTAGTTTGATACGATTATTGCTATGTGCGTGGTTCATTGTGTTATATTGTCTATAATGGGAAATCGATACAATTTAGAATATTCATTTACGACATTGTGAGAAAATGGAACATTTCTACAAATCCTGCAAGAGGAAATTTCGCCATAGTTCATCCGGGATACACATTATATCATCATAAACTATTTTGAAATTATATATATTGCGGACACATCACATATTTGTAGATGAAAGGTATAATAGATTTCATTATCACTAATAAGTAATTGAAGTACATAAATAAATTAAGTTATTAAAATAATAATATCCGAGCGGTGTAGTGATTTGCGAATGGCAAAGCTAGATCAAGCTTATTTTTTTCAAATATTTTGCTTGTATTATACATTTACTCGAGCTACATTTATAAAAGTTTAGTTCAAAATATGTCTTAACTTATTTCACATTCATAAGAAAACTGACTGAATTTAAGTGAATGGAGTTTTTCATATGTCAGATATAAGAGAATAGAACGTAAATGTACCAAGGTTAAAGACAAGCTCATAACTAACGAAGTAAATACGTAAATAAGAAGATAACTGCTGCCTTCTCTTCTAAAGTAGACACAAATGCAATTTTCTCGGACTCTTAGTTTGAAAGAAGAAAGAAAAAACAATGCAAACCAACAGTCTGTCAGACTCTTTTCCCTACTTGATTGAGGCCTTAGAAAGGACAGGAAAATTAAATGTGTCTGCGTCTGCCTCAAAGGCTGGGACAGTCATGTCTTCTGCAGATCCAAAAGAGACGGGAGCTGTAAGATGTGGACTAGAAATGTAAAATCGTCCTCAGTTGCCTATGCTAAATTAATTAACACTTTAGCTAAAATTACAATTAAATTAGAATCTTTAACAAGATAGTATGGGAATTTATAAAAATAGGTTATATTATATTCCATTAAATTTTACTTAATTGTTATTTATGTGAACACACACTTTCTAGTTTATCTCTAAGCATGCGGTCTAATTCTTCTTTAAATAAAATATCTAGCTTAGTTTAAACGAGAGATAGAAATCAGATGAAAGCGGGGATAATGTTAGATATGGTTTGAGATGATTCGAAAGTATTTGTTTAATTAAAATGTTTATTCTCAATAATTTATAACTGAATTATTTCTTTCTGCGCACATCTTCTCATAATCGTCTACTTTAAACAATAGTGGATCAAACTGGATTCAAAATCTAGAGTTATAAATGAGGTACATGAATATGAATATTATTTTTGTCTGTAAGCAGTGTGGTTACTTGAAAGACCTGAGAGAAAAAGGTCTTCCGGGAGGTAGAGATGTAGATGGGAGGATAATATTAAAAAAATGGATTTGATGGAAATGGGACTTAATGCTAAAGTCTGATTGGAACACGCTGAGAGCAAGCACCAACAGCACTCATCCGACCCTCAGTCTGTCATTCGACTCCGATAGACTGATGCAAATGAAAGCATACGGCACTCACGTGGCCTTCAGCTTGTTGTTCGACTCTGATAGGCTGAGACCGTGTGGTTTAGATGCTTCCATTTGCATCAACCTATCAGAGTCAAATGGCCGGCTGAGGGTCGGGTGAGCATTGTCGATGCTTGTTCTTTGCGTGTTCCAAATAGACTATAGGGACTGGATTAATCTTGCTCAGCATAGGGACCAAAAGCGGACTTATGTGAGGGCGAAAATTAACCTCCGGGTTCGTAAGTAAGCAATAAGGGTTAGAAATCCGAGTCAATTTACGAGGTATGATCAGATAAAACCAGTTCGAGTCAATAAAAATGTGTTTCATACGCAGATTAAAGGCATGATAGATATAGAAAGATCAATAGTAGCTAGATTTCTTTAGAAGAGGTCTTTATAAGCATTTACAAAGGCGTCAGTCCCATTGTGTGGGGAGGCGACGAATATTGTCAGTTGGATACATCCTGAAGAAGTCTTCATATACATTCATACGGGCATTCAATTGTGTGGAAAGGCATCGGATATCATTAGCAAAAAAGACCTTAGTTGCTTCTTGAACAGGAATACGGCCTTCATTTGGGACCATCCTCGTAAACATTTTACACAAAAGACTTGAGTCAATTCCGTCCCTGGTTTTCAAAATATGTCAGTTACATCACAAAGCTACCTGCCTCTGTTACCTGTTGTTTAAATGTAACTATATGTTAATGGACTTAGTATTTTCTCTCTCACAATTAATATACATAGACTTCGAATTGTGTGTTCATCTAGTAATAAAAAGTGTTTTTACATAAATAGAAAAAAAGGATATCGTTTTCACCTCGGGCAGAATTGGTGATGTAAGATATAGTGTCTTTGACTTACGAAAGAGCACAGATCACATAATTCCGAAATTGGAAAAAAAAAATGATTTTTTATATTTGCCATTTTTGGATCCCATTCTTATCGACAACGCATTCACTGACGACAATATATTACAGCACAAGATCTACGGGGTCAAAGATTCTCGGATTGTATCAGTGAAATATACAGGGTTTAAGGGGTATAAGTGCGGTCCTTTTCACAGTCGTCGGAGACGGTCTACAAGATAAAAAATGTCCATATAATATAGGGTCAAAACTTTATAGTTTTCCCAGA
Source organism: Periplaneta americana (assembly GCF_040183065.1). NCBI lineage: Eukaryota > Metazoa > Arthropoda > Insecta > Blattodea > Blattidae > Periplaneta > Periplaneta americana. The sequence continues at coordinate 132,154,079 of NC_091128.1, read as the reverse complement.
AAAAAAATCTTTCCTTATTTTAATCGCGTTATACTGCTTACATCGTTAACAAAAATACGGAAACAATTATTACATCAATAGGTAGAGCTCATGAATTTTGTCAAGGCACTCGCGATGTGCAGTACGGGAACAACGTTTCTGTCGAGGGGGTAGGAGTAGAAGGGAAGGTCGGGCGCGTGTCTACCGAGTTCAAGGCAAAAACTAACCCATTCCCCTATAATTCGTAAGTAGACTCATCCAATCTCGTGACCAGCTCTGTAGGAAGATTGGGGGAGTGTCTAGACAAACTGCATGAGCTGAATATCTAGCAAAGAGTTAATATTAGTTTAAATAAATATTTGTCTGTTCTATTATGTTTTCGTGAAATTAAATAATAATGCATGCTTAAATTTTTTAATATTCTGGCTTCAGAGACGTGGGAAAATGTTTAATAGCATTCAAGCTGCTGAGAGTAGTTTGCACAAACGTACAGATCAGCTGAGTTCAAGTTCCATGTCCATAAGTCTCCAGCCGAGCGGATGGCAGTTCAGTACAGGTATTCGATAAACAACTTACAATATAATTCACAGAATATAATTAATATAATGAATGTGATAACTACATAATATGAACAACAGAATAATATGAATTGGGCTTTGAGTAGAGGGGGAAAACGAAAAATGGAAACAGCCGAAATGAAATTTTTCAGAAGAACAGGCGGATATACACTAAGAGATAAAAAACGTAATGAAGGAGTTAGAGAAGAACTCGAAATATTTAACATAGGACAAAAAATAAAGGAAAGGAAACAAAACTAGCATGCATATAATTATACAAATAATGAATCCAAATAGAATAACATGACAAATTAAGGACTATAGGCCTTCTTGACACAGAGATGTTGAACGTCCACGTAGGTGGGTAGATGACTTTATTCCAATGTGAGCGAACGGATCTTCGAGTCCACCGTGAAGATTTTTAGTGACTTAAAGCTTTATTATTTTACTTTCTAATAATAATAGGAGTACATTATTATAAATAGAGGTATGATTTTATACAGTAGCGAAATGAGAACATAGAGTTTGAACCATCTGTGGCTAATTACGTTACTGGCTCATACTCTGTTATGAACTTCAAATTCATTTCAAGTTTAAAATTATCAAGGAAACTCCTTGAACAAGGTTAAGTAAAACATTATAACAAAGTTGTATATCAAAGTGCACAGCAGCTGACTAAATTTTAATTGCTTTTGGAGTGACATAAATAATATTTCTCCCATTCACGACTCCAAAACAACGCTAGATAATCAATAAGCTCCATAATACCGATAGGCCTATGTTCAAACTCAGAATAAGTGATTAACACTTTCAGGATAACGTAAATGAATGTGGTTAGTGGGAAATGACGTATTCAACATTGAATTCACAATCTGCCCTGCGTTAATTAGTTTATAACTTTTCCCGTTGCAATCGATGAACTAGCTGCATGTCCGATTCAGCTCCAACTGTGTTTTAAATTTTTTCTATTTGTTATCATCAACATCATTGCAGAAACATAAATAGATTCCGACTATTCCACGATCTATGGAAATGAAGGGTACATAAAATTCCTAGAGATGCGTCAAAATGATACCTCGTCCAAGAACATAATTCTTTCATGCCCATAAAAGCATCTAAAACCGTTTATACATTTCTATACAGGGTATAAGGGATATAAGTGTCGCCCTTTTCACAGTCGTCGGGGACGGTCTACAGGGTCAAAAAATGCCCATACAACATAGGGTCAAAACTTGATAGTTTTTCCAGAAAAAAAATACTTGTTCTCTTATTTGCGTTACACTGCTTATATCGTTAGTAAAATTACGAAAAAGAATTACATGAGTAGGTATATATCTAGCAAAGAGTTAATATTAGTTTAAATACTTATGTGTGTGTTCTAGGACGTTTTCGTGAAATTAAATATGTTAATATTCTGGCTTGAGAGACTTGGCAACATGTTGAGCAGGCAGTACTCTGCACAGACTTACAGTACGTACATGTCAGCTAAGTTCTCCCTGTCCATAAGTCTACTGACGAGCGAATGGCGGTTCGGTACCGAATATTCGATAAACAACTTACAATGTCATTCATACTTTAGGAATGGGTCTATCGTATAGGCCAGCCGTGGCGAGAATGCGATCGTGCGCCGAGCCACTGTGTAATCTGCAACGTGCATAGCACCTATGGAGGGAGGCGGACATCCGAAGGGAAAGTGAAGCAACTGTCTGACTTATTAGCGGGTTTTCATTTTCCATACGTCAAGCACTTAAATATAATTTTATACGGTACAAGGCTACAAACTAATGTTTAGTACGTTTAACGAAGAAAGAAATGAACAAGAAAACATAGGACATATTATCGCAACATAAAATTAATTGTCTTCAGAATATCTCTGCGACAGAGTTTCAAAATCAGGAATAATGTCACTTATTGCTAGTCGTTGTTGATCACGAAGGTATTTGTCTGTCAGTCGTGATCTAAATTTGGTTTTCACTATTTTCATTCATGAAAATAATTTTTCACAAACGTAAGTTGTAGCGAACGTGGCTTCAAAAGAGCAAGCGAAAGAACGAAGGTTCGGATATTTATTTTTTGGCAAAGAATTGAAAAGTTAAACATTTTTCAAGTCCTTACATCTAGCTTTCATTTAACATCATATTGTAAATCTGTGAGTTTAAATTTAAGATCTAACCGCATTATTCGTACATCTGCTGAAAAAGGATCGACGTACAGAGATGATGATGAAGATGATGATAATAACAACACTTAACCTTTTAATGTTTCATCAGTAGGGGAGAGTAGGGTAGTATCGGACATCGGGTAATACCGGACAGTGGGTTTCTTTCATCTACCACACGATGATAGTACCTGATTGACATGGTTAAGTTTCTGTGATGTCGCATAGAGAAACGTAACCATGTCATTCAGGTACTACCATAAGGTGGTAGATAAAAGAAACGCACTGTCCGATACTACGCGATGTCCGATACTACCCGACTCTCCTCTAACATGCAGTATAATGTCATTTTATGTTATACAACCGTTTTCCTCGTAATACTTGTGAACAAATCATACATTTAATATTCCCATCATATTGTCAGCAAAAAAATGCGTCCTCCCATCCTTCTTGAAACTTTCGTTTTTGTAGAGGTACTTGGTTTCAAGAGAGACATTGCGACCATCCGCTACTCGCAGGTCAGAGACAAATACAAATGGAACGGAGTTTGACTCCAGTGAGTGAGAGGGTGGGGTTTGGGGAAGGTAGGAAGCAAAGGAAATGCACAGTTATCATTGCGAGCCACAAGGTGCTCGTGAGTCGCATTTTCGCCACGGCTGATATAGGCCTATTATTAATTTATGAAGAAAGTCGTCGTAATTCAAGTGAGGCAAGAAGGATGTACCGTGAATGTTTTCCGTAAAGAAGTTTACCTAATCGGTGATCTTTTGTAGCTGTTTCTCAACAATTAGCTATTAGAAACTGGCAGTCTCTTATCCCGTTTCGAAAATCAGAAAAACATAAATTTCTTTAAAAATTGTACCACTTTATGGAAGCGGGAGAGATTAAAATGTTGCATTTAAAAGAAAAAAAGTTAGTGTGATTTTGTCAGTAAATCATTATTGTTTATTTTTTAGACGTACAATTAAAAAATGGACCAATAAAATGGAAAATGGAAAAAGATGTTAAAAATATTTACTCACCAAAATCACTGCAAAAGATGTTCAAAAATACCTCCATTAACCTGTACACAAAGGTTTAGTACATCTGCGGTACACAGATATTGTCTAACGCGGTGAAAGACTTCTGGATTATCGTTTATTTTCCCTGCTGTAGCAAATATCCGGGCCACCAGAACATCTTCTGATTCAATTGGAGTTGCGTAAACAAGACTACGCATCTGTCCCCACACAAAAAAAACAGAGGGATGAAATCAGGGGATCGAGGAGGCCAAGATATAGGACCACCTCTGCCAATCACTTCCATGGAAATTGTTCAAGTAGTCGCGCACACGATGTGATTTTGTTAAGTAGTCATGAACTAAAGAACGCATACGTTCTCTGCCGGTTTAATAAAGGGTGAATGTAGAGTATCCAACGCCCACTGAACGAATATTTCACTTTTATCAATGCCAATGTTGCGCTATAATCGTTTAAGCAAGGTAGGCTATAACAAAAACCTAAACTAACCAAACCTAACCTGTCAAAGAAGCAACAAGTTATACTAAATATGTGTAAAATTGGCCTGTGTCTCTATAGTGGGTGGGACATAAGTAACATTGACCTACAGTTCTCCCAGTGATCACATCAATTTCTACTAATCAATACTATAAATCCAAGGCATTTTCAAGGTATTTTATCAAGTTCCTATAGTGGCTGGGACATAAATAATATTCACCGAAATGTGTTGTGGTTGTAATAAAAGTATTAAAAATTGGTTTATAACGACATATTGGCAATGATAAAAATGTGCAATATTTTTCAGTGGTTGGTGGGTAATCTATATTGACCCAAATTCATTGATTAACTGTATAATCATATTTCTTTAAAATGTCGCAACCAAACTCGAATCCCCTAGTATCTTTTAGGCCTACTGGCGATGTTACCATCTTGTAACGTCATAATTTCTATGTGATGCAGTTTCATACTCGGGTATCATAATGTAGCTACACTATCCCTAAAAATTCATTTTAGATTCTACGATTTCCACTTCCGAAATCACCGGAACGTTCTCAGCGCTATTTCAAATTAGATCTCAATAAAAATAGTCATCATGTAATAGCTGATACTCGATTTCCTTCATTTACTCAAGGAAAAAGCACGTTCCGTAATTTGTTGACCCTTGGACGTGCACCATGGAACATGGTTTATTTTATTTTAGTAAGTTATTTTACGACGTTTCATCAACACCTTAATTTATTTAGCGTGTGAATGAAATGAAAGAGATAATGCTGGTGAAATGAGTCCGGGGTCCAACACCGATAGTTACCCAGCATTTGCTCATAATGGGTTGAGGCAAAACCCCGGAAATAACCTCAACCAGTAACTTGTCCCTACCGAGAATCGAATCCGGGCCATCTGGTTTCGCGGCCAGATGCACTAACCGTTACTCCACAGATGTGGATTGGGACGTGGTCTGCAGAGCCATTGAAACCCACTACGATTCGAACGTGGTGTTGTTAGGCTAACGGTTCGCCAGATTAGTATAATGTAAAACAAATAATATAGGTTACGAAGGAAGGAAAATTCTATCGTCTAAGTTCCTTCTTCAATTTAAAAAGCATTGCAACATAGGTCAAAAATGTGGATCGTTTGAAAGGGAGCAACGATTGCAACAAAATTCCGGAAATAAATACAATTTATACCTTACTACTAAAAAAAAAAAACGCAGTCTTACCTTGACAACTTCGTGCATTAGATTTTTTTCCAGTTGTCACCGCACATTTTCAGGTTACTGGAATTCTTGTAATTGAAACACACACTATTTAAGCTGCTCCATTCTACAAGCACTCATTTCACTGATATTATAAAAAGAAGTCTTTTAACGTACAGGAACTGTAAAATACGAAGAACACGACGAAAACAGATAATATTAACACTAGCACAAAATACAAAACACCCACAACCGCCATTTTCTCAAACATAACAACAGGTCAGTGTTGCCAGGTTCGGCACAGGAATTTTCCCTCCATATATCTAAAAATTTCTCGATTTTGAGACAAACTTCCCACGTTTATAAAAACTTTTATAACCTCTTAAAACTTAACTATATAAATTCTTAAAATTGATTTCAAATTTAGAATTCTAAACTAAACCACTTCAAAGGCCTAAACTTGTATGCTTGCTGTTTTACTTCTATAACAATTTTATTTATTTTATTTATAATAATAATAATAATAACAATAATTTATTCAGCTTATAAAAATGTAACAATATATCAGGTTTCTTTAAAGATAATAGACTAACATAGTATTACGTTCTTTAAAATATCAATAGTATAAAAATCATTTACTGTTAAAGTATTCTGCATAAGGCGTCTAAAATTACTGACTTTAGTACAACTTTTAATTCTTCAGGAATTTATTGTAAAGGAAATATTAATTATTTTTGAAGGTCTGCGTGAGACATGAAGAAGTTACCAAGTTTCTTGGAACTCTGTAAGTCTTAATATAGTCACATAAAATATTGCTATATTCTGCTAGGTAATAATAATAATAATAATAATATTGTGTAAGAATTTGGAATGAAACCATAGAACAAGCAGTGAATGAAAAAAGAAAAGCATACATAAAATTTCTACAAATGCAAACTGAAGAATCTAAAGAACAGTACAAGCAAAAACGAAACCATGCCAAAAAATTAATAACAAATGCACATAAAGAATCTTGGGATCAATTTATAACACAGGTTGAAAACGATGTACATGGTCGACAAACTATGTCTTATAAAATTATGAAGCATCTCAATCAATCAGAAAGAGATACAGCAAATATAAATGTAATAGACAAAGAGCAGTGGAAGCGACATTATAGATCATTGTGGTGCAACGAAAAATCAGGAATGGAAATAGAAGAAAATACACCTAGCTATGATACTTCGGTCGATCCAATTACATTAGAAGAACTGAAAACAGCACTAGGCAATATGAAAAATAGAAAGGCTTGTGGACCCGATGGCATAAACACTGAATTATTGAAATATGGAGGTTTAATCCTACATTTGAGACTACTACTTTTACTAAATGAATGCTGGAGAAGTTACACAATTCCCAAGACTTGGAAAGTAGCAGAAGTAATTTCACTTTTTAAAAAAGGAGAAAGAAATAATTGTAAAAACTACAGAGGAATAAGCCTTTTAAATACTACTTATAAAATATATACTAAAATAATTAATAATCGCCTAAAAATGATATCTGAAGTGAATCTAGAAGAAGAGCAGATGGGTTTTAGAAAAGGGCGCTCATGCAGTGACAATATTTTTAGTATAAAGAGAATTTTAGAGAAACGACGAGAAGTCAATCTAGAAACGCACATAGCTTTCGTTGACTTCGATAAAGCTTTTGATTGTGTAGAACGATCCATATTATGGAAAATAATGTATAATAAAGGTTACCCTCCACATTTGATAGAAATAATAAAATGCCTCTACACAGATACAAAGATAATAATAAACACAGGAACATCGAAAACAGAAGAAATAAGAATAAATCAAGGACTCAGACAAGGTTGTAGCCTATCACCTAGTCTCTTCAACATATATCTAGATGACTTAATTAAAAAATGGAAAATGGAGGTGAATCCAGGTATAAAGATTAGTAAAGATACATTTTTAAATATTCTAATGTTTGCCGATGATGTAACATTAATACAAGACAGTGAAGAAAAATTGCAATATGCCATTCACAAACTACACCTACTAGGAAAAGAAGACTATAATTTGAGCATATCGACTCATAAAACTAAAGTAATGGCCCACAGTGGTAAATTTCCAATTCGTACAAAAATAATAGTTGATAATAAGCCCATAGAACAAGTATCTCATTTTGATTATTTAGGTTGTAACATAACTTATGATGTAGATAGAGATATTAACAACAAAATAAGCAAATTTCAGTGGATATGCGGAACAATAAATAGAACACTAAAAAATAAAACTAGAAAAGAAACAAAACTAAAGTTCTATAAAACTATGGCAGTACCTGTGTTGACATATGGAAGCGAATCATGGATAATTAAAGAACGAGATAAAAGTAAATTACAGGCTGCAGAGATGAGGTTTCTTCGCAGAGTAAAGGGATGTACAAGAAGGGATCTGATAAGAAATGAGGATATCCGTAAAGAATTAAATATATACAACATAAACGATAAAGTTGAAGATTATAAAGGAAAGTGGAAAGAACACCTGTCTCGAATGGATAATGAAAGAATTCCAGCACTGATACAACAATACCAACCTAAAGGCAAAAGAGATGTCGGACGTCCTAGGAAGAGGTGGAACTGAATAAAATGTGAAGACGGAACAGGCACTAAGCCTAAACCATGAAGTGAAGATGATGATGATGATGATGATTATTATTATTATTATTATTATTATTATTATTATTATTATTATTATTATTATTATTATTATATTCATCAGTCTCTAACATGCTGTGATAGTTCCAGAGATGAGCTGCAGAGACGGTGAAAGATGAAGAGTAGGAGGATGTTCTGTGTTTAGGAATGCAGACTGTGATATAGTGTTGTGAGCGAGTATCTATTTCATGATTGAGGACAAATGTTGAAAACGAGAAGCTAAGTAACTAGGGTTAGAGTTTTGAAGAATATTGAAGAATAACATGAGAAAGTGAATAGTTCTTCGGTCTCTGAGACGGACCCACGACAGCATATTTAGTGAAGGTTAGATACGGTCAAATCTACGGACGTTGCAAATAAAATCGAACACATGCATTATGAATACGCTGCAGTCTATCTGTCAGTCTCATGTTAAGGTCAGTGTAGAGAGTTTCACAGTACTCAAAATGAGGCATCAATAGCGACTGCACTAAATTCTTCTTGAGCACCAACGGAAGGAAATTTCGGATTCTTTTCAGTGTGTGAATTTTCATAAAAATTATTTTACATATATGTGTGTGATTTGATTGAGTATTCGAACTTAAGTTTTTGTCCATATAAATTCCTAGATTTTTACTCTATCACTGGAAAGGATAATAGTTTTATTCTTTTTATCAGGAGATAAGTCACCTGTGTTTAATTTATTTAAGAGTAGTTGATGTTCCATTATAATTGTCTGTGATTTCTCCGAGTTCAATTTTAACACTGACGTTCAAAGATATATGATCATACTAATCGATTGTGATCGATAATTCTTTGGAATAAGGCTGACTTCTTTAGTTACTACTTCTATGGATAGATGGCGAAGATAATAGTTAGTGTTGCCAATAGTACATAAATATACCCGCATTATAGAATTTAATTTTTCATTCAACTCTACTGAATGTAAAACAACACTGGGTTTAGCTGGAAACCGCTGATATTGTCAATTATGAGAATAATTTATACTTAATCTACATAATTATTTTCCCTGACACTATTTTTATCGCCGCAATAATGTTGCCACCTATTGAGAACTAGCGGAACTCTTTCAAAGTTTCTCAACTTGTATTATCTTTGGTTCTGACTTATCCCGTGGTTGAAAAGTTCGCTTACACGATCATAAAATCGTAGGTCAGTGTGCACTGATGATCAAAGATATCTGATTCGACTAATCGATAGTGATCGATAATTTGTTGGTGTAAATGTGGATTCTTTAGTTATTGCTTCTATGAATAGATGGCGAAGATAATAGTCACTGTTGCCAATTGTAGATAAATATTTCCGCATTATGGAATGAAATTTTTCATCCCACTTAACTGATTGTAAAACAACACTGGTTTTAGCTGAAAAAAAAAACAATTGTGCTCCACATCATAGCTAAATCTTCTATATATTGCTGTAACTTCGACCCTATTCGACTCTACATGATTCACGTCAATTCCAGTGAGGAGCACGTATACATGTTTCTTTTTTATTCTGTTATGGACACCTACACATACGAATGTGTTATCTTATTCTTTTAAAACATATGTATGACACATATTGTCATCACAATCCAATGAAGTCTATTATTAAAATTCTTTAATCGAATTATTAATTTTCGTGTGGTCAGTTTGGGCTTTTTTTATATTTTCACTTCTGCATATTTCGTCACTCAATTCAAGTACATTATAATAACAATTAGAGCACTTATGCATATAATGTAACGAATTCAATATTACATTTTTTATATCTACACAAAGGGTATTTATTTGTTTGTTCAATGATGTTTGATGCATAATAACACCTTTTACTTCTTCTTATTGGTTATTTAATTTACATCCATTGCGTTTCATCTTATATATTTTTGTAAACCTGTTACATAGTAAAAAAAGGTACATTTCAGTCATTTTCTCGTATTTATTTTTTTATTTTTTATCATACTGCATCATTTACATTTTTCCCTTCCATTAATTGTTCAATAATATATATTAATTGTATTAGTTTAGTGTTGCAACTTTTTCATACCACCCAATATTATAGTATTTTCATATTTTATTATTGTTTTACACCTGTAAAATATGCATATTTAACACATTCTTACTCTTTAACATCCTTCTTATAACTCCAAAAGTCTTACGCTATGTTCATGTTTATACTTCTCTGAAATACAATCATTCTAATCAGTAAGTATGCACACACATCTCTGCACATTTTTAGTTAAATATGCATAATTATAAAATATGTTGGATTTCATATGTTTCATAAATTGTTTTATACTGCTTTCAACTCTTGAACTATGATATTCCTTGTATTTTTTAACATCTTAATATGTATTGCTAGTTTTATAAGTTGCCTACCTATTTCTGAAGATGCCATAATACATGGCGAAAACGTTCACAACGTTAATAATATAATGTAAAGTGACAATTGCTTTATATTAAAAATAAGTCATATGACTGAATAATAATCTACTTTTGTTTGTCGTTAAATAAAACTTAATTCAAAATTTCTTTTTGACATGAAGACACTAGCACTTCTTCCTCCATTTATGTGAGATAATGGTTAGCACCAACATTCCCTTTTAGAAACTCGAAAATCATTATTTCCAACAGTTTCTAGAAAAATATAAACATAACGTTTGCCTTTTTGAATCACTATTACGTAAACGATACTTAAGATCAAGCTGTGAAGAAGTTCTATGTGACTTTAGAACAATAGGCGAAAACAAAACGCGAGTTTTCCTAGACGAAACCATAGATGACATTGGGAGACGTGTAGCACATGTGAGCATCGGAATACTCGGTAAATAAACGTCAGAGATATTTCAAAAAGTAAATCATTCACATTTCTACACTTACTTCAGTAATCAATGTCTCTTATGTAGTCAGATGGTGTGAAACGTGATAAGGTCCTCCTCCTGGTTGCTGATCGTGCAGCATACATGAAGAACGTTGCAAAAGAAATACATCTGTAACCAAGTCTGGTTTATGAGACATGCCTGGCTCATTACCTGAAATGTAAAATCATGCTTTAGTGATGTGGATACTAGATGGTTTCATTTGTCTCCTGAAGAAAGTATTTTTGAAATCACCTTCTAGCCACCGGCGTAATTTGGGCAGTAGCGCATTTGCCTGCTGAGTCGGACAATCGGGCGTGGATTTCTATTCCCGCTTGGGCTGATTACCTGATTGAGTTTCTGTGATGTTTCTCCCAATCGTTAGGCGAATTTCAGGTAATTTCTGGCGAAGTCTGGGCTTCAACTCACCATATACATCTCGCTATCACCAATTTCATCGACGCTAAATAACTCAGTAGTTGATACAGCAACGTTGAATAACTAAGTAAAAAATCACCTTCTAGACTACGAACCTTCAGGGTAATGGAACAAGAACTTTCTAGAGCGCCAAAGTTTATTCTGAATGGGGAAGCTTGATTAGGTGCTGTCATGATTGTGTTAAACAGAATACTACTAACAAATAAAAATAATAAACGTATTTGACGATGCAGCAAATGTTTTAATTAGAAAAGTCAAAAGCTTTGTCTTGGAACAACTACTACGAAATCTCAAGTTCACTGAAAATAATTTCGAAGACCTTCCAAAAACAATCATCCAACTAGAGTCAAGGACCGTGAAAATGACTGAAGCCATGCGATCGATGAAGAATTGTCCATAGCCAAACATGAAACTCAAGATGAAATGCTCTTTTGTGGTGCAGTAAAAACTTAGAAATGTTGTAAATAGTGAAATGTTTGCGATGAGTAAGCAGGTTCTAAAGAATATGAAAACACAATATACATACAATAGGCCTATGTACGACCTCATGGTTTAAGTTTGCCTGTCACGTCAGATGTTTTTCTCAATTGAAATCTTGTTTTGCAGAAATTGGAAGAAGTTTTTCGTTTGAAAATTTGAGGATGAATTCTACAGCATAATTCATTGCAATAAAACAAGGACTCTTTACAACAATGTGTAAATAATCAGTAATATTGTACATTGCTCTTCAACGATACCTAACTCCTACTAATCGATAATTATGTGGTGTTTGGGTAAAGGCAGATAAGTTATAAAATGAGTTTGGAGATAAATGAAAATTAAATTTCGAACCCTTATTGCAAATAATTTTCTACTCAAATAAGGCACATCAACTGCTAATACTCTTTGATTTTTGCACACTCATTTGTATAATTTAACTTGTGTGTTTATCTGGGGGACAAAATTCCATTTGCACAAAAAAATGACTTATCCCCATTTACCCGAACACCACAGAATTATCGTAACTTGTTCGTGTAAGTGTGGCTTCTTTAGTTATTACTTCTATGAATAGATGGTGGAAATAACATTCAGTGTCGCCAATCATAAATAAATATACCCGTATTACAGAATTAAAAATGCCATCCCCCTCTGCTTAATAAAAAACACTGCATATAGCGAGAAACAGTTGATATTGTCAATTGTGAGAATAAATTTTACTTGAAATACATCAACACGGTCGCCCTCGGTAGTGTAATTGGTATAGCGCTGGCCTTCTATGCTCGAGGTTGCGGGTTCGATCCCGGCCGAGGTCGATGGCATTTAAGTGTGTTTAAATGACACAGGCTCATGTCAGTAGATTTACTGGCATGTAAAAGAACTCCTGCGGGACAAACTTCCGGCACACTGGCGACGCTGATATAACCTTTGCAGTTGCGAGCTTCGTTAAATAAACCATAATTTAATTTTTTACATCAACACTTTCCCCAAATACTGTTTTACTCGTTCCAATAATAGTGTCATGTACTAAGAACTAGCAGAACTATTTCGAAGCCTTCAATTTTTTATATCTTGTTCTGACCTATTCCGTGTTTAGAAAGTTCGCTTACACGATCAGAAAAGTCTAGATCAAGTAGTGGATCTTAAATTCAAGCAACTATCCAAACTATAAGGGTTAGCATCTTTACTATTACTTAGCACTGAAAGGTGGCTTCGACAGACATGCAGGTCCTACTTTAAACGTCTACAAATGTCCTTATCCTACAACCCCACAAAAATGTTTACAATATTTTGAAACACTCTGTATATCGTTGATTTATTTATCTAGTGCTGGCGACAAAACACCACACCGTATTTCTGTTTGATGCATATCCTTCTCTCAGACCTACATGCAATTATCAATAAGAAAATAGCGACGTCTTCAGTACATAATAAACAGTTCGTGATTCTATAAGTCCTGTTATTTCCATATATCGTCATCACCATCGAATAACTTATCATAGCTTACGTCACGAGATAGGTACAATAACAAACTGTCGATTACGAGTCGCCATGGTTCCTCAGCTCATTTCGAACACTGATGTGTAAACTATTCTGTCTTAGACTCGGGTTTGTTTTCAGTGATTGATAGTTTCGCCTGAATATGGTGAGTAATGGTCTAGGAATGCAAACAGTGCGTCATGACGTATTTAAATACTTCCCTGTCTTTATTGAGGCTATGAATAATCTCCAGGATATGTTTGATTTGAGACAAAATCCACAGCCCAAACAAATGCCGTCATCCATAAAGTAAAATGCATGAACTCTCGCTGACGTGAAGTTATGCAATGTTGTCAACAATTCCTTACACCACAAACACTTACACATTGAACTCCATATTCAAAATATTATAACGTGCAACGATCTCGAAACAGAATATTTCTACAGTATTTATTCTTTCATCGAATAGGATATGATCTGTTCCTGTCTGATGTTTATATTCTGCGTTTATCCTGAGTATCTATTAAGATTTTTATTATCATACGTCCAACTGTACCGATGAGATGCTGATTATACACTTCATAATAATAATAATAATAATAATAATAATAATAATAATAATAATAATAATAATAATAATAATAATAATAATAATAATAATAATAATGGTGGCAATGGAACGAAAACATAGCACTAAAACGAAGTTATACGATCACTTCTAAAGCCATCCATGCGATCAATATGTGATAGCGGAATTGCTGGACTTATGGGGGACTCCAGCACCATGCAGGAAAGTTGGCAGATCTGTAATGTAAACACAAACAGATCATAAAAAAGAAACCGACAACACCGATTTTCTTGCGATAGAGGTCATCCCTTAGACATATGCGGAATACCTACCCATTTCGATTATATTCCGTTATCTGTTTTGCTTTTCTATCTGCTGTCACTCTTTATAAATAAATTTTCAGTTTTTTTCTGTATGCAGTATAATTTCACTACTGAATTCACTCGAAGGGTTATCTAATGTCTTCTTTTTTAAATCGATGTAATATTGTGTAGCCATTTCCTGTTATTAAAAATGAATATATATGCTCACTATATTGCAATTTTTCTTCTTTGGCTTAACTTAGCTACTCATTGACCCATGTTACCTAGTTACCTTGTTACAAAGATATAGTGAAGGCAAAAGGGGTTTTTAAACGATAAAAACCTTAAGTGGGGCATCTCTCCGGGAATTACCTTATATATTTATGTATTCATTCATGTGTACCTCGTTTTACCGTGACAACGATTTTTAGTTCTTTTAGCACTATTATGTTATTCGTGTTTTTGTTTTATTAAGAATTTTAGATAAGGGCGCAAATAGCCATAGTAGCTGACGCGCCCTTTTTAAACCCTACTACTACTACTACTACTACTACTACTACTACTACTACTACTACTACTACTACTACTACTACAATTCATTCATTCATTCATTCATTCGTTCGTTCGTTCGTTCGTTCGTTCGATCGTTCGTTCGTTCGTTCATGCATTCATTCATTTACTTATTATTTTAATGCCATTAGCATCGAGAGTGGTGGTATAAACAGCTATAATCTATAACAACAAGGATTTACAAAATACTAAGAGAGAACAAATATAATTTAAAGTAAAACAGGAATCAAAATAAAATTAACAATATACGCTACTGAGAAATACAGAAGTGTCCAAGAATTCCTTAATATTATAAAAGTGGTTGTCTGTTAGCCAACTTTTCAGAATGGTTTTAAATCTCTTAAAATGCGGAAACATGTGTCTGTTTTGGTAATTTATTGAACGCAGCAACTGGAACGCATCTAAAATAAATCTTTGATTTGCCCATTCTAACTTTCGGTTCAGGAAGGTAATAAATACTATTACCTCGTGCTGTAACTGTGAAGTTCAGATTTACTAATAATATAAGTGAAGAGCTCCCAGAATAAGAATGTAACCAACAAAACTGTAATGCATGTTTCAGAAAAAAAAGGAAAATAATTTCAGGGGGCATATTTTAGAAGGCCTGTATTTACTATCACAACCATTTGACTAAACAAGGATACAAGTTTATTCACCCATTGAATGCAATAATTTATTGTTATAAATAAAAGTTTTAAAATTACTTTTTCCTCCTACATCACATATTCCAAGAATTTGATGTTAATATAATTTTTCCGGGGGAGGTCTTCCTCAACATTAGTAAATAGTTAAGTAGACATTCATATAGAAACTAGAAGGGGAGGTATAGTTTCTCTTTGTTTAATTCTTAACACCAATCTTGTGTTAACATGAATGCCAGCCTGAGAGTCACAAACTCCTCAACCATAGGCAACCCAACTAACAAATTAACACGTAAGGTTGACGTTGTGCAGGAGGATAACACGGACACATCATTATTCGCCTGTATTCTTTCATTAACGGTTAAACGGTAGTTTCGGGACACAGGTTCATTATGAAAAATTGTATCTTAAGATCAAACTATCTCATTTTCTATTAATTGTTTCATATTGATTTCATCAATAAAACCGTTTTCATAATTCAGAGACTAATAAAATATGTCAACAATGAAGTTGCCATAGTAATCATGACCATAGTGCTTCTGTACAAAACAAATTAAGTATTATATAGAAATCCCACTGGGGGAACTTTACTGTTCTCTTTAGTAAGGGTTGCCAAAAGACACAGCATATTAGATAAATTATTATTAATATTATTATCATTATTATTATTGTTATTATTATTATTATTATTATTATTATTGTTGTTGTAATTGGCCTTGTGCTGTTGTTTCGCACATTAATATTATAAATAAATAAAATAAATAAATTATTACTACTAGCCGTACCCGTGCGCTCCGCTGCACCCGTTAGAAATAAATATAAAGTAATTACATAATTAAAATAGAACGTTTGATCCAGGGAACATTCGTGTTTGATAGAAGGATAAATCGTTTAATATGTTACTTAATTTAAATTGTATTTAAAATATTAAAATGCGATCATTTTGATCCAGAGACCACTCATTTGGTGCAATGACAATAACTTTAACATGTTATTAATTGTTATTATCAATTATTTTCGGAAAAGCGAAAATTAACAGAAAAATTTTGGCTATAGATTTATTATTATATTGTATTATATTATATTATATTATATTATATTATATTATATTATATTATATTATATTATATTATATTATATTATATTATATTATATTATATTATATTATGTAAAAAGTGTGTTGATAACGGATGTACTAGAATTAGAAAGTTTTTAATTTGTTGTGGGAGCTCTTGAATCTCAGGAGGAACAACTTTTACAACAGCGCAACATAAACTGCTTGGCTCATTACCCAATTTTTTTGCATTGCATTTATTGCATATATATTTTATGTATTTTAACACGATTCAATTGAGCATAGTTAAAGTTTGAATTATAAAATAATGGATTGCTAAGCTAACGTACTATTACTGCATACTAAATCAATACACTCTCGTTGTTCGTTAATTCTCTGAGATAAAAATGAATATGTTCATAAACAATATTTTAGGAAATACAGGAAATGAATACACAGAATAACCTATCAAGTTTTCTGTGCATAAGAAGCTATTTTAATCTTACCTGTCCTCAATTCACTCACAAGTTACTGTAATAACATTATAGCATTATGTCCATCCAGAGAAACTACACTTTCCAATGATTAAATAATAATTAATTATACAAATCTGTTAATTTAGCTTCCTATATTACTTCATATAAACACAGAAACATTGTCTGTAGGCTATTTTTCATAGCTTTCGATTGTTGTGTCCAAGGCTCCTTATAGACGAAGTCATTTGTTTTTTATTTCAATACACTGCCTTAGATGGCAGTTATTTTAAATTTAAAACTCATTTATCTCATTAAACATCAGTCCTATCAAAATTTTTGAAAGAATAAACCTTATCAGAAATCATTTGAAAATAAACTTTTGTAATGTAACATTTTTCACAAAAATCAATAATAAGCGAGATTTTTCGATTTATTTAATTCAGGCCCCCTTATAACCCCCCCTTTTAAATAACGTATTTTGAATGTCATATAGCCTATAATCTAAGTTACAACGAACTTAATTTATATTCAAATTTTCATCGAAATCCGTTCAGCCATTATCGCGTGAAAAGGTAACAAACATACATACAGAAGACAGACAGATAGACAGAGAGAGAGACTGACAGACGTCGGTTTCAGGGTGGTTAATTATACATGTTAACACCAATTATTTTTAGAAAATCGAAAATTACCAGAAAAATTTTGGCTACAGATTTATTATTAGTATAGATATTCTGGAAAGGAAACTAAGCATACAAGACGTGCATATTAGACAAAACAGCCCCCAAGATGGCTAAAGCGCTGGACTTATAATCCTGTGGGTCCGCGTTCGAATAGGGGAACAGAGAGGTGGAACTTAAACTGAGAAGGATTCAATGCGGCATCGGAATTTGTATCCGGTGTGCTTAGTGGACAAAGCGTCAGCACGTAGAGCTGGGTTCGAATCCTGATGCCGGAGAGAATTTTTCTCCGTTCTACCCATTCTTCGTCACATGGTAATTCTGAATTCCTGCACGGAAATATCATATGTACTTCGGTACATCATAGTAACATTCGTTAATGTTGTTTTTTTTTTTTTTTTAGTTATTCTGTATCATGAATTTACAGTTATTTATTCATTTTGTCATTATTGTTTATTTGTATTTGTCTCTAATTGAGGACCGTTTTGGAAAACTTGCTAACTGAAAAATTAGCAAAATTGAGATTTTGATGGATTCGTTAACATAAAGCAGGCCTCTACATGATGTTCAAAGCGTCTTAGTAAAATCGGGTTATTTCTCTTCATTGTAGTGTGTCGAAGTGTGATCGTTTTTTCAAAACTTGCTTTCTGCTGTAAGTGAGAGATACTACAGCAAAACTTGCTTACTATAGTGTTTTGTCTCTCCTGTAAAATTTAGTTTCTTCAGTTAGCAAGTTTTGCAAAAACGGTCCTCAATTGTAATATTATTTTATGCACTTTTTTGTAATTCCTTGTTCACTGTAAATCTTGTGCTAATTGTTACCTTTTGCTGAAATGTTACAGCACAATAAATAAAATTATTATTATTATTATTATTATTATTATTATTACTACCATCATCATCATCATCATCTTCTTCATTATTTAAATTTGAGCTTTCAGTTTATCTACGTTAAATGTGTACGAAACCTGAAGAGTACGATCCCAAAACACGCTCCATATAGGATGAACCGTAAATAATGTCATTTCAGGGAGTTATTCTTTGAGATATTTGAAACAAAGAGTTTAATACAATTTTGCTTCTTTTACTTCCTTTCCGAGATAAAAATTATATTTCCTAGCATGTTTTGAGAAACCTATTCCTATATTTTCAGTCAACTAAAGAGAATGTGTATTACGATGATGATGATGATAATAATAATAATAATAATAATAATAATAATAATAATAATAATAATAATAATAATAATAATAATAATAATAATAATAAGTAATTGGAAGAATTTTAATTCTGTCCATTATATATGCTGAAATTTGATTCCAAAAATATGTTTGCTCGGATCATATTTCTGCGAATTTAAAGAACAAAACTAAAATTCTTTCAATCATTTATTATCGTAATACACTGTTCTCTTAAATAGACTGAACATATTGAGAATTTAATCAATGGTTTTCCGAAAACACGCTATGAAATATTTAATATAAAACAATTTTTATATCGAAAAGGAAGCAAAAACGAGCAAAATTGTATTAAACTTTTTTTGTTTGAAAGATCCCAAAGAATAACCTCCTGGAATTAATGACATTACTTACGGTTCACTCTGTATGTATATAAATATATATATATATATATATATATATATATATATATATATATATATATATATATATATATATGTATAAATATACATAGTTATATTAATAGTGATGTATGCAATAAGATGAGGGATATGTGATATGAATATATAAATATTTCTGTAACCATTTTTTAAAATGTAACTTTGAATTGCAATTCTCATCGCCAATCTTTAAATATCTTTACCATAAATTTCAAGATAAAAGATCTCTGCTATTCGTAAACCATTTTTAGCTGATTTGCGACTGTATGTTAACACAATGAGTGAAAGAGAAACGATATACATTTTTAATACTTATGTTTATTTTTATGCTGTATTCTTCGTAACATTCTCCTCAAATTAAAAACAACATTTTATTAGTATCCGGGCACACAAAGAAGGAATTTAAACCATGAAATTCATTACTTCTGTGTGCTTGAAAATATTTCATCACAAACCTCGACACAACATTTTGGCATACGTTATGCGCTTATTGGTTAAATTTTTATAACTATATCAATCCAGTAGTCGAAACGATAAATGAAAACTTCTCGGCTTTTAGCAGCGATTAATCCCTTCTTCTGTGGTCACATGAACTAAGGCTAGCTAATAATAATAATTTTCCTCGTGTAGAATAATACGTTTTATAAAATTTGACATAAGTTTCAAAATAATGCATTCATTTTCCCTTAAAAACAATAACTTCCGTTTCTAAAACAAAAATATTGTGTTTTCAACATTTCCATCGCACAGAGATAAAATAAGTAAACTTCTCTTACATAATTGTATTTCCATTTAAAATGTTTGAAAAAATATATTCCAACATATAACTAATATTTCCAAAGAACGTTTCTCACTATTTCAGTTAGACAATAACCTGGGGCAGGTATTTACGGAGATTAATTTTATCATTTGTGTTTTTTAATATTGGTGTTGGTGGAGATTGTTGGAGATTGATTTGTACTCTTGGTGGAGATTAATGGAAATTTTGGAAAATAGACCTACAATTATTTTGGAATTGGAGTATTAACTCAGTATGAATATTACTTTCCAAATCATTAAAATTAAAGGTTCATTAAATTCTGATAAAAATGCGGTATGGCCAATAGACATTATTTGTTGGATTAAGACTGTATTTAACACACATTCATTAAAAACGAAAAAAATACTTGCAGCCCTCAAATTAACACTTTCAAATTATTAGTGAAATGTTGAATTCTCCAACTTTTGAGTTCGCTAATGTAACTAGAACACTTGGAATACCATGTAATGTAGCCTACTTGGATATATAACAAATTCAAGTGAAAAAAATCCGAAAAAACTCAGAATATGAAATTCGCTATAAAACGACGCAATAGTAATAATTCGCGAATGTGTTCATATTTCGCTATTAGAAATCTATTTCGCGATTTGTCGCGGTTGTTCTATCCGCATATTATTAACCAGAATCACTTAAAGATTAGTAAAAATCTATTGTATATCTATTATGTCGTGATTTTCGCGATGTCCATAAGTATTTGGCCCTGACAATAACTAATAAATAACGTAATAGACAATTTTATCTGGGAATGAAATCTAAATTTTAAAGATTTTATTTATGATTTTTTTTAAATCCATGATACACTTTTGTTGCAAAACATTCGATTCTAGCAAAAACTAATTTCTATTCATTTTACACGTCACAGATCGAAAAATAAAACTTTGAATCGCATTAATTTATATTTAAAATTTGTTAATCTGCTGCATTCGAACACACCACGTAAAATAAATAACAATACGAAGTTCTTTTCGTCTTAAAATTGTTATAGATTGTCGTTCAGCATATTTTTCATACAAAAGTAAAACTTAAATGATCCGTATTTGAAAACGACACTATTTTGCGCTTCTTCAGGAAGAAAAATTAATAGCAAACTTTCTACCAAAATATTTCCGATGAAACTTATCGCTGTAACACGTAGAGTTTCACTAAATATGTAACAATTTCACTACACCGCTTAGCCATCCACGAACAAACACTCGTCCTACCTGCATGATTGAATTGTTGCCGCATCCCCCTTCTCTAGGCGTCGGAGGTTGCAACTGCCGTTGACTATGTGGTGACAGTTGGGATATCGCCGGCCGCATTCAGCGGTAGCGCAGTATAGCACACTGAGGGGGTAACTTTAGTTAGTGGTGGCTGTGGGCCGCGCATCAGGATCTCTCTCACTCACTTGTTCGGTCCGTCCGACACTGGAAAGAGGTCCTGCCTCACGACGCACGGCTTTGCCCCACGAGGAGACGACGGCGGACGTCGAGCGCATGCTCCGGAGCACGCCATGTCCGCCAGTATAGGTCAAGGCTTACCTCAACACTACACTCTCTGCTTGTTAGCCTACATCAATACAAAAAGCATTGAACCTTTATAAAATCGACTAACACGCTACCGAACAACAGTCGACGAAGAATCTATAGGGAAATATTTCAAAATACGGAAATAGTTTACTATTGAATTTATTAACATAATGTTATATTTACTCTGTAATTTGCCAATTATAGCTACATTTTACATTTTTGGCTATGCTATTTATACTTAACTCTTTTTAATTTATTTTCATTTGATATTTTTCATTTATATCTATATCTGTGTCTTTTATTTAGGTAATATCTATTTGTTTTTTTTTTTTCATTTTTAATTTTTAATTTGTAATTACACTTGTATCTTGCATTTGTATCTGTTTTATCTCTTTTTTCATGTTATATGCAATTCTATGTTTTTTAAACAAGTATCTGTACTGTCTATTGTAATTGGGGCTTTGCCCTGTTATAGACATAAATAAATAAATAAATAAATACACAAATAAATAAATATATTTAAATAACTGGCATAATGCACGAAAATTAATAACGTTTTCACTGAAATAATCAAGTCAGAATTTATGTGACCAGCATGGTATGAAGATAAAACTACTACCCATCATGACGGCCTTTTTTTCTTCTTTCCAAATTGTCATATTTC
Source organism: Periplaneta americana (assembly GCF_040183065.1). NCBI lineage: Eukaryota > Metazoa > Arthropoda > Insecta > Blattodea > Blattidae > Periplaneta > Periplaneta americana. The sequence continues at coordinate 132,131,859 of NC_091128.1, read as the reverse complement.
ATGGTTTTTCTGAAACGATAATTACTGAAAATGGCAGAAAACGCAACTTAAATACCTAAATTCTTATAAAAAATTTTAAAACCCCAAATTGAAAAATGGCTAAAAATTGGATAATTTTGACGAAACACAAAAACAAAATAGCTTACATTTCATAAACATAGCACAATAATATGCTTCTATTTGTGTACCTATCTACGAAAAGCGTATATTCATCTATCTATCCATCCATCGAACCATCCATGCATCCATCCATCCATCCATCCATCCATCCATCGATCCATCCATTCAACTATTCATTCATTTATCCATTCCTTCATTCACCCATTCATCCACTTATTCATTCATTCATTCATTCATTCATTCAAATATTCACCCATTCATCAATCATCTATCTAATCATCCATTCATTCATCAATTTATTCATTATTCATTTATCTATTCATTCATTAAAATATACAGTAGAAAATTATAATTACTAAAGTAATACAATTTCATTTTAATTTAATAAAGGAGAAATACAAATATAAATGCAAATGAAAAATACAGCTGAAGAAATGAAAAAGAGACAAATGCAGATATAAATAGAAGAAGTAAAATGTCTAGGGCATCATGCCAGAAGGGCGTATGAACAAAATCGCGAGTTTGTAATAGAGTCATGTAAACATGAAGTGATTTTTCCTATTCTTGTCTACATAAAGTACTTTCACTTGATTCTTTCTCATGTCCATTGTAATTCTCAAACGAATGTTTTCAAACATAAACAGGTTCATACAAAATATTTCAAGAATGGAAAATATCACAGTTCTTCAATAATCAACAAACCAATGCGTAGACTATAAGGGTGCTATTCATAGACATATCGCAGCACGCGCTACGAGCGTACTAAGCTAGCCCCGGCTATCCACTGGTGACTTGTACAGAATTCAAATCATATTCTATCGCTAAACTGGTTTATGAATACGAAAAACGCTGATCATCCACCGGAAACCCGCGCTAAAAATGTCTATGAATACGGCTCTAAGGTTCTCACTGTAAGCTACGGTGTACGCATGTACAGGGACATCATTTTATTTTTACTTCAATTTTTATTGTACCTGAGTTTTTGAATGTACTTCACTCCCACCCCTTCTACTAATGAAGCTCCAACTGTCCTCCACACAGATCCAAGACCGCATATAGTAAACAGCACTGAGTTAGTGAGTATAGTACGTTCCTGAAATATGTTCGTGTTTTCCAGTGAGAAAGAGCTTTCAATATTGAATCATATTTTCGCACAGATACTATCCGTTTGCCTAAGTCGCATCCCGATTTCCCCCACCTGCTTCTGTTGGCCCCTCTGTAAAAGCTGGGCTGTCTTAGCTCTTCTCTGAAAACATTAATTTCTGTTAAGAATTGGACGTCTACGTAATATTATACAACTGTTTAAAATAACTTAAATAAAAGGGCCTCGTTAAGTAATTAACTGTCACGTGATTTCCCCCCTTTCTACGACCCTGCGACATAACCACTAGGACGGACAGTAGATAGCATGTCTGAGTAATTTTATCTGTGCGGGTCAGGCAGAAGTGAAGATTGAATTTACAGTACGTAGGGTACTCTTTTATAGAGTAGGTACAGAATTATTTCAACATGAGTTACTAGTACGAAGGACGAAACTGGCAATCGGAATTAGGTACAATAGTCTATAGTGCGATAATATACACAAAAGAACTGAAGCTTGTATCAAAATAACGGCCACCATTTTCAAAAATGTGTTTAAACATTCATATTAAGATTATTTTTCAATTTAACTTCATTCTCTATATTGTACGCTAGTGTGCTGCAGACAGTATAATATACACTGCATAATGAATATGTCCGAATGGATAGCTCAGTTCGTAGTAAAACACTTATTGTTAATACTGTACTATATTTTGGTTAAAGAAGAACCTAATGAAAATTATCGAACTCAAAATCGCGATATTTCCTAGTTTACGTAAATGGATGAACTACTTTTCTTCCCTCCTATATCTAGTAGAGTGATTTGTTTGTGTTTTACGCCAGTATCATCGAACTACAGTCATGGAAGGGGGTAGCAAACTGTATTTTCGGTTCTCTAAAGGTATAGCCAGGTTAATATTAAAAATGCTAGTAAAAATTAAATTATGTCCCTGTATTTGGTTTCAAGAGAAAACGAATGGCCTGTACGAACGTCTGGTCTACCACGAAACAGGTTTAATAAAAAAATTAAATGAACACAAAACAAATATTTCATTGCTTGACCGACACTTTTTAACTCAAAATAAATGTACTCAAACCGACATTAACTTCGAAAATATGATTATTATATTGAAGAGCACAGGAGAAAAATTTAAAATTATAGATCTTCTGTTTTAGATGTCATGTAACAGCTGGTGTACAGATTTGTGTAGTTTAACTGTAGAGAATAACAACCTTATTAGTTCAAAGAAAATTGGAGAATGATAACCCAAAGACAATATAATGTAATGGATCTTAAAACTTTTAACTTTCTGTAAAAACACCAAAACGTGACTCATCAGGTTTTTCCCCTGTACTCTTGGGTGGAAACGGAGGGAAGCGAATGGGCGGAGCTTAGTAGTGCGAACAGCATGGACTCGCGGCCGCTAAGGAGTAAGCGCGTGCTAGAAGGTGGCATGTACTGCAAAATTGCTATATGAACTTTTTGTGTGCGCTATTATTTTCCGACCAGAATCGCAGCTATACATTCCGATATTAAATTAAGAATGAACTTTCAAATTTTGGACGCTCATGGTAGACACCTTATGTATCTATCTGTACTGAGTCATAGACTGTAAAACACTGATTACACCTCACTAAATATGAAGGACAGTTCAGTTTGGTGCTTGGTGTCGATTGCAAAACACTTGCATTAACGATCACAGATGGTACTAGTACGAAGTGCCTTCCAGCAAAATCTGTCGTCTGAACGGTATAATACGCGCGCATGTACAAAACATAACAATGGCGTGTATTTATGTTCGACATTCATGAAATTCACCACATGTATGTATGATATTCATGTGTTACAGTGCTTGGTATATATTTTAACATAAAGCCAATTTGAGTACTTTTCACCAATGCTAATATGAACATCTCGATCTTTACTAATAAATGTATTCATTCGCAATTGTGTAATGATGTTGTGCCCGTTCTAATTAGATTTAATGTGACGAATATTTAAGGACGATGAAAATTACTAGAATGGTTTCATGTCAATAAATTCTAAGTGAGTCCTCCAAGTTTAATATACTACTAGTTATTTACGATACAAATAATCAAAATGGAAGCAAGGATGTATGCCAAATATGGCCGGAAACCGAATGGAGCAATCCTGCGAACAAAATTAAAGCATTTTAACATTTTGTGTGCCGTACGTATTTTTAGACAGCCGTTCATCTATGACGTTTACTGGTATAGAGACAATTTCTCCGACTCCTCCACTGCTGTATTCCCGTTCATTGTAATAGTGAAACTTTATCACATAAAAAACAAGCAGTGATTTAGTTCTGTGTTAGAATAATATTCAACTACAGAGGTACTCGATTCAAAACGCGTGCCAACTATTTTTTTTTTTATAATATTATAGAGGAAGTGTTACAAAAATGAAATAGAGGTACAAATATGAAATAGTGTCATAGGCCTATACGACCTGACACGTGTTGTATTGTAGCGGAAGCCTTCCAAGTTATTAACTTATAACCTCTTTCGCGGGAATGTCTTAGTTTGCAGTTAGAAGCTGAACTGTTGAAACGTTTATCATTATATCTTTTCGAGGAAAGTGAACATTTTGGCGGTAAGTTCTTTTATTGAATATACATTGTTATTCCACAATGTTAGAAATATTAATGGTATATAATTATACTTCAAGATAAATAATCTACGTTTATATCAATGTATGTTTAATTGATTTCCTTTTTAAATCGATGTGACACAAATATTAAATACTAGTATTATTTGCATTCCATCTTTATACTCTGGTTTCCTGTTTTATTACTGTTGTTGGCACACGTAGAAAGAGCAAAAACCTCATCTTCCAAGAAACTTAGAAAATAGTGGCATGAAAAGGCAATGCAAGAAGCAATAAAACAAAATTGAGAAAAGACGTAGATTCAGTATTACGATTGGAAAAACACCTTCTAATAAAGATGCTGGATGTTTGTTCTGTATTTTTCTTAGCAAAGCCTTTTCGACTTTGCAATTTTGTCAACCTTGTAACTTGTTAATAGTGTTCCATATTTGTACCTCCATTCTTATGAAGGAAATATGTTAGATTTTGAGAAAATTATTTTTCCAAACATTTTATATAACATCTTACAAACTGCTATGTCCGGTGTATCATTCACAGAAGTTTATTTATTGATTTACTTATTAATTGATTGATTTATTTATTTATGAATTTATGTATTTATTTATTTATTTATTTATTTCATTTAATTTTGTTTATTTATTTATTTATCCCGTTCACCATTCTTTCCAGTGAATCCTTCAGTAGACAGTTTCTTCTTAGCCAGTGACCCAGCCAATTCCTTTTTCTCTTCCTGATCAGTTTCAGCATTATTCTTTCTTCACCCACTCTTTGCACCATAGCTTCATTTCTTACTCTGTCTATTGATTTCACACGTTCCATTCTTCTCCATATCAACATTGTATTCAATTTTTAACACGTTTACGTAGAGTTAAATTATTTGTCTATTTTTTCTGAACAGCTTTCTAAAAAGAATTATTCAGAATTTTGTTAGTACTGTCTAATATTACGCTAAAATATTTCGGCAAATGGTAATATTTATATGTCTTAGGCTCCACTAATCTTGAACTCTGCATGTTGACAGCATAGAAACAGACATTGACAATGACGGGATTCCAGTCTACTATAACGACGTCCACGCAGCATTACTTCTTAACCATTGCATATACAATGGTCGGGAAATAATTTTGGGCAGTACAGTACAATTCTACGGTAATAAAAGCACAGCATGGTCTATTTAATACTTCTTCCGTTATGCTTTTTGATAGATTGATTGTTGATGACAGACGATCATGTACTTTGTATATAATGAAGGCATGCCGCCAGTTTAAATTTGGAATATCATGACGTCACTGAATCTAAATGTTCAAGTACACAAAAACAGTGTTTGTGTTCATGTGTTATACAATTACCTATTACTGTAGTATTATCAAAGTGCGCTTTCAGATATTGATCTCCGACACTTCTCAAAACGAATTCCACTGTGTATATTTATGTGACGTAATAAATCAGGGTACATAAAACTAATTAAGATAGCTCAATGAGTGAAGAAATTTTGCTATTACTCCTCAACTTTTGAATCTATCAATTTATAATTTTTACAGCATACTCACAATATTTGCAGGCATATTTTGATTTTTAGAATGTCTTATTAAAATAAAAAAATTGGTATTTTAGGAACTTGTTTCTCATAAACCCTTTACACTACAGTTTCCTAAAAATTCAAGCATATTTCCAATGGAGTTGACTATATTTGCCGCCATTTTCATCACATTATGAATATTTGTTCAATAGAAAAATATTTCCCATCCAGAAAAAAATATTTAAAATTATTCATATTTTTCATATTTTGCTGAGTGTAAAATCCATAATAATTTTGATAACTATAAAAAAGTGTCCATCCTCTTCACTACCATATTAAATAGGAGTGAGCAAAATTTCACCCTTCTAACCTCAGTAGTTTCCGAGAAAAATGTTCCTAAATTATCCATGACGTTTTAACTTCAATTTAATAATTTTAATCGGGTTTCAACATTTCTATAAAATTAAGTACATGAGGCAGAAAAAATAATCTAAAAACCAAAATATACCTGCTAATATTATGTGTATACTGTAAAAATTGTAAATTTATGGATTCGAAAGCTGAAGTGTATTAGGAAAATTTCTTCTCTCATACACAACAGCCATAACCTCGGACTACCCAAGACTACCCAGTCCCCTTAAGTCTTGTCCTTTCGCCTAATTTTGTCTCCCGATAGTTTTAAGCCTGTAAAGGTCTTACTAAGACATGTATTTGTTGAAGTCTTAGCGTTTCCAAAGTACTCTGAAGGTTGCATAATTCAGGAACTTTATATGAGTCTAACAACGGTTTCATTTTTCATAGGTGATAAAATATTTTATCACATAATACCTATATTTCGCATTAAAACTAAGCATATTTAGTCTCGGTATTAGAAAGAATACAAAATTCTAAAACAAGATTGTTTCAACATATAGAGAGACACGAAACATTCTGCGGTCCCTGAAAAAAATATATAAAAAATCTATGTTACAAAAGGAAGAGGAAGAAACAGGTAAGACCTAAGAAACAAGTGACCTAACTCAATGAAAGTTGTACCATAATGATTTTTTACTTGGTTATATAACGACGTTGTATCAACTACGAGGTTATTTAGCATCGATGAGATTGGTGTAACGAAATGATATTTGGTGAGATGAGACTAAGAATTCGCCATAGATTACCTGACATTTGCCTCACGGTTGGGGAAAACCTAGGAAAAAAGCCAACCAGGTAATCAGCCCACGTGGGAATAGAACCCGCGCCCAAGTGCAACTCCGAATCGGTAGGCACGTACCTCAGCCGACTGAGCCACGCCGGTGACTTTATGCCGATTATGAACACATCAAAAGCTTTTAACAATCTCGGATTAAAGAATTAAAACAATATGTGATTGTTTTAAACAGTAAAAACAAGTATATTTTCATATGTTGCTTCCTACATTAACTAATTTCCTATACATGTTAAGTATGAATAAAATCAGTTACATAGTTTGTAAGAAAACGTTTTATGTAGGAAAACTTATAAACATTAGAAATCACATGGCTTTTCTCCTTGAAACTCTCCTATCCATCCTCAACGGAACGGTGTAAGTTTGATTGAGACAAATGGCCTACAGGTTTGGAGCTCGCACAGACATTTCCTCTCAGCCTCTTAATTACCTTACTTACGCGATTGCGTACCTTTTCTTTCTCCTCCCATTCCCCTTCTTTCGTTGTGATTTTCATTATCATGTTCGTTATGAGAGAAATTGAAAACAGTTATTTCCCTTAACAGTAGCCTATAAAAACAGAACATTTTCCTGTAACGCTATATTTTGCCTATATATCGTACCAATGGTATGAAAGAAAATAACAGTAATATTCTCCGTATGAGATTTCTGAGACACCCACTTTTCCGTATATATGTATAACCATCACGTGACACAGCGATGTACATATAAATTCTGTTTCGTATGATATCAGCAATGTTAATATTGCCATAGAGCGTATCGGTAGTAGTGATCCATGTAGTGCCAGTCAACAAAGAGACAGGAAATGACCTAAGGCCGAGAGATTATTGCGAGGAAATGGGATGTCACAAAACTAATCTGTCGTTCACCAAATATGAAATTTTCACTTATTTTCTGAACGACAGTTTCATTGCACTTGATTTCTCCGTATTCCCTATATTTATTTAACTGCAATAGTGAAACTGTAATCAAGATGGAAACGGAATCACACATTGCTTTCTGAAGTCCAATAAACTAATATATGTTTAGTTTCCAGTATCGAGTATTTGATATCCATGACATTGGCTCTTCTTGACGATCAGGACTGAATATATGTTCAATTAGGGGAAACTCGGTAAAATTTGGCAATATGGGAAATTTGGTAATATTCTTGTGTTTCTTTTATTGCCAAATATCCTCCAGAGTTTTAAGAAGTTCAATGACACCTTCATAGAGTGCAACATCTGAGTGTACTTTTAGTTTTCGTTTCATCCGAATCCGCGCATTATGTGGCAGATATTGTTACTAATAGAAATAAGTGTTGAATACTTTCTGTTGACGTGGTGGTTGTGTGGACGTGTGTATACAAAGACGGAAAGAAAATGTTGTTCATTACCTAAGTTTGTTCGTATCAAAAGCAGAGATTCCATATTATAAGGTAAGCCATTATATAATTAATATTTTCTGTTAATAACTCATCAGGCCTTAGCTCGTTTTATGTTCTTCTTAGCAAAAAATGTCTTCTTCAGGATAGTGTGATTTAGTCATTTTCCTTTATAGTGATATATTGCTGCTCTCTTTGAACAAGAATGTGTACTCGATGGTAAAATTTAAGAGTAGGGACGTATGAGGGATTTTTACAGTCTTCAATGCAGCACTGGGTGTGGTGTGTTGCAGATATGCCAAGGGAACGAGGATATTATTCTGAAAAATAGTCCAAAGTTGATTTGCGGGCTGCGGTTGGGAGTGTTTTGAAAAATAGATCGTCGACTTATAGGGCTTCTAAGAAGTACAATTTGTCCTTTAACAACTTAAAGAGGTTTCAGAATGCATCCTCAGGACCCGATGACGTTGTCATTCTCAATAAATGACGACCCCTAGCTCTAATCGTTGAGGAAGAGCAAAAACTGGTGAGATATGTAATCAAAATGCAAGAACTTGGGTTTGGGGTATCGGCAACAGAAATTAGAAGATAACCCTTCAATATAATTAATAAGAGTGGTCGGAAAAATCCATTAAATTCTTTTTTTTTTTTTTTTTTTGCTTTTGTTTTGAGTCTATAATGTTTAGTGACTTCTTGTCCCAGTAAATTATGTCTAATAAACCTTGTACCACTGTTACATTTTGAAAAAAAATACTATTTAATCCTATTGCCTAATTACCCCTGTACTATTGCCAATTTATCCTGATGAAGTACCAAATCTGGAAACATGTCATTTGTTATTTATTAGTGTGTTATGTGTAAAGTAATTTAGATTTGTAGAATTTTCTTCCAGAGGTTTATTGGGATTTAATGTTTAAACACATTCCATAATAGAGGAATATTTAATTTCATAATACGTAACTACAAACTGTGTCAAAATACAAATATTGCCAAATTAGATGAGTCTCCCTTATAATTTGTGCAAGTCGTACGTATACATCGGTGAGTTTCGTTACACATAAATTAGTATGGATGAATAATACAGTGCGTTGGATAATTCTCTCATTACTAAGCAGAACGCTCAGAAATCCGCCGAGTATGAAAAGCGGATGGTAGCACTAGTAGCCGGCACCTGTCCGGGCTAACGAGTACGGAAGACTATAGAGGCCATACTTGCATCTCAATACTATTGGACAGGGTGAAGTCACTATGAAGCATCAGGCGCCATCTTGTTATGCCAAAACATTGCAATAAATATGGGAAATGCGTATTATTATTCGGTTGAGAAGCTTTTGTCATCCAATCTGCTTTCCAAAAAGCTGAAAGTTGGAATATATAAAACAGTTATATTACCGGTTGTTCTGTATGGTTGTGAAACTTGAATTCTCACTTTGAGAGAGGAACAGATGTTAAGGGTGTTTGAGGATAAGGTGCCTCGGAAAATATTTGGGGCTAATAGGGATGAAGTTACAGGAGAATGGAGGAAGTTGCACAACGCAGAACTGCATACATTGTATTCTTCATCTGACATAATTAGGAACATTAAATCCAGACGTTTGAGATGGACAGGGCATGTAGCACATATGGGCTAATCCAGAAATGCATATAAAATGTTAGTTGGGAGGCAGAAGGGAAGGAGGCCTTTCGGGAAGCCGAAACGTGAATGGGAGAATAACATTAAAATAAATTTGAGGGATGTGGAATACGATTGTAGAGAATGGATTGATCTTGCGTAGGATAGGGGCCGATGACGGGATTTTGTGAGGGCGGCAATGAACCTCCGAGTTCTATAAAATCCATGAGTAAGTAAGTCGGGGAAAGAGGTACCGCTACCCTCTTCATGAAGGAAGTGTTTAAGAGGCTTAGGATGATAACTACATCTACTATTCTAAATGTAACTTTAACTGATTTGAAAGAATCAATTCCTCTATTGAAGCTCTTTTACTTTTTCTTAATACTCATCTCGCTCTGAAAGTGGTATATTTCTACTAATCTAAATAATATATTTGCACCCCTGTGTATGTAGGCTTTTCATTTTTCGAAACATAACAATGATTCAATGAACTTGTAAGCATATTTTTGTTATTAAATTACTTTTGTCCTTTGTGGCAGATCATAAATAGTGAGAAGATTTCTAAAATAATTGCAAGAGCGCTTTCTTACATTTTCACGGTAAACCTAATTTCGAGAAAAATTGTTTTGGAAGGTATTTATAACGTTTCGTATCTTCTGGGGTTTAAATACGATTATATAAATGTATAAAACGTATAAAGAAAAACCGTATAAGAGACAAATTAACATAGAAAGTATAGGAATTCTGCCGGAACTTTGGAAAAAAACGTGTATGTAAGTACGAAAAACTTATCAGAGCCCGGATGTTAGGCAAAATGCCTTTTTTTAAACTGAGTGTATGTATGGAAGACCAATTAAAGATAAACACGTTTCCACAGATTTGGGGACGATAGGCCCAATTTTCATTTTGCCTTTTTTGCCTATTTTAGCTCCCTGTGCCTATTTTAAGATTAATTGCCTTTTCTTTTTTGCCTTTTTACGTTGTTACTGTACATTTTACATATTTATTATATATTTAAAATAAACCGCACATAAATTATATAAAAAAAAACAAAAAGGAATGGTTGTACAAATTAAAAATGAAGGGCTCAGAGCCAAAGGCGACCAACCCACAATTTTATATTGTTCATTATTAAGCCTTTTTTTCAAAGCTATACATTGTTGTTATAGATTCATAATATTTGTTATATTGATTCAATGTAGACCAATTAAAATAAATTGTGAAACCAATCATTTTTGTCAGGATCCTCTTAATATAAATTCTTATTTACTCATTTTGTAATTGTGGGTTAGTCGCCTTTGGCTCTGAGCCCTTCAAATATATATTCACCTCACACAAATATTTCCTGAGAATCTTATTCTCCAGCAATACATATGTTTCCAAGAAGTCGTAAACTTTTCTCCCCTACCGATTCATCTTTTATGTCACTCAACAAAGATGTCTGAACAGTATAACCCTCAGTGCTCAGGTCACTTCGTGGTTTACCAGCGAAGGAAAGGGAATGAGGGAAGTATTAAAAGCAAGTCTCCAGGTCCCGTTACTGTTGTCGCTTGCACGCATTAGTCACGCGTACTTTGAAGTCTCTAGTCCCTTCTCACACCGCTCTTCTTGAGACAATACACAGTCGGTTTTTCCCGATCTCTGAAAGAAAGTAGAGACAGCCCATCTGAAATAAGTTGTTTTAAGTTTGCTCCAATCACTGCAGTAGAAGTAGAAAGATCTTTTTCCACCATGACAAACGTTTTCTCTGACACTATGACAGTTGACAACCTAAAAAAAAGTATTTTGTTGCGACACCGTATGGGATAGTTTATTAAGTGTTTGTCTATTTTTGTCTGTTTCAATGATTAATAAATGCCTATTTCACTGCCTATTTTTACTATTTTTAGTGCTATTTTAACCAAAATAAATGCCTAAACATCCGGGCTCTACTTATCAGTATGAGTTTTACTGTATATTTTCATCCTCTAGATGTGGTGAATATGTCGTCAAAGTGCCGACAAATCTTTTAGTTACATTCTGTATAAGGAATAGTTTACTGTTATCAACTTTCATACAAACAATTTAGTGTATATAAACACTGACAAACAGTTTAGTGTATATATAAACAGTGTATATAGTGTATATAAATGTTTGCTCAAGAGATTTGTGTGTTCTATAGGTATGTTCAAGTTCAGTTCAAGGTTAATTTTCGATCTGCTTAGTCTCTTTGGAGGATCATATAAATGGAAGATCGCATCTCGGTGCTGTCGTGAGCTGACACCAGTGTAAATCAGACTCCACGCTGAAGCACAGTGGACGCGTTGAAAGGCATGTGTGTAGGAGGACTACAGCATCACGTCAGCTAGACAAGTGGGCTGGTGCTCGCCAGTGCCCTTGTCACTTCCTTCTTCCAATATTGGCCAGGCACTCACCATCAATATTCCAAGTCTGAATCACGAAAGCTATTTGGCATTGAATCATTCACACGAAGCAGAAGTTCAAAACATCCATCAAGAAGACGGAGTTAATGGAAAGGGAAATACAGGAGAGAGTTACAGCATTGTGTACAAAAATTGTAGTTTCACATCTAAATGTTGTGCCTTTACGAGAGCTATCCTTAAAATAGGAAACTTTTCGTTAAAAAAAGAGTAGGAGAAAGTAGAAAATTTATCTATTAAATCAGTACTTTACAGGTTACTCGGTTGTGACGCAGAAGAAGTGTACATCTTTATCCTCACTAGGTATAGGGATAACTAGAGAATTATTGACCATCACAAAAAATGCAACTCTCTTATATTCCCTTTGTTGTCCTTGTCTTTCCTTCGTTCTTCTTATTTTCTCATTCTCGTTATATTTTCCTCGCTCTCCTTGTGTTCCCCTTGTCCTCCTTTTATTTATCTTATTCTCTTTGTACTTCCCTTGTTTGCCTTGCATTCCCCTTGTCCTCTATCTGTTCCTTTAATCTCCTTGTATTTTCCTTGTTCTCTCTCTATTCCCCTTGTTCTCCTTGTATTTCTCTTATTCTTCTTGTATTACCCTTGTTCTCCTTGCATTAATCTAGTTCCCCTTGCTTTCTTATTATTCTCTATGCATTGCCCTTGTTTTCTTTATATTTCACTTTTACGCCTTGCAATTCCCTTCTTCTCCCTGCAATCCCACGGTTCTCTTTGTTTTACTTGTATTTCCCTTTTACTCCATATATTCTTCTTGGTTTCTTCTTTTCCCTTATTATCATTGCCGCCTTTACTATCCTTGTATTACACTTATTTTCCTTTTATTATTATGAAAAAGTAAACTGTAGAACTTTTAGATGTGTCTTGTGATATATCGACTTAAAATGGACCTACGTACCGCAAATCGAACGTTGTCTTTGCAGACAACAGAAAGTTGTGAATTGATAATAAAGATAAAATTACTTTAAGGTGATTTTCGAAATTATGTAAAGGATGTTTTAGTTCGGAATATGTATTATATGTCTTTCTCGTGTAAAATTCTAACGTTCCTGGTTAACATGTTTGGGCCTGTTATGGGCCTTTTTCAGAACTGGTTGTTGCTGGTCTTGGAGCCTTTTGTTTTGTTTCCTGTGGAGGTGTATTTGTGTAGTGTAATATGGAGTCAAATTTGGAAGTAAATCCCGAAAGGACAAAGTATATGATTATGTCTCGTGACCAGAATATTGTACGAAATGGAAATATAAAAATTGGAGATTTATCCTTCGAAGAGATGGAAAAATTCAAATATCTTGGAGCAACAGTAACCAATATAAATGACACTCGGGAGGAAATTAAACGCAGAATAAATTTGGGAAATGCGTGTTATTATTCGGTTGAGAAGCTCTTATCATCCACTAATATGTTTTCGCGGGATATCAGCCGAGTTAAGATTTTGGAATGCTCCAAGCTTTCGACTGCTATCTCTGCAGCCATCTTCAGGGAAGTGATGTCCGAACAGAAAGTCGAAAGGTTATATAGATGTTAGGCTGTCTCAGGTGAAACGGGATTGGTTGGCGGATCGGCCAATCCGGGGCCGGGAATTGTCATCGCTCGTAAGCTCCGCCCCTCCCGGGATTCCTGCGTGAAGTTTGGCGGGCGGCGAGCCCTGTTCCGCCGGTTGGAATCGGTTGCCGTCCTCGGTCCGTGATCTTCATGACCTTGATTGTAAGAGGGCCTGAGTTGGTCTAAGGCCGGTGTCCATGCCTGACTGAACTGGAGTCCACTGTCTCTGTTAAAGTTGTTTTTCTCCAGCTTGATCTCTATGGCCTCCTTGATTGTACGATCCCAGTAGTGGCTTGATTTGTTAATGACCTTGGTGTGGTCAAACAGTATTTTATGCTCCTTTTCTATGCTGTGTTGCGCCACTGCAGATTTTTCCGGGTAATACAGCCTCAGGTTCCTCTTATGTTCTTTGATTCTGTCTTCTATTGTGCGGCCAGTCTGCCCTATGTATACTTCGCCACACTCGCATGGAATCTTGTAAATCCCTGGAGTCCTTAAGCCCTGACTGTCTTTAACCTGACGTAGATGACTCCGGATTTTGCTCTGTGGTTTATGGATGGTTTTGATATTAACCTTCTGGAGGATTCTGCTTATTTTGTGTGACACGCTCCCGCAGAATGGAATGAAAGCTTTCTTTGTCGGTTCTTGCTTGCTGTCTAAGTCTATTGTGTTACATCTCGTGGTAACTTGTTTGAGGGCTTTGTTGATGTCTCTCCGGCTGTAGTTGTTTTGTTGTAGTGTTCTACGAAGATGGTCCATTTCTGCAGGCAAGTTGTTGATATCGGAAATGACTATGGCGCGATGTAGTAGACTAGTCAGGACGGACTTCTTCTGCGAAGGGTGGTGGAGGCTGAGTGCATTCAGGTACAGATCTGTGTGCGTCGGCTTTCTATACACGCCATGTCCGAGAGTACCATCTGCTTTCCTGTGTATGTGGATATCCAGGAACGGCAGTGAGCCCTCTGACTCCACCTCCATGGTGAACTGGATATTCGCGTGGATGCTGTTGAGATGTTGTAGGAACTCTTGTAGCTTGCCGCACGGACAAGACAAGCTACAAGAGTTCCTACAACATCTCAACAGCATCCACGCGAATATCCAGTTCACCATGGATGTGGAGTCAGAGGGCTCACTGCCGTTCCTGGATATCCACATACACAGGAAAGCAGATGGTACTCTCGGACATGGCGTGTATAGAAAGCCGACGCACACAGATCTGTACCTGAATGCACTCAGCCTCCACCACCCTTCGCAGAAGAAGTCCGTCCTGACTAGTCTACTACATCGCGCCATAGTCATTTCCGATATCAACAACTTGCCTGCAGAAATGGACCATCTTCGTAGAACACTACAACAAAACAACTACAGCCGGAGAGACATCAACAAAGCCCTCAAACAAGTTACCACGAGATGTAACACAATAGACTTAGACAGCAAGCAAGAACCGACAAAGAAAGCTTTCATTCCATTCTGCGGGAGCGTGTCACACAAAATAAGCAGAATCCTCCAGAAGGTTAATATCAAAACCATCCATAAACCACAGAGCAAAATCCGGAGTCATCTACGTCAGGTTAAAGACAGTCAGGGCTTAAGGACTCCAGGGATTTACAAGATTCCATGCGAGTGTGGCGAAGTATACATAGGGCAGACTGGCCGCACAATAGAAGACAGAATCAAAGAACATAAGAGGAACCTGAGGCTGTATTACCCGGAAAAATCTGCAGTGGCGCAACACAGCATAGAAAAGGAGCATAAAATACTGTTTGACCACACCAAGGTCATTAACAAATCAAGCCACTACTGGGATCGTACAATCAAGGAGGCCATAGAGATCAAGCTGGAGAAAAACAACTTTAACAGAGACAGTGGACTCCAGTTCAGTCAGGCATGGACACCGGCCTTAGACCAACTCAGGCCCTCTTACAATCAAGGTCATGAAGATCACGGACCGAGGACGGCAACCGATTCCAACCGGCGGAACAGGGCTCGCCGCCCGCCAAACTTCACGCAGGAATCCCGGGAGGGGCGGAGCTTACGAGCGATGACAATTCCCGGCCCCGGATTGGCCGATCCGCCAACCAATCCCGTTTCACCTGAGACAGCCTAACATCTATATAACCTTTCGACTTTCTGTTCGGACATCACTTCCCTGAAGATGGCTGCAGAGATAGCAGTCGAAAGCTTGGAGCATTCCAAAATCTTAACTCGGCTGATATCCCGCGAAAACATATTAGCGAACCAACGCCGAGAAAGCCTCAAATCATACATCTTATCATCCAGTCTGCTGTCCAAAAATTTGAAAGTTAGAATTTATAAAACAGTTATATTATCGGTTCTTCTGTATGGTTGTGAAACTTGGACTCTCACTCTGAGAGAGGAACATAGGTTAAGGGTGTTTGAGAATAAGGTGCTTAGGAAAATATTTGGGGCTAAGCGGGATGAAGTTACAGGAGAATGGAGAAAGTTACACAACGCAGAACTGCACGCATTGTATTCTTCACCTGACATAATTAGGAACATTAAATCCAGACGTTTGAGATGGGCAGGGCATGTAGCACGTATGGACGAATCCAGAAATGCATATAGAGTGTTAGTTGGGAGACCGGAGGGAAAAAGACCTTTAGGGAGGCCGAGACGTAGATGGGAGGATAATATTAAAATGGATTTGAGGGAGGTGGGGTATGATGATAGAGACTGGATTAATCTTGCACAGGATAGGGACCGATGGCGGGCTTATGTGAGGGCGGCAATGAACCTTCGGGTTCCTTAAAAGCCATTTGTAAGTAAGTAAATATGGAGCCAAAGAGTGTGTGTTCTGAAATTGAGTTGTGTGTTGAGTATTTCACACCCCCACAGGAAACAAAAGAAAAGGGGCCAAGACTAGCAACAACCAGTTCTGAAGAAGGCCATAACATGCCGAAACATGTTAACCAGGTACGATAGAATTTAACACGAAAAAAACATATAATACACATTCCGAAGTGATATAGTGTTAAAAGTTGTGTAATCAAGATGTATGATGGTTTAGTATTATGTGTGTTTAAATTTTAAAATTAGAAAATAATATGTATGTTATGGTGTATGATGCATTGTGTTAAAATAATTATATTTTCGTATTAAACATTATTTCCATAAATTCAATTAAATGAACTTTTTAAATATTATCACCTTTCTTACTTTAAATATAGGTGCCACCATTGGGAAATATTAAATATAATATGTAGTCATAAACTTTAAATGCGTAAAGACTTACCATCTATGCTTTAATTCCGCAGAAAATTGCTTCAAAATAGACTGGTAATAACATTTATAACAGAATCATATCCACCACAACAAAACATTCTTTAATATAAATATTGATTCATTAACTCACAAATAAAATTTTCATTCTGTTAAATTGTAAGAATTGACTTCATTTACGGTAACTGAATAAATTCTTGGCCAATGCAATGGCGTGGTGTAAAACGAATAAATAAATTTTCAATAAACCTAGCTTAACGTACACAATCCATCCGCAGAATGAGTAAGTTAAGAAAATCAAGAAAATTTGTTCAATTACACGTATTTTTGTAGTTCTATGAGTCGAAGTATGTACTCAAAATTATATGTACAAAATTTTGTCAAGTTATTTGTGGAAAGAAGTTACATACTCCAGTTAAAGATGCGTTGTGTTACGTCTTAAATGCATCATATTATCAATTAAACTCTTTATGAGTTTGTGAATCTTTTCTGACGTCAGCTTTGGGTCGTTGGTTCGATTCCAGAAGTTGGTAATGGAAGAGATTCTTATTGGGTTATTTTACGACGCTGTATCAAGATCTCAGGTTATTTAGTTTCTGAATGAAATGAAGGTGATAATGCCGGTGAAATGAGTCGGGGTCCAGCACCGAAAGTTACCTAGCATTTGCTTGTATTGGGTTGAGCGAAAACCCGAGAAAAAACCTCAACCTGGTAACTTGCCCCGACCGAGATTCGAACCCGGGCCGCCTGGTTTCGCGGCCAGATGCGCTGACCGTTACTCCACAGGCGTGGACTGGAAGAGATTTATCTTCCTTTCATGAAAATGGATATTTTCTGTTTGTTATAATTATGTTGTGCTATGATGTCTCAGCGGTGACTCTGTGCAATGTGTGCCTGTCTATTATTGGCCACAATACATACATACATAAGTTGGTAGGAAGGGAACAGATGAATCATGACGAAGGAAGAGAAAACTATATTTTCTAATGAAGATTCAAGAAGCAAGCTGTGCTCGTAAATTCAGTTCTATAGAAAATTTATTCCCAAGAATTTTTATGTTCCCTATTAAAAAAATTACATCCCGTTGTCTACTACATTTACGTCACAACCTGGCCAATACTTCTAATTATTTAATGCACCATGGCAAAGCCCTTCACTTTACGAGTAGACTCATAGGTGTCGCTAGTACAAAGAAGCGTAGACCATTTAGTTTGCCAGAGACTATCCAGTGTTCACAAACTACTGTAGTAGAGATATCATAGATAGATAGATTTATTGATATTAGTTCACAAAAGTACAAAACTTTATAATTTAACAAAAATATCTATATACAAAAGTAGTTATACATAATAAATATACAATTTCCTAAACCAATTAATTTATCGCAAATCTCAATAAATTTATGGGTTCAAACTTGCACTTACGTCTAGTTTTAGTGCATATTTAAACCAATCGTGATAACTATTAAAACTTTAAAACTTATTTATCTGCTCCTTTTCACAATTTACTACCATAAACATTTTTAATACTTTTTTTAAATTTTAACTCTACAATAAACAAGTGTAATTTTTAGGTCTTATTTTACATAAAAACTTATTTTTTCAAATAGGTGAGCAGATGTCGACATACTGTAAGTCAGGAGCCTGAAATAGCAGAATCTGTACATTCCATATATAGGTTAATCTTTAGTTCTTGAAATATTTTCTTGTCAGCAGAAACGTTTGCGTAACTTCTATGAAAACTACCGCATACAAAGTAGAGATATGGCATTACTAGCAATGAACAGAACACCTGCGAACGAGAGGAAAAGGAAAAAAAAGAGCCAAATGATTTGAATCTCACCGGTGCGGTGGCCGGTAAAAAGTTAACGGCATTGTAACGCAGAGAAAACGTGACCACCTACAATCCACAAAAATGAATTGTTTGTATCCCCCTATTCGGTCGTGCAATGTACTATACAAATCCGGTTGGATACGAATCCTATGTGACCATAGTTCAAGCGGTCACATTTGCTTCGTGCTGCACTGCCGTAAACGATCGAATTACTCCGACCACCGACCAGATTCATTGTGTTACTTTTTTGTTGCCCGTGTCCAGTGTTACGTATAAGGCATGTATTTCTGTATCACGGCCAAAATGGTTTACGTATATTAAAGAAATTCATGACTTCGATTTGTTGAACGAAACCAATGTTGGCAATAGACATAACAATATTATCTTCGCAATAGAAAATTACAGAAAGCTGTGGGAAAAATGACCAGTGAAATAGTATTCATTAGTAGTATTCTTCCATTACATTCTGCTGAATTAACAAGACTATTACACTTTTACTACTTCATACTACTTTTGACCAATAAAACGGTATGAAAGGACGTTTTTTAACCAATCATGGCCTCTTATCGCAATATGTTATCACTTCACTAGCATTTGTTTATTTTTATCACTTCCATAGTATTTGTTTCTTTATTTGCCAAATTTCAAACTGCAGATTTCTTTACGGTACTATAAAACATGCTTTACGATCGTCATTTCTTTCCCTTATAGATAATCGAATGAAAATGGCGGCTCCATTCAAACGTTTTGGTGAAGCTAACATTAGTGAAATAGAATTTTAATAAGTTAATTAATATTTTATTGTATTAGAGCACTTTATTTCTTCTAATCTTTATATATTTTCTCATAATGGTGTAATGGTCAATTAAATCCCACTCCAGTTTTGATTTTCTCTAGATAAATCTAAACTTCTAGTGATATTGTTGTTGACTATCACACTTTTACTACGTCATACTACTTTTGAGCAATAAAACGGAACGAAAGAACGTCTTTCAGTCAATCATGGCCACTTATCGCACAATTTTATCGCTTCTCTAGCATTTATTAAATTTTATCGCTTCCCTAGTATTTGTTTGTTTTTATCGCTACCCTAGCTTTTGTTTCTTAGTTTGCCAACACTTCAAACTGCAAATTCTTTACGGTACTAAACAACATGCTTTGCGATTGTAATTTGTTTCCCGAATAGATAGTCAACTGAAAATGGCGGCTACGTTCAAACATTTTGGTGAAAGTAACATTAGTGAAACAGAATTTTAGTAAGTCAATTGATATCTATTTTATTCTATTAGAGTACGTTATTTCTTCTAATTTTTATGTACTTTCCCCTGTTTTTATCACCTTCCTACCATTTGTTTCTTTGTTTGAAAACATCTCAAACTTCAAATTCTTTAAGGTACTATAAAACATGCTTTGCGATCGTCATTTCTTTACAGCATAGATAGTCAACTGAAAATGGCGGCTCCGTTCAGACTTTTTGGTGAAGCTAACAATAATGAAACAGAATTTCAGTAAGTCAATTAATATTTTTTTTGTATTACAGTACTTTATTTCTTCTAATCTTTATATACTTTCTTCTAATCGTGTAATAGTCAATATTAAATTCCACTCGAGTTTTGATTTTCTCTCGATAAATGAAAAGCTCTAGTGAGATTAGTGTTGATAAAATATGTACTCATATAAAATCATATTGAGTGCAACAGAGAATGTAATATAACCAGTAGGTAAAACGCAATTTCGCGTATCACTCACTGCGTTGAACATTATTCATTTTTATACAAACACAATAAAGCTTATATGGAGATATTTAAGTAATAAATACCAAACAATGAGTTTTAATTACTCATAGGGCAGGGCTGGGCACCGGGAGCGAATCCAAACTCTAAACGGGAAGTTTAATATTGATCCGTCGCGGCATCAACGCTGCGCGGTGTTCGGCGGGGAAGAAAGGAGTTGAAGAGAAGTTTATATGGCTCTTCGTGAGAGAGTAAAATCCGCTCTTGGTGCCAGCCCTGTAACAGGGCATAGACATTTATTAGCATGAAGGTATTTTTATTGTTTTTATCCATTGCGTCAGAAGGATGTCTTACCGTGAGCCGATTCCATAACACAGGGTCTCATTCTGTTGTTTTCTATTTTTAGTTGTTGAAAAGACAAGGTATGTTTAAATCAAATTCAACCAAGGGCTGTGGGGCCTACAGAGTAAATATTTTATTAAAGGCCACCTTTAAAAATTGTGCGCCGCTGTAAATTGACTCGAACGAATACTACCTACAGGGCACATACTATATGTTTGTTTGTGCATATATTCCGCTTGTAACTTCAAACGAAATGATGATGTGAGCTACGGGAGTAAAAAAATATAAATATATTTTTTTTCCAACAAAAATATCCCAACGTGATACCGTGGTCGCTGATTCAAGTCGACAATTTTTTTTAATAATTTTCTTTCTCTTCATTGAGAATTGTACTTTAATGTCTATAGAAAAATACCTTATAAATTGTCTATAATGTAGGCTATATTCATAAATATCATAAAATAAAATTTCACCATACCATCTGGACTTTGACGATCATATTAGTGTAAAAAAGTAAATTTAGATAAAATACAAAGTCCACTCAGTATAAATCAATACAAATAAGTTTCACTTGTATCACATACTATTTCTGGTGAAGGTCTATTATTCTACAATACATTCACACCATTCCGTCACTTAAAAGATAGTTACGCTACGGAAACAATCTGGATTAATTTACAAAGTCAAAGGGGATTTGGCATTTCTTCAAATGGACATGTATGGCACACATTTGTCTCTGATAGGGTGGGTTGGAGTAATTTGGGCATAGAGAGAAATAAGAACTATATCAATGCAATAGGTAGTAGTCATTGCACAGAACTATTTTTATCAGTGTTGTCCCAGAAAAGAGCGGTCGGCCGGTGAGTCGCGCCCTGCGTGGTTTCCGCCGCGCGCTAACCGGTTATCCCGCGCAATCGAGCTCCAGTAGCCATATGGCATTCAGTGTGCTTAGAAGTCGTGTAATGAAACTCTCGATTCTTCAAGTGTACAACGTTAGTGTATAAAGTTTAGTGATTATTGTGTATTTAGGTAATGCCTAGCAACAAATTCTCACTGTGTGAACTTGTGTATATGTACATAAAAGGCAGAAGGTCGTGTGTGAAAACAACACGAAAATTTCGAATAAAGTTTCCAAACAGACTTGTGCCTTCTGCCAAAACAATTAGACGACTCGCTAAAAGATTTAAAGAAACAGACTCAGTGAAGAATCGAAAATCAAGCAGAAATCGTAGTGTTCTTACGCGGAACGATTATTAGTTTATTTCCAACAAGATTCCGCCACTGCTCATACAGCTACCGTGTCAATGAGGGAATTGAGGAGTATTTTCGGTACGAGACTAATAAGTAATAATTTTAGGCCTCCGCGAAGCCCAGATATAACACCCTGTGACTTTTATTTATGACATTCATTGTGCTTAGAAGTCGTGTAATGAAACACTAAAAGGTAGTTTAATGTGTAACACTTTTATTAAGCCGCCAATGCTTATCTACTACAATAGTCATTTACATGAGTAAGTTTTTACATGAACGTTTTCGATACTATTTTTTGTATCATCTTCAGATGCATTATAATTATAAATTAGCTACTAAGTTTGTAAATGATTGAAAACCTAGCCATTGGTGTGTGTGTGTTCTGTGAACTTCCTTTTCGTGATTGAGTGTGTGATACATTTGTGTATGTCGCTTGTACTTGTGTGTCTACTAGTAATTAGTGCTAATAGTAATACTAAGCTTAGTATTACTATTGGTACTAATTACTAGTAGACACACAAGTACAAACGACATCCATAAATGTATCACACACTCAATCACGAAAAGGAAGTTCACAGAACACACACACCAATGGCTAGGTTTTCAATCATTTACAAACTTAATAGCTAATTTATAATTATAATGCATCTGAAGATGATACAAAAAATAGTATCGAAAACGTTCATGTAAAAACTTACTCATGTAAATGACTATTGTAGTAGATAAGCATTGGCGGCTTAATAAAAGTGTGACACATTAAATTATAGCAGCTTATCGGTAACAAAACAAAAATGAAATTACTAAAAGGTAGGGTTTATAGGAAAAATCCTCATTCTACAGATGAACTAAAAGACTATATAGGAGAAGAAATCCAAGCTATCAACGATGTGGAACTTCAGAGTGTTGTTCATTCGTTTATCAGAAGATGTCAGTTGTGTGTGGCGGCAAACGGGGGCCATTTTCAGCAACGACTGTGAGCATGGTAAGTCCAAATTATTGAACATTTATTGTTAGTACTGTTATACATTGAAGAAGCGCCGGAGAAATGGTTACGCGCTCGGCGGAAACCACGCAGGGCGCGGCCGGCCGGCTGGCCGCTCTTTTCTGGGACGTTTGATAATAATAGCTCTGTATAATATGCAATTTAGAATGTTTAGAAATTTAAAAATTATATAAATTATTATGTAAAATGTCTATGCATGTCTTTAAGATATTTAAACAAATATATTTAATATTTTGGGATGTCATATTACATTGTTTTAAAATATTAGTAGTATATTCATACGCCGATCCGCGGACACCAAAAAGCAAACCGCTCACCTCCATGTGTAATCAATTGCATTATACCTCTCCTTCAAATGAGGAAAACATGGGTGGTAAATGACTTGTTTTTCTTGATCAACCGCAAAGGCTTGAGTACATCCTTTTCGAAAAGTACAGTTGGGTCCAATATTACTGCTTTTTTCGTCTGTCTATCAAGAGCAACTATATTCTCTCGTCTGTTACTGCCATCCTCAGATATACAATGTACCTCATGTACTTTAAGATTTTTATTTTTCTTCACATTTATCCACTCATGTGCAGATTGGTTCATGACAGTCTTTATTTTTCTTAGTTCCATAAGTAACATGAATAACTTTCCACACACGTACAGAGCAAATACAATCAAATTGTCTCGTTTCTGTCAGATAGCTGAAGTATTTTATGATAGCATCCTTTCTGCTTTAAGGAGTAAGAACGCTTTTAAATATGTTACAGTTTCTTCACGTTTCTAACAAAGACTTTCTTTATGAAGTGGTCCAGTGGTCTTTTAGAATTTTATTCTCCCGCGAGCTTAGTGAATGGGTACATAAAAGCCATTTTAAAACTGTAGGAACCTTTGTTTTATGATTCTCTTATACGGTCTTCTTGGTTCTCGCGTCTCTTGTCGCACATTCACAACAACAAAAATGCATGGACTTATATGTCCTCATATTCATCAAATTTGAAACATGGATTAAAAACTACACATTAACGTTGTGTTCGCAGGAGGTAGAGTTTTCCGAAACAGTTACGGCAATACCAATATCCAGCGGCAGGTTGTGAAGTGTACAAAGATTGCAGTTTATCGACTGACCAGTTACAGGTGGGAGTTAAAATCCATTTTCTGGCTTCTCTTGCTAGCAAATTCCAACTCCATTTTATTGTCAAAATCATTCCTGTTAGTAACAATTTTATTCATTTATTTAAGCAAGTCAACACGTTGTTAAAGATTGTTTATTAAGAGAATATCTGAAGAATTTTTTAATCCATTTAGAGGTAGGATTGCCATACACCCGTATTTTGTGCAGACAGTTTGTATTTTAGGACCCATGTCCGTGTCTGTATCGTATAAGTAAAAAAGTGACGAAATATCCGTATATTCTTGTTCGGGTTCGAAAAGAAGAGTATAGGGGGGAAAAGGCTGAATGTCACATTGCTGTTAATGCAAAATGCAAAATTTATTGCTGCTCCTATTAAAAATTAAAGAAAGTATGACTATTTGCAGTGAAAGTTCTCCTTTTTTTTACAAGTTTGTTAAGAACGAAACTAAACTGCGTAGTAATCTACTGAATGAATTAGATACTGACATCATTCTTAACATTTTAGTACATGCGCTTATAATAATCCCGTTTTTGCTCGCGTGGGCTACTATTGTTGCCCATTACAATTTTGGCATTTATTATAACTGTATATATTTATATAATTATTATTTTACTTTTAATATATTTTTAAATATCACATACTATATATATATATATATATATTTTTAATTTTACATTCTATATACTTTTACTTTATTTTTAATCTATTTATTAAATTGTCATATATTTGATGTATTACTTTAAATTTTTGAAAAATTTTGTACATAATATTCTTAAAAGAGTGATTGCAATAAGTGAATATATATTATTGTTACTTTGAATGTTCACTAATTTATTGTTCATCACATTAAGCCAACCATAGGCTAAGAAAGACAAGGTCCTATCTACTGTTTTGTAAATTTCACAGAAGAGCATTTTTAAAAGTTTATTGAGAAATAAAATAAAAATGTAAATTATTTTTATTGACCACTCTGGTCTGTTAGCTTCATATATGAGTCGTTTACCATTTCGTGAGCCTCTAAAATGTTTAGAATAATATTATTTTTTGTTTTACGGAAATAAAATAAATGGCTGTTCTCAAATAGAACCTCGTGTTTCCAAATTGTGTTTGCAGTTTCAATCTTATTTTCATGACCAAATGAAAGCTAAGGAATCAGTTGTTTTTTAAAGATAGGGTAAAATTTCTCATTTTGATCTTTGAACCTTACATTTTAAAAAAGTACCAAAGGGGTAAGGTAATAAAATATTAGAAATAATAATTATTTATCACTTTGTTTCTATAAAGATTAGCATAACTTACATTTTCAAATAATTTTATAGGTCTAATTAAGATATCACTTGTAAACATACATTATTTTTAAGAAAAATATACAAAATTGAGATTAAAATGCTCATTTTTAAATATAATTTCCACAGGGTTGACCTCTTTCAGTGAATTATAGCTATCAGGATATTGCTGAGTCAATTTTCTCTTTATTAATCCAACAATGTCCATTATTTCTTTCTGGTAAAAGACATTCATGTCATATATTATGTTTCACGTACTTCGGGTGCAACATCTCACCAAAAACATTAAAAATCATCAATCACTTCAGCAAATATTTATAAAAGAAATTCATGTTATAGTCCAGAATTTACAATATTACTATATATATATCCATACTACCTTAAACAACAACATCCACCACACAAATCAGTACACGATAATTTAACAAAGGCCGTTGAACTTAGCGCAGAAATCAATAACTGTGTCCATAAATCTGATTGCAACGTAATGCTGGATAATTCTCTTAAACTGTTGGGTCAGGACATTGGCTGCAGACCGTGGATTGTGACTGGTCGTACCAGTTCAACGGGCCATACATAGCCGTACAATAAACAATTGGAACTTCAATGTAAAAGAACGCTGGTAAAATGTCTGCTTGCTTTATTTATTGAAGGCATTTTTCTTTGACGTTTATGTAGAAAAATTTATGCTCAAATCGTAATGAATACAGGGTACAGTGGTGCTAGTACGATCAAGAATTTTATTATTCTAGAAAGCTTGACATGAAAAGATATGTTCTTTGAATTATAAAGACATAATGTGTTTTAGCATTCAACAAAGAACACATATATCTGTCACAATATTTATCTGTTGAAGTTTCACAACAACTGTTTTCCTTCATACTTTTAGCCATCGTCTTGAAAATGCAAGTAATGTACAGGACGACTGCAAATTTAGTTTTGCTGCTCACTTTGGTACTATAAGTTATATAAAAACATTTGATAGATACTGTGGGAAATATTAATTAATTAAGGACATTATTCACATCTCATTAGAGCCATACAAATGCTTATATACAGGGTTGTTTAAGATCTCTGATAACAAATTTGAATGACGTTATGTGCGTCAGGAATCATACCGACAGCTGAATTCCCGCGAGAGGTGACAGACCAGTAGTGAGTGATTTCATAATCAGAGCGCACGGTGTTTCACAGTAGCAATGCCCAAGAAAATCGAGCCTTTTTGAGAGGGGTACATAACAAACCTTTCCGATGCCAAGTACGATTACTTGAAAATCATAGGAGCCTCCAAAAATGTGGTTTTGTTATTTTCAAGAAAGACATCTTGTGTGTACATAATAAGACTGGCAAAGCTCGGATGGGATTAATTCCAGAGTTGAAAAAGTAAGAAAATCCACCTCCCGTCACAAGTCACCGCATCCCACGAGAT
The DNA here is from genome assembly GCF_040183065.1 of Periplaneta americana. Taxonomy (NCBI): domain Eukaryota; kingdom Metazoa; phylum Arthropoda; class Insecta; order Blattodea; family Blattidae; genus Periplaneta; species Periplaneta americana. The sequence goes on along the minus strand of NC_091128.1, from coordinate 132,105,114 downwards.
GATACAAATTAATTCCATTCGAGCTTTACCAATCTTATTAAGTACAGAGAAGATGCATTTCTTGGAAATAACGAAACCTCGTTTATTGCAGGCTTATTTTATTTTCACTTAACTGTACTTGGCATTGGAAAGAGTCGTAATGTACCCCTCCCAAAAAGGCTCGATTTTCTTGGGAATTTCTGCTGTGAGTCGCAGTGCACTTTGACTATGAGATCACTCACTACTGGTCTGTCACCTCGCGCCACAGTTCAGCTGTCGTGTGACTCCTGACTCACATGATGTCATTCAAATTCGTTATCAGAGTTCGGCAACAACCCTGTATAAATAACAAGATACAAATTGAAATTCCAAATAATGAATATAAAATGGCCAAAGAGTTTCAAAGAGTACGACAAGGGTTCCACATTTTATCCAAATTTTATATGTAAGTGAAATGCACGGTTAATTATAAAATTAAGTTTCAGCAGTTTGACAACATCGCCGCCAACACAGTTATCTTTCTTCTCGTAATGCAGATGTAAGAGCTCAACGAACTGAGGCCTGTCTCCCTACCTGAAGTACCTCCTACCTCTCTGTCTGCTTATAGCGTTGCAATCGTTCAGTGGCTTGAAGTTAGTGCGTTTTAAATTAAATTGACACGAAAACCATCCACTCTACTGAAATATGCCATAGAGTTAAATTATTCTTTATTAGATTCTCTATCGATATGAACCAAATTCACGATCCTATTCGCAATAATTACCAAATAAAGCATTATTTTAAAAAGTTATTTTGCTCAGAAAACTATGGACGTTTCACCAATACAATATGACACTTTCTTGTTACATACAGCGTGAGCTATTCGCTCTGAAAATCCGCAGGGCTATTTCACTATCACTCTGTATATAGATCAAGTAATAAAATAATGTCTAGAATAAGTGACTCATTTTATTACTGAGAATGTACTTTTATAACATATTTATTTTCTGATGATAAGGTAGTCATTAAAGGCTGGTTTACAATAAACCGGAAATGGAAAGGACAACGAGAACGAGAACGGAAATATTGCTAAATACATGTATTTAAATGTGAACGTTCACAATTAACTATTGTGAATGCTCACATTTAAATACATTTATTTTAACATTTCCGTTCTCGTTGTCGTTTCCGTTCCCGGTTTATTGTGAACCAGCCTTAACCGGAATGAAAATGGTTCGCAATTTATTATCATCTTAAAACCGCATTTACACGGAATAGTTCGCAACTATGCATTACGTATAAAATTAAAGTACCTATGACACTGATATTTTAGTTTTAATCTCTTCTGTTTATAGCCTCCCATCAGCAATTTAATTCCACGCAGATCTCGTTGTTATGGTAACGTTTGCAAACCACCCAAATACATTTTTTAATAGATGCACGGCAGACAATCCAATAAACTGCACTACCATTGCAATATATATTAATATCTGTAATCATCTGCTAAACCCCTATCACGATACGATGCGGTCGACACCCACTTTGTGAGGATTTGGTTGAAATAGTGATTCTCCATATTCCATCGTCACAGGTATAAAGCTCGAGACTTGTCTGTAATTTATGAACAGTTCCATACCCAACCATTAAGTACAAATACCACATACAAGTGAGCTATTACAGCAGGTGATCAGAGTGGTGATTACAGACTGTATCACCATTACAGTAAATAACACAAATAGCGTTTCAATAGATATGACAGTGATTTCACATACCTAGACTTTACTGCAGTGATGTCAAAGCAAGCGCATTTTTCTGACCTTGACGTCGTGCGCGGGCATCAAGCGCTAAGTATGGGAAGAGGAAGGGTTGTGTATATGAATAAGCAACCTGTTGGATTAAGAAAACAGTGATGCACAAACTTCAAACGGAACGTGAAATTTTATGTCGTTATTTTTATATGGCTACTTTCTGTTTAATATTATCTATATTGTCTGTAAAACAAAAGTACTAACACTGATTTCTTAATATTGCACTTGTGTTTTAAATCTTAATAACATAATAGAGAGTTAAGAAGGAATATTCACTTAAATTCCATAGTAGTATAATATTATACTGTATTAAGTGGACGAAACACATCATTCATAAAGAAAGTGATATTTCAAAGAAAGAGATTGAGTATGACATGGTAAGTTGGAATTGATATTGATGGTATCTTTAGCCTTACAAAAGTAATCATCAAAACATTACAGTACAAATCAAAGTTACCTTGGTACTGTATCTGTTTTAAGTGTAACTAATATTACATAAAAAAACTCCTATCGCATTATGCTTTTAAGGTGATATTTGTGAGCAACTTCCTATCATAAGAATATTAAATTATTTTCTCGAAATCTGCTGAAGCTATAGAGCTGACATTTTTACAACACATGGGCACGTATCTTTTGCTCATGTTGTAACAGTAGTTGCTTTGTTAATTCATTTCCTTACAAACAATTTCCATGCGAATATTTTCAAAATTTTCAATACACTATCTTCAGTAATACGTATATACGGTATATTAGATTTACGAAAACATTCTGTAAGGCTACTAAATAAATAGGCCTATACCTGGAAATTTCACTTTTCTATACGAAAAGTTGAGAAAATATTTATTTTGAATAAAAAAAATCAAACTTGTGAAAAATGAGCATTAAGATTAAAACTTACATTCTTATAATGCACTTATACTTCTCAGGCAAATCTAAACATTAACATGGATACAGTTTTAATAAGTTCTCTTCCCTTTATCTATTGAATCAGTGCTGGCCATCCCTGAATATAGCTCGACCAAGCGGCATATACCACCTCTTTCGTCTGTCTCTTTCCTTTCCGCTGTAAAGCGCTCAGACTCTCCTGGGCTCTAAAGCGCGCGCTTGCTCCTGTGGGCATCAATTGGTTTCGTTATACTACATGTGTGCCAATATAAAGTGATTCAGGAAGTATGGTCTTCACTTTAGGAATCCGTTCTGTAGGTCACTTTGAGCAAAAAAGTCAAATTATTACAGATCCAATTATCAATATGTAAGAAGCTACAGCTGTTCGAATTAGAAGCGGTTGTGAGCTAAAGAAATAAATTGAAAATACACAAAAACATAATTAATATGTTTAATCAAACATATAAAAAACAAGCATTTCTCAGTTCAAACATATTAATAAAAGAAAATCTTCCTTCCACTTTAACGTACTTGGTCACACGGATGAGAATTGCGAGCGTAGAGTTTCGTAGCTCAGCACGGATGATGAGAGCAGCAGCGTTCACAATACGGGCAGATAATTGTTGTTTTGTTTGTAATTTCATAATTGACATGCTTCCATAAACAAAATATACGTTATAAATCCTTCAACTCATTATATCCTTTCGATAGACTATTGGATTTTAAGAGAATGTTAAAACTTCTTCTTCTTCTTCTTCTTCTTCTTCTTCTTCACTTCATGTTATGGGCAATTGCCCGTTCCAGCTTCAAAGGTCGCTCCATCTTTTCATCGGTCGTCCCTGATCTCTTCGTCCTTTTGGTTTATAATTTATTGCTTTCTTAGGAAGTCTGTAGTCGTCGATTCTCTCTACATGTAATTTCCAATCTTGTCTATAATTGTCTATTTTGTCAATAAGTGGGTATACTCCTAGGCCTGCCTAATATCTTCATTTCTAATTCTATCTAATCTCGTGCATCCTTTTACTTTCCGCAAGAATCTCATCTCTGCCGCTTGTATTTTACTAACTTCAGGTTTTGTTGTACTTTCACTTCCATATAAAAGAGTAGGGACTGCCATTACATTGTAGAATTTCATTTTTGTTTCCTTTCTGCTTTTATTCTTCAAAATTCTATTAATTATGCCACATACTGTCTGGAATGATTGAATTTTTATTTTTATATCATTATCCTTTTTGTAACTCACATCACATCCCAGGTACTTGAAATTTGTTAATTGTTCTACTGCTTTATTATCTATTTCAATCTTAGATCTTACAGTATTTTTGTCTTGAAATGCCATTACTTTTGTTTTTGTATTTTATATGTTAAAATTATTCTTCTGGCATATTTTATTTAGTTCATATACTACTTTTTGTAATTTTGTTTCAGAATCTTGTGTACAATCAAATCATCGGCAAATACCAGAATATTAATTTTTATTCCTCTATCAATTAGAATTCCAGGACCTACTAAAATTTTCCATTGTCGAACAATTTCTTCAGGATTAATATTAAACAGTATCGGTGATAAACTACACCCTTGTCTTAAGCCTATATTTGTTTCAATTTCTCGAGTTAAATGTTTTCCAGTATTTACGGTAATTCTTGAGGCATTATATAAACTCTTAATCATTCTGATAATGTGCTGCCGGTAGCCTTTAGATTGTAATATTTGAAATAGTTTTGGCCTGTCGACTTTAACAAATGCTTTCACGATGTTAAAACTTATGGTGGCAAAATTCGGAGCTATACCTCATGTTATAGAGCCCGAACGGTATTAAAGGTGTCCATTATACTGTCTCGAACGTTCAGGTCGCGTCGGGGAGTTGCACGCGCGTCTGGCGAAAGGGAGGGCGCGGGGAAACGAAAACACGAGCCCCTGACGCTAGTCGCGGTGCGGAGTGAGGGAGCAGAAAAAGCGACTGTGACTGGGCGGAAGTAAGGAAGCATCTGGAGACCGTTTGTTGTGGAGGTCCAAATGCTTCGCGACGCAGAACATTCTAGATGTTCGTGGTAAATAATAACACCGTGAGTTGCCGACGAAAGTCAGTCGCAAGTCAGTCTTCAGTCAGCTTTCAAGTCTCGGACAGCAGCGAGCAAGGTGGATCAGAGTTCGACGTGTAGTGAACTTGAGTGAGTCCGTAACTGTGGCAGCGTCCAGGCGAGTGCAACGTACCCGGAGGACTTGAGTTCGAAGTGCAGTGAACTTGAGTGAGTCCGTAACTGTGGCAGTGTCTAGGTGAGTGCAATGTATCCGGAGGACTTGAGTTTGAAGTGCAGTGGACTTGAGTGAGTCCGTAACTGTGGCAGTATCTAGGTGAGTGCAACGTATCCGGAGGACTTGAGTTCGAAGTGCAGTGAACTTGAGTCCGTAACTGTGGCAGCGTCCAGGCGTAGGCGACGCGTCCAGAAGACCTAGGTTCGATGTGCAGTGAACTTGAACAGTGAGCTAGAAGTATTAGCCAGGGCAAGCGTACTGTGAACTGAGAACTGACGGTTTTGTTAGTGCTTTGTGAACCTTAATTGAAATTAGGAGTACATTGTTGTTCTTCTCAATAATACACGTATATTGTCATTGTCGTCGTGTGGAGTGCAATAACGACTATTGTGTTGCTGTGTTGAGTGGAATACCCATTGTTGTATGGTGAATTATTAAGAAATAAAAGCCACATTGTTGATAGGTGTGGTAGTTTAAAGCAGAAATAAAAAGTTACAATGTCAACAATATTATTGTCACTATTATTATTATTATTATTATTATTAGTAGTAGTAGTAGTATTAGTAGTAGTAGTAGTAGTAGTAGTAGTAGTAGTAGTAGTAGTAGTACAGTTGTCGACCAAGATTACGTCATATAAAATACAGCCCTCAAAACACAGCAAAGGGGAAGGTAGGAGAAGGGAAGTATAATATCATCACTCGGTGAGCCTTCCTTGTTAAGGCTAGTCCACAATAAATCGGGAATGGAAACGGCAACAAGAACGAGAACGGAAATATTGTTAAGCAAGCATCTCGTTAATTGTGAATGCTCATATTTGAATACTTTTATTTTAAAAATATTTCCGTTCTCGTTTTCGGTTTATTGTGAACCAGCTTTTAGTTACAGCGAAATTTCGATGGATGTGTAATTTTCCACTGTCTTATAGCGAGCTGTTCAATATTACACCATCTTGTGTACGTTCATGAATTTGGTTTCTTCTGCTAGAAGTCAGGTGTGAGACTTCAAGGGCCATATTCATAGACATTCTTAGTGCGGGTTTCCCGTGGATGATCAGCGAACTAACGTTTTTTATTCTTTATTTTATTTTATTGGGTTATTTTACGACGTTGTATAAACATCTCAGGTTATTCAGCGTCTGAATGAAATGAAGGTGATAATGCCGGTGAAATGAGTCCGGGGTCCAGCACCGAAAGTTACCCAGCATTTGCTCGTGTTGGGTTGAGGGAAAACTCAGGAAAAAACCTCAACCAGGTAACTTTCCCCGACCGGGATTCGAACCCGGGCCACCTGGTTTCGCGGACAGACGTGCTGACCGTTACTCCACAGGTGTGGACAACTAACGTTTTTCGTATTCATAAACTAGTGTTAGCGATATGTTATGATATGATATGAATCCTGTATAAGTAATCAGTCGATAGCCGGGGCTAGTTTAGCACGCTTGTAGCGCGGGCTAACGAAATGTCTATGCATAGCACCCTAAGACTTTAGTGTAAGGCCAATAAATCACTTTAAGTCACAAGTATATTTAAAGACGCTAGAAGAAAATAAGTCAGTGTTTCCAGATTTATAACCTTGTGTATGCCATCATTTATCTCGATCTGATTTATTCACAGATTTATGTGCATAGTACACATTTCTTCCGCTCTTGTTCATAGTTGACGTATAAAGCTTTGAAACATCATCTACCAGCAGAATAACTGTGTAGATTCCTTATCTGGTCTTTGTAAAGAGAGCTACACTCCCCTACAAGCACGTCAGAAACCCAACAAGCAGACAGGTAGCGTAGAGGGGATCCAGGAAAAGGGTAGAGATAAAAAAGTACACGGCTTTTTATACAGAGATTGGAAGAGGTAGAAAGGAAAGCGGAACAAGGAATCACTACAAAGGAACAAGACCAATGGGAAACAATATATACGTGAAGTGACTCTATCTTGTTTCTCACAATATAGGATACAGTCGAATGTTACTAGTGTTCAGAAAGCGCATTACATAAATAAAGTCAATTTGGGGCACGGGATTTTATCGCACATTCTCTGAAAATAAGAACAGATTCGGGTAGAGATTTGTATTACTTCTTACTTAAATGTTGGGTTCAATGTTTTAGTAAGTTCATTTCTTTATTTCGTGTTTCTTAAATTACGAAGGCAATTCTGAAAAGATCTATTGTCATTTCACAACATAAGTAACTACTTTTGTATGTATGTATGTATGTATGTATGTATGTATGTATGTATGTATGTATGTATGTATGTATTTATTCACACTGCAATGGGTATATACCCGGTGGCAGTGGTAACTAATTACAATCACTAATGACAATAATAAACTTAAAATTAAAAATACAATTAACAATAATACAAATAATTAATAATAATAATAATAATAATAATAATAATAATAATAATAATAATAACAGGGAATATCCTAAATTAAATGAAACGATCACTTAAAATAACATTTGAAATAAATCTAATTTGTATCTTAAACCTAAGTTCGAACTAAAACCCACGAGTATGATATGTTCATATCTGCACAAGTACCTTTCAACATTACACTCATTTCGCTGTCAATTCACTCACTGCACTGGAACTACGCCACATTTCACTGATTCTATCCTGATTTCACTAACACTTCAAAAACATTTCACTGTTCAAATACTTTGCACTGCCACTATAAACTATAAAGCTTCACTGACAGGAACACGTTTCACTTACACAACACACTTCACTGACACAACATAATTCTTCACTGATACAATACTTCAATAACAACATATCATTTACACCCTTTAAATACTGTGTATAATTACCGTCTATTAGTAAAGTCCTTAAGCCTATTTTTAAATACATTTTTGGGATGATAAAACAGTCTAAAGCAGTTTCTCGCACATTAGTATAATAATTTATAACTTTGAACAAACCGATTAAGTTATATAGAGACATACTTGAAAGAATTATACGCTTTACACAGTCTTTTTTTTTTTTTTAGTAGGTTATTTTGCGACGCTTTATTAACATCTCAGGTTATTTAGCTTCTGAATGATATGAAGGTAATAATGCAGGTGAAATGAGTCCGGGGTCCAGCACCGAAAGTTACCCAACATTTGTTCATATTGGGTTGAGGGAAAACCCCGGAAAAACCTCAACCAGGTAACATGCCCCGACCGAGAATCGAACCCGGGCCACCTGGCTTTGCGGCCAGACGTGCTAACCGTTAGTCTATAGGTGTAGACTTGCTCACCAATATCACCTTAAAAGCATAATGCGATAAGAGTTTTGTTATGGAATATTAGTTACACTTAAAACATATACAGTACCTAGGTAACTTTGCTTTGTACTATAATATTGTTTATGCTCGACCATGCCGAAATGTAGTAATTATACACCTGGTAGCAGACCTTTAATGCATGTCATTAAAGTACATCTACTCATTAAAGGTCAGGTCTTTCAGTCAATGACGACTCAGGTTACAACTGTTCAGCCAATGACAGGTCAGCTTTCTACCGTTATAAAACCGCAAGTATCGATTATTCTCGGATATGCAATCGAAAGAGAATTAGCGAAAAGTCACGGAGGCTGGAAATCCAATACTGTCGCAGAAGGTTATGTTCTGTTACTATAATAATTAGCGTTAATTGTAAATAATATTCAAATAAATACAATTTGTCATCCCGTTTTTCAATGTCTAATTTTATTTCAATGTTATCTCTGTAGGTTCTTATGGCCTAGGAAAGTCAATGTGGACATCTGTTCCTCGGAAAAAAATCAATACTTTCGCGTCTGCGCACATCTCACAACATACGGGACATTGCTCCAGGTCAGATACAATAAAATTAATAATATCAAGTTAGAAATATGGTCGAGCATAAAAAGTCGTATGAAACTCGCCAATAATGGTAATTAAGAAGCTCGTATGAAAATTATGAAACTCGCTTGCGCTCGTTTCATAAATATCCATACTCACTTTTTAATTACCTTCATTATAGGCTCGTTGCATAATGTACTATTTGATTAATTCATTCATTACTTTTATAAGGCTAAAGTTATCATTAATATCAATTCCAACTTATCATGTCATAATCTCTTTTTTTGGGATATCACTTTCTTGATGAATGATGTGTTTCATCCATTTAGTACAGTATAGTTATACTACTATGGAATTTATGTGAATATTCCTTCTTAACTGTTTATTATGTTATTAACATTTAAAACAGAACTGCAATATTAATAAATTGGTATTAGTCGGCCTACCTTTCCTTTACAGACAATATAGAAAATATCAAACAGAAAGAAGCCATATAAAAATAACGACATAAAATATCACGTTGTTTTAAGTTTGTTTGTTTATGTTTTCTTAATCCAACAGGCTGCTTATTCCTCCTTCCATGCCCAGCGTTTGATGCCCGCGTACGAGGTCAAGGTCAGAAAAATGCGCTTCCTTTGACATCGCTGGTCTAGATGATGGCCGGAAACTACATTTAACTAAGTTGAAAAAAAACTGATCCAAACAATTTCACGCAAATATGTATTTAAACTAGGATTTGTTAACTTAGTAGGCTAATTATTAGCGCTTATTAATAATCCATTTCGATGAGAGAAAATTTAGAAGATATCCTAATAATTCTTTACTTGACGTGTTTTATTAATACTATAGTTTGATTTCAATACTAAAAATTATTTGAAGTTGATTGTAAATTTTGATAAAAGAAAAATACCGTATTTTATCGTACACACACCTCTCGAGTAATTCTCTCAAAAAATTTGAAATCAAATTAAATATCGCATATTTCTTTCCTCTCAAAGGACATGGAATTACTTTCAACCACATTGTGCAGGAAAGTTTTCTACGACATTTGTTTCGCATTCCGCAAATTTTCGAGCATGAAGGCCCAGAGTCAGTGATCTCCTGAGAATAGACCCGTACCTGATCCGTCTGTCCACAGTAACTATCGTTAGAAGGCCGTCTACACCGACAATGTGTGAGTGGATAATTCAAGCATGGGAGCTGATAACAGAGAAAGTTATTAAAAATTAAAACAAGAACAAAGTAAAAACTGAAATTTCCTTTTCTATTGATGAGTCCGAGGACGACAAATTGAGAAATGTGAACATGAACAAGACGATTTGATATCTAAATTATATATTTGAATCCTCTAGATTCAAAACTCCCTAAAGAACATTTTGTTTATAACTGAGTTATGTTCACATATTGCTTGCTAAGAATGAATTCTAATGATGATGGATGAGTGGAACAGAGAAACTTCTCTCCGGCACCGGGATTTGAACCCGGGTTTTCAGCTCTACGTGCTGACGCTCTATCCACTAAGCCACATCGGATTCCCATCCCGATGTCGGATTGAATCCTCTCAGTTTAACTTCCAACTTTTGGGCTCCCTCTAGTGGCCTATCCTCATGCACTGCGTCATAGATGTATGACAGTGGCACAATGTGCACACACGTCGGATCCCGGCCACTTAGTCACTCATAACGAGTGCACATCTGCGCATGTATGGACAATGTGCTACTGGCATACATAGGCTATATGACGCAGTGGATGAGAGTAGGCCACGAGAGGGAACCCAAGAGGTGGAACTTAAACTGAGAGGATTAAGTCCGACATCGGGATGGGAATCTGGTATGGTTTAGTGGATAGAGCGTCACCACGTAGAGCTGAAAACCCGGGTTCAAATCCCGGTGCCGGGGAGAATTTTTCTCTGTTCTACTCATCCATCATTATATGATGACGCAGAATTTCTGCACTGAAATACTTCGGTACATTGTAATAATCAGGGAAAGGGATTTGAAGTATTATAAAGAATGGTGAAACGTAGTATAGATATTTGTAGCTCAGTGACTGTCAAGCGAGCTGCGTCACAGAGCATGGACGAATACAGTCCACTTCATACAAACTTACACGCAACGTGCTGTAAACGTATTGCAGAATAAACAAATGTTATAGTTTAATGATATATAGTGGCCTACATAATGTACATAATCTGCATTTCATTTTGAACTACATGTGTTTTTCTTGGCAACGCACAAGACACCAATAAACAACATTACAAATATACATAATTAAATATCAATCTCTGCGTCCTCGCGTGTCAGTGGAAACATTGATGGCTGATAGACAGTTGTCTTCTGTATGGAACTCGCCTCTGAATATGTATGTTTTTCTGTCAGGAGCGTGTTAAATTAAAACCTTTATTTACAATATTATGAAATATGATAATATGTATACAACGTATACTACAGAATTTACAATATATGCAATATACAACAATGTTTACAACATAGCCTAATGTAGTATCATTAAAAGTTGAACAAAATATAGAACCAAACGAAATGGCATTTTCAATTAATGCTATGTTTTGTTGATGAAACAATTATTCCTACTGTGCCTTGTTGTAATCAACTGTAAATATCATGTTGAATGACGTCATTTGGACACGTCTTTGTTAGTACATCTGAAACCCGAATAAGAATATCGTATCCATCATTTTTAATGAAACCCTGTTCATTTTTTCACCAACACGGTTTCCTACTTCACCTTCTACTGCACTCACTTTATTTACAATAGTCCTCATAATATTTATTTGCTCAACTAGTTCTACTCCTGACTTTTCTAATCGAATAACGGCATCCGGTAAATATAAAAAAAAAATTACTTAATATCCACGACTTCTTTCTCGATTGTTCTATCTTTTAGCAGTTCCTGGCGTATTTGAATCGCAGCCGCGTCATCGGTATTGAAAGACTGGACCACTTTCTTCACAGATTGGAGTTGATGTGCGTAATAATTGCAAGCTTCTAACCATGACCCCCAGCTCTTAAGAACTGGAAATGGGGGGAGCGACAATTTAGGGAATTGTTTCCTGAATTTTGATACTCGATCTGGAGCTTTTACAAATATAGGCTAGTCTTTCAATTTTGTATTGTTAGTTGGTTTCACTTTCGGCATTGTACCTGCACTTCATACTCTGAACTGCAAACCTGCACGTTGAAGTTCTTATGCGACAACTGTCCCGTTCACCTGTTGTTGACGTGCAGAGAGCTGCGGGTATGTCATGGAGGGGAGGACTTGGCATAAAGGGTTGTAAACAGATGACTGTGTAGATGCCAATACTAGCTTTTACTGCTCCAAATTTCGTTCCCTAGTAATAATATATGAATTCTAATGATTTATATGTTTGAATTAAAAAAAAGCCACATAATTTAATGCAAAATGTGTGTTAAAATCACTGTTAAGTTGAACATTTCTTCTATTTACCACCAGTTACTGTCAAAATACTTTAACTTGTGAAAGTAGATATAGGGGATTCTGAATCTATAGGATTCATTTGTGAAAACACTGATGATTCCGGTGAAAGCGATGACAACAGAGTGTAGTGTAGACAGGGGGAGAAAACATGAAAGGACCCTATGATCTAACAGTGTTTATTCTACTGTGTTTAATGGAATTTAGATATGTAACATGTTTTTAATTTAAAAAGTTTTATTTTTTTTAATTACGAGTAGTAATGTAAGCTATTCTTCTTGTCTTGTAGTCTATATTTTTGCGTTAATGTATGTCTTTATTACTCCTCACTTTTCGAGTCAGATAAAAGAATGCGAGACGTAGAGTCAACATCTAGGCCTATACGTTTATAAACACGTATTACTTTATTTGTCCTTTCTGAAAATATGTATGTATGTATGTAGTTATTTACACTGCAAGTGGGCAAGCACCCGGTGGCAGTGGTATACACAATAAAATTATAAACAACACACAATACAATTATATACACAATACAATAAGAATACACAATACAATTTAACACAATAATTACAATTAATAATATAACATAAAATACCTAATTTTACAATACAACCTACATATGTATAGGCCATACATAAGTTACAATAGTCTTTCAAGTTACTCTCATATCACTCACTGTAGTGGCACTATGACGCATTTCACTGACACTTTAGGACACATTTCACTGTCACTCTATAACACATTTCACTGACACTACAGAACACATTTCATTGACGCTATAAATTATCACTGATCGGAACTATTCACTGCACTGTAAAACCATAACTTCACTGACTCACTTCGCTTCACTGATACAACAGTTCAAATAAGTCAAATAATTACACCCTTAATATACTGGCATAATTCTCCCAATGTTCTTTTTAGGCCAAAAATTTCAGGAAAAAGAGAGAAAATTCGCTATAATATACGATAAATTTCCATTCGAATCAAAACTTTTATAATCACATTCTGGTTTAGATTACGGCAATGACATGGTAAAGATAGGACTTGTATCCCCTCGTAATGTGACGGAGAATGAATGCTTTGATTTACGGTGAAAGAAAGGAAGGATGCTCTTACCGCTTGTCTGCTGTAAATCATGTCGCCCCATAGCTTGTGGTGCACCATCACGTTCTTCAGTGACAAATTTCACTTCTCAAATAGACAGAAAAAAGAAAGAGCAGAAAGTAATTCGTATGTCTAGAAGACAGCCGCGCAGGAAGCAGTTACAGCGGCATACGTGCTCCGAGTTACAGAATGAACACTTTATTTGCGCCCTATAAAGTGATTCCACAAAGAGATTTGAGTCACGAATCGCTTGAATTCTGTACCAAAAGTACAAATTTGCCTCATGTTTAATTCATGAATAGATTTTCAAGTGTACATTACATTTATTGGCGCAATATAGAGTACTTGTTTCTCAGAAACGATTATAGATTATCCAAATTATCCGTCTTCAACAATTGGATCAATTGGCTTCATTGTCCTCGCACTTCTAAGAATTTAGATCAATATAGGAAATTCGAAATGTAAGGTGTGTGATACAAATATGGCTAATGTAGATAATATGGCCACATTACTGTCTTATACCTCATTGATAACATTGATAACTTATGATAACCAAAAGTTAGTGCCAGTATGTCGAACCACGTGTTAGGAAGGGCACATAATCAGCGACATTAGTGGATAATAGCAAAACTCCTTGCACAGGCCTTCTTTATTTGATTTGTGGCAACGGATTAAGACGGTGCTACAATATTGCTATTGGTAAATTTGTATTGTATTTTCTTTCATGCAATTGGTAATTAAAGTTTCTATATAATATTTTATAACTTGTTCAATGCTCGTTACATACATACAATGCTTATTTAAAATGAATTCATACTGGACTGAAAAATAACCTTATTTTTCGAGAGGTGCTGGATGCAAGTAATATGGCCACATGGATATGCGACTGTGTGCAACAGAGTGCTGCATTGGAGTTAAATCGCTTGCTTGGACTCGGTCGAGTGTCGCACCCTCGAATGAGATAAGATCGGTCGTGATACGCTCGTAATAAATAGAAGCACAGTACAAGGTCACCTCACCGACATGTCTTATCTTGTATGAAAGACGACAGATAAGATACCAGTACACATATGTTTTGCTCACACGGTAAAAATAAGGCTTTATTTTCTGCGTTTATGACAAACGTTTAATGGAACAGACTAACGGTACGTGCCAAAACAGTAACACGAAGTTATAAATAAAGTAGTATGAAAAATTTCTATATACAGTTATTATTGCTAATTAATAATTATTCAATATTTGATTTACCACATATATAATATGATAGGTCCATACATAGTGTTCCGCCTATATACTGCGACAATGTAGAAACGTTTTACAAAATATTATTGATATAGCAGTAGATTAATAACAATATTATTACAGAGATAACGTCACAGAAAATATAATAAAACAAATAATCATGCTGCACAACTGTTACAGACGCAAAGATTGGCACACTAATAATTATTAGAGATTATTATTATTACTAGAAAACTAGATATGGTTCTCCGTTTATAATAATTACATTTACATCCAATAACATTTATCAGATGTGGTAAAAACAAAATCACTTCTGTATGGTAAAAAAATGCATTTCCTACAACATTTATATTACATTTTAAAGCAAGTTTTGTAGTTGCTACTATGGAGAGGTCAGTTAAACATTGCAAAGTTTTGAAATGATAAACATCTATGATGTTACTACACAGCTCATCACTGTAACAAGAACGAATGTCTAACGCTCGTCTTATAACGTTCGAGGATTTATCGCTCGCGCCAATTTTACCCATCATGCATGTGCGCTACCATCGGATAATGCTGTGAACTACTTGGCGCTCGAGCGAAAACGTCCGATGCAGCCCTATTTGTGATGTGTACATTCATGAGGAATGTGTTAGACTTATTTCATTTGTTACAGAAATATCTATTGATATATAATGTTAACTTTGTCATTATTATTTTTTTCAAATTGTAATGTTTTATAGACCTAGTCACAGATTATTTATGGGAATATATTTTTAAAGCCAATAACCATTATTTTCAATCCAAACGCCATTAATCAAAAATAACTTTTTCTTTCCAAAATAATGAATTTTCTTTCTTATGGCCATATTACCTTCATATGGGCATATTACCTGCACAATATATGATTTTTCAAAATGTAAAAAACAAAGCACTCTGGTTTAAAGAAAAGTTTTGGATTATTTTTCTATGTATGCATAAAGAATCAAAGTTCATGCAAACACACGAACTTTTTATTTAGGGACTAACATAGTCATGAAAAAACTAATTCAAATTAATATGACCATATTACCTTCAGATACCCTACATTAGGCCTACATTACAGTACTGTTCCATGTGAAGTAACAGGGATCAGTATATTGCACCTCATTTTTGTAACTACTGCATGAATGTATAAGTTCAAAAATGTATTTTTCATGGCAATGGGTGAAGAACAAACCGATTGAGGCGAGAAGTCCCTGTATAGGAACTTTATTATTGTGTATTATTTGTATTGTGTATTTTAATTGTATTGTATATTATTTTTATTGTGTGTAATTAAGTCATCACTGCTACCGCGTGTTTGCCCACTTGCAGTGTAAATAAATAAATACATAGTCTAGTTTCAAAATTATGGGAAATGCCTGTTATTATTCGGTTGAGAAGCTTTTGTCATCTAGTCTGCTGTCAAAAAATCTGAAAGTTAGAATTTATAAAACAGTTATATTGCCGCTTGTTCTGTATGGCTGTGAAACTTGGACTCTCACTTTGAGAGAGGAACAGAGATTGAGGGTTTTTGAGAATAAGGTGCTTAGGAAAATATTTGGGGCTAAGAGGGATGACGTTACAGGAGAATGGAGAAAGTTACACAACGCAGACGTTTGAGATGGGCAGGGCATGTGGCACGTATGGGCGAATCCAGAAATGCATATAGAGTATTAGTTGGGATACCAGAGGGGAAAAGACCTTTGGGGAGGCCGAGACGTAGATGGGAAGATAATATTAAAATGGATTTGAGGGAGGTGGGATATGATGATAGGGACTGGATTAATCTTGCTCAGGATTGGGACCAATGGCGGGCTTATGTGAGGGCGGCAATGAACCTCCGGGTTCCTTAAAAGCCAGTAAGTAAGTAAGTAAGTAATTTTCAAAATTATAAATGTCTATTGTCTGCAAATAACAATACCTTAAATACAAATAACCTGACCGACAATTAAACATGTAACATAAAAATTTCCAGGCGTAATTTAGACCGGGCACAGCTCCGAAGCTAAATAACCCACTAAAATAAAAAAAATATTCTATACACTATATTACGTATAACTATTAGTTTCACAAGGTATTCTTCTTAAGGAATGGTACACCACTTCATAAACTTCATTGATGTAAATTCCCCCTAGGAAGGAATGACGCATACAGATATTGAGTTTCAGTTATAGAGTTATAGGAAATGGATTTCCAAGCTATGCTCTTCAAAGTCCTCAGGTTGATCTTCAAGTTCCATCGAAGTGCGGGGGATAATGTACTTCGTCTTTTACTTCCTCATCAAACTCATTAGAGAATCGCTTTAGAGGTAGATCAGAGTCGCGTACCACTTAAAGTTTTAAGGACTTTGAAGATCGAAATCAATTACAAGGATAACCTATAGTGTTCCGTGACGGCTGTTCAATCTTTGGGCTCGGAGCGAGAACCATGGATTAATGTCTTAATCAGAGTTCGCAACACTTTCAGAACTTTTTACATTTAAATTAAAAATGAAATCACATATATGTGACGTGAGAATTTTACGTCTCAATTTTAAGCAATATAAACTTGTAGAAAAATATATTGCTATGAAAAATGTAATATACAGAGTGTCCGCGAAAGACCTGACGAAAAAGAAGCAATTATATATCTGAAACTGTTACAGTTATTATCTCGATGTTTTCACAGTTAGAAAGAGAAACTCAATAAGTTTTGTTACCTAGCAGCATGTTACACGCGTGTGCATACCATTGCGCGAGGAGAAAACGAGAAAAAGCTCGTTCTGCGCAGCGTATGTAGTCAGCCTTGCTCTCAGAGCTGGGAATGCAAGTTGTGCGTGTACCAAGTGAACAGCCGAACAATGTTTACCACAGTAGAAAAAGCAGAATGCGTTTTATGACTGGCTGAATTTAAGTCAGTCAAGCGTGTACAACGTCGTTTCCAAACGGACAAGAGCTCACAGTAACAGGTAACACATACCTGGATATGCTGCGAAATTACGCTGTTCCATAACTACCACCAGAAACCGTGTTTCAATAGGACGGAGCCTCCCACATTATGATATATCTATGCGCGCTTTCCTCGATGACGCGTTTCCTGACCGTTGAATTGGAAATGGCGGACCTACACCATGGCCATCACGGTCGCCGGACATGACCCTGGATATCTTTCTGTGGGGTTTTTGAAGGTCGTGAGTTAAGTGGCCGAATCTACGAAGCAATAAGACTAGTTACACCGGAGATCCTTTCGTATGTGTGGCAGGAGATGAGTATCTCCTGGTCAAAAATGGTGCTCATATAGAGGTACATTAAAACTTATTGTGTTTCTCTTTGTAAGTGTGAAAAATTTACGATAATAAATGAAATACTTTCAGAGATATAGTTATTTATTTTTCGTCAGGACTTCCCCGGACAGCCTGTATATGGGAGTGAAATAGTTCTGCAGATTGAAAGTGACGATAGGGTACACTTACATGAATAGAACACCTATATTACGTTTTGTGATTAACTGCACGGTTAATTAAAAAAATTAAGTTGGAAGTTCCAGCAGTCTGGCAACCTCGCCGCTAAGTCTCCTTTCGTATTGTAAGAGGTCAACGAACTCAGCGTACGTGTACTCACTCGCGCCTCCTCCTGTAGCTACAATTTTGCGATGTGGTTGCATCGTCCAGTGGCTTGAAATGAGTGGTTTTAATGGGTTAGGTAGAGCTTACAGCAGTAAAATTTTGGAAATATTTAACATTTTTTTACTCCATTACTGTATCTTGTACAATAATGAAAATTAGTATGTGTGAAACATTGTCCTTCCGCTATATGAAAATATATATATATATATATATATATATTTCTACGATTAAAAAAAAATTATTTACATTTTTGTTTTCAAAATTGAGTTCACTGTGCAGTTATGAAGCGTTTCCCACATAACTCAAAAAGTATCCAACATTCTGTGATGAAATATTGTGTGTGTATTTATGCATGCCATATCTACAATATGATGCAACATCGCTTCTCTACCTTTGATAGATTGTCTGATAAAAAATATATATATTCATTTTAAAAATGGTCAAATATCAGTACTTTCTTCTAACACAAAATAAAAATATATATATATATATATATATTATTTATTAAGGAACGTAGTTAAACATGAGTTTCAGCAATAAAATAATAGAGAAGGAACATGAAAAAATTTAAAAGTTTATGAGTTGTGAGGGAAACGCTTCATCACTACACAGTAAACTGCCACCATTTTGAATTTTGAAAAAAAGAAATAAATAAAAATAATTGTTTTTAAATTGTAAAAATATTTTTTTCAATATAGCAGAAGGATAGTGTTTTACACATAACGATTTTCAGTATTGTACAGGATCCAGTAATGGAGGAAAAAATGTTTAATATTTCCAAAAAATTTACTGCTTTAAGCTATACCTAACCCCTTAAATAAAAATATACATGAAAGTCCACACTATTGAAATGCACCAGAGAGATAAATGATTCTTTATTAGATTTTATACCTATTTCGATAGAAATCACGATCCAACTCGCAATACTTATCGAATAAGAGAATGTTAAACATTTGAAAAAAAAAATTATACTTCTACCTATATATATATATATATATATATATATATATATATATATATATATATATATATATAGACAGGGTATTTAAAATTACATGGACGAATTTCAGGTTTGGATTCCACTCACGTAGAGGATAAAAAAATGTTATGTAAACATCGGTGCGGAAGTTGATAATTACTGAGATATCAATCGATTATTTTATGCTAGTAGTACGTTACTAACTCCAGTTTAGTTTTACAATTATGCACCATGTTCAGTACCTTACAAGAGGTGTTCGAAATGCCCTACCTCTGACATACTGTAGGCTTCTGCTACTAATAGTACAGTAGTAGTAATAGTAGTAGTAGCGGTAGCAGTAGCAGTAGCAGCAGTAATAGTAATAATAGTAATAATATTGTAGTAGTAGTAGTAGTAGTAATAGTATAGTAGCAATAATAGTAGTAGTAGTAGTAATAGTATAGTAGTAGTAGTAGTAGTAGTAGTAGTAGTAGTAAAGAGTGTACGCTTGGAAACAGGTTTCGCATAGTACGGAGCTGCTTTGAAAGCAGCATGAGCAAATAGCCCGCTTAACGGTGATCAGCGCGACACCTTTCGACAAAAAAATCTCGCGACTATTGATTACATAACAGATATAATTTGTTTTTCTTTATGAGAAATGCTGGAACAATAACCATACCCTCTAGGGCACATTTCACATCTCTTGAAAAGATTTTTAGATAATGCTAGATTTTGTCTCTATCGATAGAATTTGACCCTTGGCACATGATCCGTTCTATTCAATATGAAAGAATGTTGTCTTATGACTATAAGGCTTTAGCTTTAAAACTTCTTTCTTCTTCCAAGTTGAAGTTTTCATTATAATTGCCCATTGAGTTAAATTTTCTAAACTCCAAATATTATTATTTCTTTCAATTTCTGATGGTTCAGCACGTCAATAAATTCATATTTTGAAGAATATGATGTGTTCAGGTACACCATGTGACAAATTTCTTACTTTATATTTTCTAAGTTTTTGTTGAAAATTAAAAAAAAATGATAAAGCTAATATTCTGAGGAATATTTTGAATGCTATGAAGTGTAAGAAAACCGAAATGCTGAACAAATGTGTTTAAAGGGCTATAGAACACGCGCGCATGGGCTCTTAAAATGCGTCTCAGTTAAAAAACAATAGTAATAAAGGTTATTTAAATTTTAAAAAAAACCTTAAACAATTATTGCCTCGAAGAGTCTCCCTTCATATCTTTAGGAAATTTAACTCACCAGATTGGTATAACCAACACATCAACTTGGAAAACGATTGAACTATTTCAATGAGACTATCACAGAGTTTAACATCACTTTCTTCTAGTAATTTAATATTTTTAGTAGCATATTTCTATGAGTACGAAGGTAAATATCCTATTTTTACCTACTCGAAAGTTTGGAATTTGAGAAAACTCATTCACTTCACTGATTTAAAAGAAAATTCTGAGATGTTACAAGCAACAATTCAGGAGTGCGTAAAATCCGTTGTAAGACGTCTGTTAAGGGGTTAGGTACAGCCCTAGATCACATTATACACCCAGATTGCTCGGCGTTATAGGTTTTGACGGTAACAACTTTTGTCAGGTTTACTATGCTGCCATCCAATTGTTACATAAGGAGTCACGTCATAACTCCCATTTGAATTGCATTAGCGCCTGTACTGTCATCTCGTGTTCGTTTACGGCGGACGGGTGGCGATCCTGGCGGTTGTTCTCTTCAAAGTGCAACCGATTTTAACATTGGAATGAGAAATTTATATGTGACGTGAGGTACAACTTACAGCAGTAAAATTTTAGAAATATTCAACATTTTTCCCTTCAGTACTGTAGCTTGTACAATAATGAAAATTAGTATCTGTAAAACACTGTCCTTCTGCTATATGAAGAAAATATTTTTACGATTAAAAGGAAATTATTTACATTTCTTTTTCAAAATTCAGTTCACTGTGCAGTGATGAAGTTTTTCCCACATAACTCAAAAATATCCAACATTCTATGATGAAATTTCATGTGTGTATTAATGCATGTCATATCTACAATATGATACAAGATCACTTCTCTATCTTAGATAGATTGTCTGATAAAAAATAAATTCACTTTACAAAATGGTCAAATATCAGTATTCTCTTCTAACACAAAATAAAATCATTTCACAAAATGGTCAAATATCAGTATTCTCTTCTAACACAAAATAAAATCATTTTACAAAATGGTCAAATATCAGTATACTCTTCTAACATAAAATAAAAAAAAAATATTATTTATTAAGGAATATAGTTGAAAGGGTACGATATTGTAACCATGAGTTTCAGCAATAAAATAAAAGACAGAGAACATGAAAAAGTTAACAAGTTTATGAGTTATGAGGGAAACGCTTCATCACTGCACAGTGAAATGTACATTTTGAATTTTGAAAAAAAAAAAATATATATAATTATTTTAGTTGCAAAAATATTTTTTTTTCATATAGCAGAAGAACAGTGTTTTACACATAACAATTTTCATTATTGTACAAGATGTAATAATGGAGGAAAAAAATGTTGAATATTTCCAAACATTTTACTGCTGTAAGCTGTACCAAACCCCTTAAGCAGATGCATTATAAAGAAATGAAATATGTCTAAAATATGACCTAATTATAAAAAAATTATGGAAATCTGAGGGTATAAAAATATACTAAGATGTGCCACTATATCACCAATAAAAAGTATCTAATTTCAATCAGAATATGTTAAGATATGCTTATATTAAGTTCACAGTGGAAGTAAGAAAAGAGGAAAAAATATGACATGGCATAAACAACCGGGCCCTAAATAATAAATATCTGAATGAGTGGCTAGCAGTTATTAACGGTATGAATAAACCATTAGCCATGATGTCATGTTGGTTATAACATCTTGTAACAGGTATTTCAGTTCAATAATTCATTTTTACTTCCCTTCGCATCGAGGTTTGAAATATTTTACCGAAACAGGGAAGAGAAACAGCGGTTTTCTATCTGTTCTTTGTTTACTTAACTCGAGGAGCGTTTCTATTCATTTATTCCACTAGACGCTCTAACTCAGAAACGAAGGAAGAACTTATATCTCCCGTGACCCGCCAGGTTGAATTGTATCATCTTATCTATCTAGGTACAAGGGCGCTGGAGTAGGTCAGCTGCAAAGATCGCACTCTAAATTAGAAACATTGATTGTGTTGATAAATTTCTCTGGAAACATTTTGCTGTACTTGCAGACGCAAAACTCTCGTTTGCAGTCCAGGCGATTCTGGGTCAGACGGCTATGTTAGCGTTAGTCCGGTTGTGGCGACTCATAAAGTTCTACATTAATGTTACACTTGACTCTTCCGTCTTCCGGAAACTCTCTGTACCAGCAAATATTGAGTACGTTTATGTAGGCACACTTCAATAAATTTGTTTACTTCTTTCGTTGTAAAGTATTTCATATACATTTTACTGAATAATAATAATAATAATAATAATAATAATAATAATAATAATAAACATACAAGTAAACAAGTCGATGTCATTAAGATCATAATACATGAAGAGTCCACTGCAAGAATGATGGATGTCACTTTCTTGTCGAAAATGAACCAAGACTGTTAAGACATAGCTTAAGACATATAGAATGTACATAGAGAGTTATATGGTATTAACACTGATAGTCATTGTCCAGTAATGATCGGAAAATCACAGTTAAGCTTTGAGCGCTAAGCATTTCAAACTTTCAATTGCTTCTCCTGCAAAATATATTCCAAATGACATCTATCATTCTTGCAGTGGACTCCTCATATTTTACACGTTTCGTAACAATTTACGTGTGTCATAATATTGCGACTGGTCATAATCATCATCATCATCATCATCATCATCATCATCATCATCATCATCATCATCATCATCATCACACGCTTCCAGATATTCAGATATTAAGTCAAATATTTTTAGTTGGTTACTTAACGACGCTGTATTAACTACGAGGTTATTTAGCGTCGATGAGATTGGTGATAGCGAGATGGTACCTGGCATTCGCCTTACAGTTGAGGAAAACCTCGGAAAAAAGCCAACCAGGTAATTAGCCCAAGCGGAGATCGAACCCGCGCCCGAGCGCAACTTCAGACTGGCAAGCAAGCGCCTAAACCGAATGAGTCACCCCGGTGGCTAAGTCAAATATTTTGTTTTAGTTTCATGTCATCTCTTGTATGGTCCACCTAGGCTTATTTTTCCTTTGGGATTATCATTTTAAATTTGTTTTAGGATTCTATTCGGGTTAATTTTTTTCCTATTTGGCTTTTCGAATTATTGCGACTGTTTCACTCATTTCTCAATGGAGCGTAAGAATACGTTGTATGTCAACTAGTCAGAGCCGTACGAGACAAAGAAAATTTATCGCATAACAATTATCGCCTACAAATTATTGTATATGCATTTTGATTACACAACTTTTAACACTATATCACTTCGGAATATGTATTATATGTCTTTCCTGTGTATCGTACCTGGTTAACATGTTTCTGTCTGTTATGGACCTTCTTCAGAACTGGTTTTTGCTGGTCTTGGCGTCATTTGTTTTGTTTCCTGTGGCGGTGTGTTTGTGTAGTGTAATGTGAAGTCAAAGAGTTTGTGTGTTCTGAAATTGAGTTGTGTGCTGAGAATTTCATTTGGGTGTGTTTTTGTGTGTGTGTATTTCGTATTGTTCTAGTGTGTTTAGTTTCTGGCTTTTTGGTTAGATGTGTAGAATTTCCATGTCTATGTTGATATCTCTGTATGTGTGGTTAGCATTTGTGATGTGTTCTGCATATGTGGAAGTGTTTTGTAATTTTGTTGTGGCTGTGATGTGTTCTTTGTAACGTGTTTGAAATGATCTGCCTGTCTGTCCTATGTAGAAGTTGTTGCAGGTGTAACACCCATATAAATTTGTTTCCTGTGTTCCTTAAAATAATATTTATATACCACATTCATTTTTATTTTTTTTTTATTTACATAAACAGTGATGCACAACCGAGCGAGTTGACTCAGACAGTAGCGTTTGAGACTCGCTTTCGGGTGGTCACGTGTTCAAACTCTGAGGCCGACCAATCTGACTGGGGTTTCTCATGGTTTCCTTTAGTCATAAAGACAAATGCGAGATTGGAAATTTACAAGCCATAATTCGTCACCGCCTCAATTACCAATACGATAACCATTAATCAAAATCTATAATCAGTTACATGAACACAAGCCATCTACAGTAGGCCTACAGTAGAAACAGGAACTCAATAAGAGTAAAAACGGTCTACTGGTATACCCACACATTCTCAACACGCGATACGACCACAGATGTTGAAGAGTGTATAAATAAATTTAACAAAGAGAAAAGGAGATGCACAGTGAGGCAATATAAAAAATTATCTTCATATACAATCCACTGTAGATTGACATTAATTTGGATTGATTTATTAAAGGATGAATTGAACACTAATGTAGAAAAATGTTAAACGAATTATCCTTGCACCAAAAAAAGGATTTTCCCTGAATCGGATGATCCTATTTTAATTATTTGCATATAATAGTAATTAAGAAACATGTTAAAGGAATTTGAAGTTATAGGAGAATGCAGAACTGCACACATTGTATTCTTCACCTGACATAATTAGGAACATTAAATCCAGACGTTTGAGATGGGTAGGGCATGTAGCACGTATGGACAAATACAGTGTTAGTTAAGAGGCCGGAGGGAAAAGACCTTTGGCGATGCCGAGGCATAGTTAGGAGGATAATATTAAAATGGATATGAGGGGATGGGATATGATTTTAGAGACTGGATTAATCTTGATCAGGATAGGGACCGACGGAGGGCGTACGTGAGGGTGGCAATGAACCTCCAGGTTCCTTAAAAACCATAAGTTAGTATAAGTAATTTAAAAGAATTATCCTTGCACCAAATGAGTGCTCACTGGACCAAAATGATCGTATTTTAATTATTTAAATATAATTTCAATTAAGTAACATATTAAACGATTTGTCCTTCTAAGAAACACGAATGTTCCCTGGACCAAATATCCTATTTTAATCATGTAATTACTTTATATTTCGTCGTTTTTCCTGCAATAACTCCTATGTGCAAAATATAAAATTTTTCAGTAGGAAGAAAAAACACATTAAATCATCCTATGGCAGCCGTACATAGGAGACTGTGAATTCTTACATTTTTGAAACAAAGAAATATAAATACATATTATAGAAGATTTTATTACTTGCTGTATCACTATTTCAGTTATTTAATAGAGCAAAAATTTTAAAATCGTTAAATATGTCACATAGAGTTATTGCAGGAACAACGACGATTTATTTCTAACAAGTACATAAATATAAAATCGCTATCATGCAATTAAGGAGCTTAAATATAATGTAATATTGACCAAAAATGATACATAATTAAGTAATTACAATTTACATCCTATTTCTACTTTATAATAGGGTTAAATGACAATTTATACAAACGCACAGAATAACCTATAAAAATCAGCTAATACTCACGAATCAATTCCATGTAAAAGTAAATAATTCTTCATTCTTAATTTAAGTTGATTAACCATTCGGCAATCCCTGACTTGACGAGGTAAGGAGTTTCATAGGCGACAAACTGACACGGTGAAAGATAAGGAATAGAAAGAGGTACGATGACGAGGAGCAAGTTCTCAGATATTTTGGATTAGAAGGCATTAAAGAAAATAAATTACGAAATTCATCGATACTGCTGAACATTTCTTTGACATGGCGGTGCTTCCTTGACTTTCTTGCCCTTACATTACTTTCTCTCTTTCCTGAGCCATTAACCACTGTCTCCTTCAGAACTTCACCCGACTCTTACTGGTATAAATTGCACGACCGCAGGGTACTAGGACGTGCATCGGGCATCAGTTCTCTATTCCTCAGAAAGGTGCTGTTTCAGGGTAAGATGATTTCCACGAAAGACGGCGTTTATTTGAAATCTCTAACAACCACTTCAACTATAATAAATATGTTAGCACATTTACTAATCTATAAACGGCGGTATATTTTCAGGACACAGCTTTTTATTACAAAAGTATAAGAAATATCTTAAGTGTCAAGTTACTTCAGTGTTCACTGTTCAAACGTAGAATGAGCAATTCTTATTATCCCCAAATATTTTACTGTTGAATTAGTTGCAAAGCTTTCACGATTACATAGGAAGAAGTTTGGTAATGAAATTATATACTTACAATCATAGGCATTATTTTGTACTTTTTTTAAATGATCCTATACGATTTTCTGGATTTGGAATCTAGGTCTACTATTATTTTATAATTTCTCTTTTCTTTTAGTAGGATCTCCATTTAGTGTTAGTATTAGTATTTATTTATTTTAACCTGGTAGAGATAAGGCCGTCAGGCCTTCTCTGCCCCTCTACCAGGGGATTACAACTATAACATGAACAATAAGATTACAATTAATATTAAATTTGCAATTACAATTACAATAAAAATTAAAGTACGACAAGAATACCTGATTAATGAAAGCTAGACATTTTATCATAGAAGTTAAGAACAAAGAATATTTTTGTATTTGCTGAATTACAAATTAAACCTACAATAACAAAATTCTATAGTGATGAAATTACCGGATATTGAAATATTTTGTGATAGATTAAGAGAACTATTTACAAGAAACCATGTCTGAACGAGTCTCAATTACTGACCAAGTGCCTAGTAAGTATGCGTTTGAATTGAATTTTATTTCGACAGTCCCTGATGCTAGCAGGTAACGAATTCCAGAGTCTTGGCAGGACTATTGTGAAAGAGGATGAGTATGAGGAGGTGCGATGGGATGGTATTGTTAGTATTGTTTCATGGCGAGAACGTGTGTTCAGATTGTGGTGGGAAGAAAGGTAAGTGAAGCGAGACGACAGGTACGAAGGAATAGAAGAGTTCAAGATTTCGAAGGGAAGGAGAAGTGAATGTAAATTTCTTTTCTTATCTAGTTTAAGCCAACCTATTGCTTCCAGGGATGGGGTAATGTGATCATATTTACGAACATTGCTTACAAAACGTACATACAAATTATGAGCACGTAGAAATTACTGTTTTATTTCAAGATATGTTTTATGTATTTCTAAACGAAAAAACTGTACTCGATAGGAAAGAAAATAACAGCAGGAATTGAGACTATCGAGAATTTGTTCTCTGAGAGTGAGTAAATGTTATCGTCTCACTGTTATTGCTGCGTGTTTTCTCCGATAACTCAGATCATATATACATATTTAGTACATCCCTGCAGTATAAATATGGATCATAACAGGAATGCAGACAAGAAGTATAGTGTGTTTATTCACAATTGCAACCTTTAAGACATTGTAAACAGATTCCGCATGGGAATTTGTGTTGTAACCACATCCACACGGAATTTACATATCCAAAATATTGTATTACAATGCCGAGAGAGCGCTGGCTGGATGTTTCCCAAGTCTGTACCTCGAAAAATCGTTTTGCTCGCGTACCCACCTCATGAATACGAATGTCTCTTCCCATAAAGCCAGCCATTGGAAACAAACGCTCAATTGGAAACTCACCACATAAAGTGATGTCGCATTCTGTTTGACTGTAAGGAAGGCGATACAACAGAAGCAGATTTACAGTTGTCGACTGGTTTTTCGTTATACGCAGGAAATTTAAGACCCTTATAAAACCGAACAACAGTAAACAGAACTCACTCTAGACATATGTAACGTAGATCAAATTTTAAGATATACTGCTAAAAGTGTATAAATTGCAGGAAGTATATACAAATTGGAACAAGTTTATTTCTTAAATGTGCACATATAAAATACCAAAAGCGAGTAGATGAAAACAAGCAAGTAATAGTGAAATGAGAGAAAAAATTAATTAAAATAATCTTAAAGAGATACTGCACACCGATCATTCTGCATTGCCATCATTTTTCAAATACACAGACAATGTATTATATACGTACTTGTTGCATACCGTAGTTGCGTAATTTAAGGCATAACATAAATACAAGACCTCAGATGTTCCTGCAAATGCCAATTTTTTCTGGGTCAAAAACTCAAATTAAACAAAATATGAATAATTTCGAGGGAAAAATTGTTCCGGAGCCGGGTATCGAACCCGGGACCTTTGGTTTAACGTACCAACGCTCTACCACTGAGCTACTCGGGAACTCTAACCGACACCGATCCAATTTTTCCCTCTATATCCACAGACCTCAAAGTGGGCTGACAACCGTCAAGCAACCAACTTCGAGTGCACACTAACTCCGTGTGACTTAAATTGTGGTTTTCTGTTAACGAACAGTAACGTGTATTATGCAAATCAAGATTTCAGGTATAACTCCCTGTAAAGTTGATTTGAATAATTTCGAGGGAAAAATTGTTCCGGAGCCGGGTATCGAACCTTTGGTCCCGGGTTCGATACCCGGCTCCGGAACAATTTTTCCCTCGAAATTATTCAAATCAACTTTACAGGGAGTTATACCTGAAATCTTGATTTGCATAAACAAAATATATTTATACGCCACATCTATGGGGTTAATATGGTGCAGATTTATGGTGTCAAAAATGCCTATTTGACCGTTAGTGTATTTTTCTGTACTATTCTATCTAAAAGTGCCCATTTTAGAGATTTTTTGTAAGATATATTTAATTCTTATTTATAATTTTTTCTCGTTATTGTCAACTTGCGCTAAATTTCTCACATTAAGGAAAACTTTCTCACATGTAGAGTTGGCACATGAACTGAATCCTTCACCTACCCCAAAATAAAGAGTCAAATTGTGTGAAGTCTGGTGATTTGGGAGGCCGAGGACGATAGACGAGATTAGCAATGGTAGCACGAACAATTTCAACGATGTGGTGGCGTGTGAATTCGGAAATTTCTACGTAACACCCTTTGTACTGCTATTACTAAATTTGTTATCGAGTCCACACCTGTGGTGTAACGGTTAGAGCGTCTGGCCGTGAAACCAGGTGGCCCGGGTTCGTTTCCCGGAAGGGGCAAGTTACCTGGTTGAGGTTTTTTCGGGGTTTTCCCTCAACCCAATATGGGCAAATGCTGGGTAACTTTCGGTGCTGGACCCCGGACTCACTTCACCGGCATTATCACCTTCATCTCATTCAAACGCTAAATAACCTAAGATGTTGATAATGCGTCGTAAAATAACCTACTAAACTAAATTGTTTTCGAAAGGTGCAAACCGCAAAACGACAGACAGTATACGTTATGGGGGTGAAAATTTTCTGCTAAAAGACAGATGAGGATTCCATTCTCTCTGTCTACTATATAAAATTCTGAATATTTCCATGCCTAAATAACTGGCTTCCCACTTCACACTCCTAGCTTCTCATCACTGCCGTGATACACGCTCGTAACATAATCTACTTCTACGAATACCTAATCGTTGAGTATTCTGCCTCGTTAACAACAGTCTCGGCCCGGTTCTGGAATTTTTTGTCACAAGACGTCAGAAGTAGACGTGGCATGGTTGTATAAATATTTTTTACTGTGAAATAGAACTATTGAATAGAACTAGTCGCCTGTGAAATAAAAGTTGTAAATAAATTATAACTTCTTTAGTTTGATTTATTATTAGCAGTTAATATATCTATAATAATTATTAATTCTACATACCACTCTCTAGTTTGTTTAATTTTATGTCGTCATCATTATCATCATCTTCACTTCATGGTTCAGGCCTAGTGCCTGTTCCGTCTTCACATTTTATTCAGTTCCACCTCTTCCTAGGACGGTCGACATCTCTTTTGCCTTTGGGTTGGTACTGTTGTATCAGTGCTGGAATTCTTTCGTTATCCATTCGAGACAGGTGTTCTTTCCACTTTTCTTTATAATCTTCAAATGTTTCGTTTATGTTGTATATATTTAATTCTTTACGGATATCCCTCATTTCTTATCAAATCCCTTCTTGTACATCCCTTTACTCTGCGAAGAAACCTCATCTCTGCAGTCTGTAATTTACTTTTATTTCGTTCTTTAATTATCCATGATTCGCTTCCATATGTCAACACGGGTACTGCCATAGTTTTATAGAACTTTAGTTTTGTTTATTTTCTAGTTTTATTTTTTACTGTTCTATTTATTGTTCCCCATATCAACTGCAATTTCCTTATTTTGTTGTCAATATCTGTATTTACATCAAAGTTGTATTACAACCTAAATAATCAAAATGAGATACTTATTCTATGGGCTTATTATCAACTATTATTTTTGTACGAATTAGAAATTTACCACTGTAATTTTATTAAAGTTTCTCATAACTTTTTTGTCCTTTCCATCTTGTGTATTTCGTGTGAGCAATAATAATAATAATAATAATAATAATAATAATAATAATAATAATAATAATAATAATAATAGTAATAATAATAATAATAATAATAATAATAATAATACTGTGTTAAGTTGTGCCCATAATTGTGTACTTAGTTTAATTTTCATATAATTTCATGATTAATGTAATGTGAATTTTATTTAGTAACAACAATGTAATTTATTCGTCACAACAATTATTCCTTTCTACAATTCACCTTAAACGCTCTCGTCAACAATTGGATCTTCACTCACACAGTATTCGTTATAGCACTCCACCGACGACAATGACAATTGACTTGGACTATTACGCACAACAATGAACTGTTAATCTTAACTAATATTTACAAAGCACTATTTACAAATCAGAACTACCAGTTCTCAGTTCACAGTTCTTCTATCTCAGTCACTCGAGTTCACAGTATCTCGAACCACAGACCTTCAGAGACAGTTCACTGTACTCGAACTCGGGTCCCTCCAACTGCGGTCCACTGCACTCGAACTCAGGCCTTCGGCTGCAGACGCAGTTGCGGACGCACACTCGAGTCGAACTCCGGTACACAAGACTGGCTTGCTTGCTCTGGCTTTCTCACTGACTGGCTGACTAATCAACTGAAAAACTGCTGTCGTTCCTTCGCGACCGTAATTTATAACCATAGCGACGTAACCTCGAAGGTTCCACCCGTCTCTAGAGATGGCATTCCAGAGAAATCCAGGGCCCTCTCCTCTCTACCAGCACCAGATGCGCGCGCAAACTCGTCGCGTGACGTAATACACCCTCTCTCTTCTCTCCACCGCGCGACGTCACTCAATGTTCCGTGGAGCCTGTGCGATCTGCTTTCATGCGGGACGCTGGTCGTGAGTTCGATTCTCACGTCGCTGTCACATTGCCCCCTCCTTAGGGCTGCTCGTCCCGGGCAGTCCCTTGGTAGGATGCTAATCGGTCCAGATGCACCACCATCATCTTCCCTCGAGGTTGTCGCTGGATGCGGTACACCACGTCGTTGATCCGGGTCACCACGCGGTATGGTCCATCCCAGGCACGCTGCAGCTTTGCTGATTTCCTTTTGGTCCTGGTAGGTCGATACAGCCACACCCGGTCGCCCTCCTGGAATCCTGCAGAGTTGGCTAATCTGTCGTAGTGCACCTTCATCCTGTCGCTGGCCATCTTGAGGTGCTCTCTGGCCAGTTGGTGAACTCCATTCAACTTCTCGGTGAGTTCTGCCACATAGTCAGTCGCTGGCTGGTCGGCGCTGGGTGGCGTGCCAAACAGCAGATCACAGGGCAGGCGCAGCTCTCTCCCGAAGACCATGTTTGCCGGTGTCATCCCTGTTGTATCGTGGACCGAAGCTCTGTAGGCCTAGAGGAACAGTGGGACTCTGGCATCCCAGTCTCGTTGATGGTTGGACACCACCTTCCGCAGATGCTCTTCCAAGGTTTTGATGTAGCGTTCCACCATACCATCGGACTGTGGGTGGAGGGGAGTGGTCCTGGTTTTATACACCCCCAGACGCTCGAGCAATTCTCCCATCAGGTTGGATTCGAAGTTGCGCCCCTGATCGCTATGCAATTCCCGGGGCACCCCGAATCGGCAGATGAAGTTGTCAAGCAGCGCGTCGGCCACCGTCGAAGCCTCTTGGTTGGGAATCGCGTACACCTCTGGCCATTTTGTGAAGTAATCCATGGCGACTAGCAGGTAGCGGTTCCCGCGATCCGTGACCGGGAACGGTCCAGCAACGTCGATGGCGATCCTCTCAAAAGGAGCTCCCACGTTGTACTGCTGCATGGCTCCCCTGCTGCGTGTCCTTGGTCCGCGACTGGCTGCACAGGTGTCGCATCTTCGGCACCATTGTTCCGTGTCGGTTCTCTGATGCAACCAGTAGAACCTCTGCCTTAACTTGTCCAACGTCTTGTTGGCTCCCAGGTGGCCTCCAGTCACTCCAGCATGAGTCTCCTCCAGCACTTCCTTCACCTTGCTCCTGGGCAGGACAAGTTGTTCTATGTGGGTCCTTCCATCGGCCGACTCCCAAATCCTCTTCAGGATACCGTCCTTGACAGTGAAGGATTCCCACTGGGCCCAGTAGCTCTTGTAAGTGGTGCTACGGTTGGCGATATCGGCCCATACTGGTCTCTGGCCGGACTCCACATCACGCAGTAGCTGTCCAATGTTTGGGTCCTCCAGCTGCTCCCTCCTTATGGCGGCGTTATCTCATCCTGGGCTCGGCTGGGCGGCAATTGCTCGGACTGCGTGGGCGCCATCCCGCTCTTCTACTTTCAGGCATTGTTTGCAGCAATCCGGGCACGGACGTCGTGATAAGGCATCAGCGTTGGAATGTTTCTTCCCTTGGCGGTGTTCGGAGGTGAAGTTGTACTCCTGCAGTCGTTGAACCCAACGGGTGGTCTGCCCCTCCAGGTTCTTGAAGCCCAATAGCCAGGTGAGTGCAGAATGGTCTGTCCTCAGATGGAATTCCTGGCCATACAAATATTTGTGGAAATGCTTCAGGGCTTCCACAATGGCAAGAAGTTCTCTACGCGTCACACAGTAGTTTCTCTCAGCCTTGGACAATGTTCGGCTGAAGTAGGCAATCACCCTCTCTTGTCCGTCCTGTTCCTGAGAGAGTACAGCGCCGATGCCTACGTTGCTAGCGCCCGTGTCAAGTGTGAACTTTCTTCCAGGGATGGGATATCCCAGTACAGGAGCAGTGCAGAGCGCCTCTTTCAGTGACTGGAAGGATGACTCCGCCTCGTCCGTCCACTGGAATTGTCGTTTCTCCTCGGTCAGCTGGGTTAGAGGCTTAGCGATGTTGGCGTACCCAGCTACGAACCTTCTGTAATAAGTGCAGAGGCCGAGAAAGCGGCGCAGCTCCTGCTTGTCCCTCGGTCTCGGCCATCCTCTGACGGCTTGTAGCTTCTCCGGGTCCGTGGCCACTCCGTTGGTCCCTACTACGTGTCCCAAGTAGTTGACCTTCTTCTGGAATAGATGACATTTCTTCGGGTTCAACTTCAGTCTGGCTTGTCGCAGTCTCTCGAACACTTTCCTCAGGTTCAACAGCTGTTCGCCGAAAGTCTTGCCCACCACCATCTCGCAGCCTGCCGGGATTGTCACATGATTTTCCAAGGTGAGTCTGCTGGCCATGGGTTGGTCTTCGACGTCCCTCAGGAACACTTCATCCTGACCAAAACGCAGGATACGGCGCCTGACGTCCACCGTTGCATCGAAGATCCGCATGGCGTCGAGTCCCAGGATGACGTCTTCAGTGATGTTGGCGACGAACACCCACATCTCCAGTCTCCTCTTTCCCAAGGTCAAATCCAGGAAAACCTCTTTCTGGATGGGCAGGCTCTCGCCTGAGGCAGTACGTAGCTCGTATCGGCGCAGCGGCGTCCTCCCAGGTAGGCCACGCACGACGTCTGGTCTGGCGATGGTGAGCGACGCCCCGGTGTCTACTAGTACTCTGCATGGGCGGCCTCTTATCCATCCGTCAGCAATGAGCCCATCGTCGCATCTTCTGTTAACCGTCTTCAAGATCAGCCGAGGGGATGGTGATGACGGCGCCGACGTGCCCCTCATCGCATCGGCCCCTTTCAGTTTTCCTGTTTGTGACCAGATCGGTCACAGTCCCTCCTCAGGTGACCAGGCTCGCCGCAGGACCAGCAGGTGGGCACTCCTCGTCTTCGTCGCTCGGGTGATTTCGGTTGACGTTCCTCGACGTCGGCCGCCGCGACGCTCCTAATCCGGTGCGATGCCGAGACGTTCGCCGTCAACTTGGCTGCCTCCAACCTGAGGGCCGCCGCCAGAGCTGCGTTGATGGTGCGATGCTCTGCCAAGAGTAGCTGTTGCTTTATTTCCGGGTCTCGAACTCCGCTGCCGAAGGTGTAGGCCGCCTCTCCAGCGATGAAGTCATTAGGTAGGCCCCTGAGCGCCTTATGGGCAAGTTGTTCCACCGCCATCGCGAATTCTTGCAGGGACTCGCCTGACTGTTGGACCCTCGTTTTCAGTGGGTCCTGAACGCTGCCGCAAGTTGATGGTCACCATAACGTCCCTCCAAGGCCGCCATTATCTCAGCGGCTGTCCCATCTTCTGGAACGCTGTGAAGAATCTCCGACGCCTGTCCCTGAAGCGCGGCCAGCAGCTGAGTGGTTTTCTCTGCTGGCGTCCACCCATTGTGCTCTGCGATGGCCTCGAACTGGCGACGGAATATCGCCCAAGACGTCGTACCGTCGAACTTCGGCGTCTTGACGTTGTAATGTCTGGCTGAAGGCGATGGTTCCACATGGCCACAATATGGAGTCCTCAACTCTGTGGCCGTTTCTTGCATGGCACGTCGAACCTCCTCGGCAACTATCTGTTTCTGTTCTCTAGCCTGGCGATCCACCAACGCGAGGATATGCTTGTTTTCTTCAGCATGTCGGTCCATCAACGTGAGTATGTGCTTGTTTTCCTCGGCGTGTTTTTCCATCACCTCACTCGTCTTGTCCAGCAACTCGCTCGTCTGCTCTTGACGACGCTCGAGATCGCGGATTTTGCCGTCGAAATGGTCTACCTCCTGTCTCAATTCGGTTACTGTCTCGTTTATAGTTGTAAAATTCTTGTTTAGGTTGTCAAGGTCGGCTTTGAGTTCGTCTTTCACGATGGCGACAATTCCATCTACGTGGGCTGAAACGCTTTCAATTTGCGTAGTGACGTCATCTTTCACTCCGCTTATGTCACTTTTCATCTCCGTTTTCACTTCACTTATGTCGTTCTTAACCTCACTGATGTGTCTGTTCATGTCGTCTTTCATTTCTGCTTTTACGTCACTTATGTCCTTTTTCATTTCAGCTTTCATTTCCGCGATGGCTTGCAGGATCTGCTGTAGGTTCTCCATTGTCGATAATATCCCGATTCTGACACCAGTGTGAATTTTATTTTTAACAACAATGTAATTTATTCGTCACAACAATAATTCCTTTCTACAATTCACCTTAAACGCTCTCGTCAACAATTGGATCTTCACTCACACAGTATTCGTTATAGCACTCCACCGACGACAATGACAATTGACTTGGACTATTACGCACAACAATGAACTGTTAATCTTAACTAATATTTACAAAGCACTATTTACAAATCAGAACTACCAGTTCTCAGTTCACAGTTCTTCTATCTCAGTCACTCGAGTTCACAGTATCTCGAACCACAGACCTTCAGAGACAGTTCACTGTACTCGAACTCGGGTCCCTCCAACTGCGGTCCACTGCACTCGAACTCAGGCCTTCGGCTGCTGACGCAGTTGCGAACGCACACTCGAGTCGAACTCCGGTACACAAGACTGGCTTGCTTGCTCTGGCTTTCTCACTGACTGGCTGACTAATCAACTGAAAAACTGCTGTCGTTCCTTCGCGACCGTAATTTATAACCATAGCGACGTAACCTCGAAGGTTCCACCCGTCTCTAGAGATGGCATTCCAGAGAAATCCAGGGCCCTCTCCTCTCTACCAGCACCAGATGCGCGCGCAAACTCGTCGCGTGACGTAATACACCCTCTCTCTTCTCTCCACCGCGCGACGTCACTCAATGTTCCGTGGAGCCTGTGCGATCTGCTTTCATGCGGGACGCTGGTCGTGAGTTCGATTCTCACGTCGCTGTCACAGTAACTTGCTGTCACTGTCTTCATGTAATTTTGTGTGACGTATTTGTTTTGATATCAGCTATCCATTTCCTGTACTTTATGTATATTCTTATAATGCAGTGTAGTAAAAGAGAAGGCATTATTGCCTTAACTTTGCCAGATAAAATAAAACTTTTACTATTAGTAGTAATACTAGCAGATAACCTTTCACTACTCTGAGAGCTCCCACGGTCTTTAGTTTTACTTCTCTTTATTGTGTGATCCTATATGCCAGAAAAAATAAAGCATTATTATTATTATTATTATTATTATTATTATTATTATTATTACTATTATTATTATGTTTATCACTATGTTTGATAGTTAAAAATTTCATACCTCGGTCAATTCCAATCATAATGAAAAAGGGACTAAATATCCTGACTGTTTTCAAACAGCTTACATAAACTTATTAGAAAAAAAGATAAGGCGCACGAAAAATATAGAGGATTCAATACTGATGTCTATTACCAAACTCTTTCCAATTATAGGAAACTAGTAAAATCTAAAATTGAAACTGATAAATTAATTTGGCTTAGAAAAATCCATGAAAATTTAAGAGTGATGAGCTCTGTATTTTATACGAAGCATTTCCGGATACTACTTTATTAATAAAAAATGTTTAATTTCATGTCATCTATCACATCAGAAAATTAGGAATAGTTATTCTGTTACACCCTGTATATTGAGTCGTTGAAGAAAGGCAATGAGATTTTACACATAGACTTAACATAAATGATATGGTTTTAAATATTTTATTATTTGCAGATGATCAGCTACTCATATCCGAACCGGATGACGAATTACAAATTGCAGCGCATCGTCTTCAAAAATGCATCATGATCTATAATCTTAAGATTTCCAATGTTAAACCTAAAACAATGGCATTTTAAGAGTAGATCATTTAAGATGTAAAATTATAATTAATGATGAAGCAATGAAACAAGTGTCATCCTTTAATTACTTAGTTTGCAATATCTCA
Source organism: Periplaneta americana (assembly GCF_040183065.1). Taxonomy (NCBI): domain Eukaryota; kingdom Metazoa; phylum Arthropoda; class Insecta; order Blattodea; family Blattidae; genus Periplaneta; species Periplaneta americana. The sequence goes on along the minus strand of NC_091128.1, from coordinate 132,068,031 downwards.
TACATAAAGGAAAACGATATAGATCACAGATTTAACAAATTTCAGTGAATATATGGAACAACTTGTCACTCACTGAAAAAAATAATAATAAAGACAATATATTGGTATAAGAGAAATTGCAGTCATTGTAGAAATAAAACTTTTACGTGTGAACATTACTGAATTATGGCTTTACCTGTGAAGAACCATTGTATGAGAAAAAGGCAAAATGTGAATCACGATAAATAGAGCGTTTCTGAAATCAACAATTCAATTGTACGATATTCATCAGCACACTACCGATCCCTTTAAGGTAAAAAATGTACAGTAGTGACAAAAAAACCGGACCGACCCTTGTAGCTGATTTCAGGACCTTGTTCACTCCAGAGCACGATAGACTGGTAACTAAGACTTTCGTGATTCGAATCCTGCCTGGGAAGGAAACTTTTTTTTTTTAGTTCCTGATTCAAATTTATTTCCTATACTTTTTGATTCCTGGTAAAATTCATGTTCTGGGAATAATAAGTTAATTAAATATCGCTACAATCGAAAAGGATTGGGAATAAATTTGAAAAAGGAATAAAAAAAGTTTCCTTCCCAGGCAGGATTCGAACCACGAAAGTCTTAGTTACTAGTCTATTGTGCTCTGGAGTGAACAAGGCTCTGAAATCAGCTACAAGGGTCGGTCCGTTTTTTTTTTGCCACTACTGTAAATTCTTTACATTTACACTGAAACTCTTAGGAGAAATTTATTTTAGGTAAGGAATGAAATAACATCATAAAGATATTACGACATTTGTTCAGGAGAGATAATAAGCCTATCTGTATTTCAAATACTTTTACAAAATTCTAACCACCCTTTCATGTTTTCACGGCTGTAAGCGACATGCAATATGTTCCAGTCACGCGAGAACTCTAACGTAGGCACATCACTCAATTAAATACTACATCGGCAATTTAGAAAACTTTTAAAATTCCTTTTCATTTCATTCCACTTATTGTATTCCATAGATCATATACATCAACATTGTATCTTTAAAATATGGAATAAGTAAATCATTATAGTAAAATATACAGGGTGTTTCCGGACTAGTGTTACAAACTTTCAGGGATGATGGGGAAGGGCACATGTATCAATTTGTGATAAGGAACCCTGGTCTGGAAATGGCTGAGTCGAAAGTTACAAGTAAAAATAATTGTGTGGAAATGAAATAATTTTATTCCTCTGTGCACCTTATTTAAGTATATTTATCTGTACATCTTACACATACTGTATTCATCTGACGTTGTTTACGTTGTGTACTTACAGTATTCCATTCAATGCGCTGTCTGAGGGGTGGGGACAGGAAACTACACTAAAGCAATGCAGATAGCGTAATGTGTAACAGACATGGTCGGTCTTGATACGCACGTCTGTAGATAGCAATGTATGTGTATAAGTTGCAGTGTCCAGTCGATTAGTCCTAGTGAAATGGAGGAGTACTGAAGAGCGGAATGTGCAGACATTATTTTCGAATATGGATGAGCCAATGGGAACAGTAGACAATCTCACAGATTGTATCGAGCGAAGTACACACATAGCAGACATCCGACCCATACCATCTTTCCACGACTGTTCCAAAGGTTAAGGGAAGGAGGGCACTTGATGCCAAATTACAATTCAATTTCTACACAACTATTTTTGCTTATAACTTTCGACTCAGTCATTTCCGAACCAGGGTTCCTAATCTCAAATTGGTACATGTGCCCTTCCCCATCATCCTTGAAAGTTTGTAACACTAGTCCGGAAACACCCTGTATAATACGTAGTAAGCATATTAATTCAGTTTATAATCATAAACAATTCATCACTTGAATAGAAGGTATGAGTATGGAGAAATTTTGTTAATTCTATTCTCAACTTTTATTCTTGGCCCTTCAAAGTTTTAAGATAGGCATTGAAGAATATATTATATAAATAGTGAACTTCTCTTTTATAACAGCTGAGGTTAACAGAAGTTCAATAGAAATCTGTTTCGTGACCATTATAAATGTTCTATAGTAATCTCAGACCTCGAGTGACATTTATTAGGACTATTTCGTGAATAAAATAAAAATGAAAATAATATATCCCTAAAATTTGCTCACAAATGTTAATAATTGTATATTTACGAATACTTAACCTATTCAGACATTATAAAGTTGAAATAGATGAATATCGATTACTTCAATAAAGAAATTGGATGTTATTCAACAATGCCATTGCGAAATACAGGTTTAACAATGTTAATTACATATACTGCGCTTTTCACTTATTATAACAGAAATACATTTTCATTATCTGCTGAAATCATAATTTAATTTAAACATTTTGTCCAAAGTTTCTGACCATACCTGACGTCACAATATTGCGGGCGGGCTGATTATGATGGAAAATATTCAAACTCCAGATATTATATGAACATACTTCCATTGTAACCAAAGTACAAGTTATAGTTATGACCGTAGATAGTGAGTATTAATTGCCACACCGGAAGCGGAAAAAAACTAGCCTACACATAGGCCTATTATGAGCAAGAACGTAGGAGGAAAGATATATGATTTCCTGTTTTCGTGCCGACTGTAATGAACTGGACAATGACTCATTCATAATGTTGTTTGAAAAAGTATTATAACACTTAGTGCAAGCGCAATAGTTGGGTGTATGACGTGTGAGCATTGTACTTTTCATCCATATTCTAGGTATCTAGGAAATTATTAACGAGAGTTATTTCCGTTCTATAAAGTTTATTGTCCAACGATTGTGGTAGCGTAGATTCTATAGCAGGAATAAATTAATGTCCAACAAATTGTAGAACTCATCTTTCTATAGAAGCCCAAAGAGTTTACAAGTCTCTGCATTTGATATCTTCCGGATTCATTCTATGTGCTCAGAGGTGCTTCTAAAGATGCAATTAAAAATATAATATTATGTTGTCAAGAAAAATGTGTAAAAGCAGTTTTAATGTTGGCAACATCAATAGACAAACTGGAAATTTAGTGACAACGAAAGGTAGTACCTGTCAGTAAGCGGTAAATATTAAAGAACTGTCGGAAACATCTGATGACAACAACACTGTTAAGGGGTTACATACACTTTCCACAATTAAACGTTTACTTTGTTTCAACATCCTTAAGCCCTAGTTTGATGAAATTATATATAGGCCTACTTAATATTCGAAATTGTTCTTCAATCTAAATGAAAAATATTATGTAAACAGTGTTTGGAATTGTGAATTTTTTATTTTTATTTTCCGATTTCTACAAAAGGGCTCTTTAAAATTTTATTCCAAATAATTTAAATATATTTTAGTAATTCTCTTTTTGTCTTAAAGGTAGCATTCATATTAATAAACCCTATCTCAATGCAAGACGAATTTTTTTTCATATACCGGTTTTTACACTTTCAAGAAATTTTCCATTAACTTTTTCTTTTTTCGTTTTTTTTTTACTTTATGTTAAAAAAAGGTTAAAGATTAAGCTACAGATTGTCGGTCTTTCTAAGAATATGGGTCATACAAAATTGTATGCCATAATCTCAGAAATTTTGGAAGATATGATTTAAACATTTTTCAAAAATACAGCTTTTAGAAAATGAAGATTGTTGGCAGATATTGTGTTTGCATGGCAGAATATTTTAATGCATAATTTGGTCAGTGTTACAGATATCTTAAAATTTATTTCATGGATACAAAGCTAAAAGTTCATATTAAATTACTGCGGGAAAAGTGAAAAAAAAAAATAATAATTTTTTTTTCTTATCCTCAAAGGTTTCAGAAAATTAACGATAAACACACAAATTGGTGGCTGGTATTGTGTTTACATAGTAAGACATTTTAACGCACAACTTGGTCAATCTTATACATATCTAAACATTTCTTGCACAGATATAATGTACCTACTAAGACTACATATTAAATTACTATGAAAGTGGAAAATAAATTTTTTATCTCCCTAAGGTGTATGTAACACCTTAAGACACATTCACACTGGCGCAATATAGTTATAGCCATTTAATTTTTCTTGAGGATCCAGATTCTGTGCTTTTAGTCTTCTGTATTTTATTTGTTAATTATTAATAATATTCCAATACTGAATAGAATTGGAAACGTATATCCTACTTCCTTGCTTACTTACAAATGGTTTTTAGGAAACCCGAAGGTTAATTGCTGCCCTCACATAAGCCCCCCATCGCTCCTTATTCTGAGCAAGATTAATCTAGTCCCTACCATAATATCTCAATTCCCTCAAATTCATTTTAATATTATCCTCCCATCTACGTCTCGGCGTACCCAAAGGTCTATTTCCCTCAGGTCTCCCAACTAACACTCTATATGCATTTCTGGATTCATCCATACGTGCTACATAACCTACACAATAGAAAAAATACAGTTACTTTAATAAGAATATAAATTTACAGAGCTAGACCAGTTTTATGGTATGTTAATGTGACGACTATGAAAATATAAACAATAATTAATATGATGCATTGCAAGTAATTTCAGTAGCGTTAAATATGGAGAAAGTTTAAGTAGAAAAAATGAAGTGCCTAACGGCACAGTTTTTTTTTTCATGGGTTCAAACGGGGAAAAAATGAAAGCGGAGCTCAAGAAGTTCATCCCCTAAATAGTAAGGAACATTTCTCCCTCAACATACTAAAAAATTCGGGCAACTTATGTTGATTTGGTTTATACATATTGTTCCATAAAAAATTTGTCAACAACTCTTGTCAACATTCACCCAATCTGTTGCCAACTTATTCTGTTAACAATGTTACATCTGTGTAAATGCGCCTTTAGCTCGCGTAGGACATAATTTCGGTGTGCATTGTCATCTGATTGTTCTTCCTTTTGCCTGCATTTCCTGCAATTTTTGTCTATAGAGAATCCGATTAGTGTCCTTGTTACCACCTATTTGAAGGGTTCAAAATCATAGTGGGCCAAGCGCCATATATTACAAACGAAGAAAACAAGGGCAAAAATTAATTGATTAGGCCTACCATAATTTAATGAAAACTTATAGCAAGTAATATAAAGTATACACATTAAAACTAAACGACATGTCAATCTTCATTAAACTCTGCTATTCAGTTAACTTTAAACCTTGCTTTCTCCGATGAAAGAGTAATGGAACGGAGAAAAATTCTCTCCGGCGCCGGGATTTGAACCCGGGTTTTCAGCTCTACGTGCTGATGCTTTATCCACTAAGCCACACCGGATACAACCCGGCGTCGGACAGAATTGTCTCTGATTGAGTTCCAACTCTTGGGTTCCCTCTAGTGGCCGCCCTCTGCACTACGTCATAGATGTCTATGAACATAGGACCGAAGTCCACACATGTGCTGAGGTGCACTCGTTATGAGTGACTAGTTGGCCGGGATCCGACGGAATAAGCGCCGTCTTAAATCACTTCGTGATTTACGCATATCATATATTATTTCAATGTACCGAAGTACATATGATATTTCCATGCAGATATTCTGTGTCATCATACGATGAAAGAGTAATGGAACGGAGAAAAAGTCTCTCCGGCGCCGGGATTTGAACCTGGGTTTTCAGCTCTACGTGCTGATGCTTTATCCACTAAGCCACACCGGATACAACCCCGGCGCCGGAGAGAATTTTTCTCCGTTCCATTACTCTTTCATCGTATGATGACGCAGAATATCTGCATGGAAATATCATATGTACTTCGGTACATTGAAATAACTTGCTTTCTCCGTTTTTAATAAATGGCGCTTGGCCCACTATGGCTCTGAACTCTTCACTTATCCTGTTAAAGAATACGCACACGAAATAATTAAGGGAGTTGAGGTTACATTTTAAAATTCCTTTTTTGAACGAATAGTTACATTTCCCCGGATGAAATTTTTGCACTTTTGAAGGAAAAAACTAAAATTCGTTCAATCATTTTATCATAATTCACTGCTCTCTGAAATTGACTGACCATATTGGGAATTAAATCAATGGCTCTCCCACAAGACGCTATGAAATGTTTCGTATTATCAAATAATTTTTAACTCGAAAAGGAAGCAAAAGACGAGCAAAATTTTATTAAACTGTTTTCTTTGAAATATCTCAAGGAATAACCTCCTGAAATTAATGGCATTACTTACGGTTCTCTCTGTATAATTTTTTGTCCTCGTCTCTTGTTCTGAATGCCCGTCATTAAGAAGTAATATTTCCATTTTAACAATGTATTTCTGCCAAGAAATTGAAATCTGTTTGATATATCCGCTATTCAAAGTTGTCCGAAGAAGTTTTAAACTGTATTATTATTATTATTATTATTATTATTATTATTATTATTATTATTACTATTACTATTATTATTACTATTACTATTATTATAATTATTATTATTACTATTACTATTATTATTACTATTATTATTATTATTATTATTATTATTATTATTATTATTATTATTATTATTAAGGTCCCTGAGCCAAATAACGCCATGTATACCTTTAATGCCACCCTATAAAAATTTGTTAACGACACAAGTTTTCGGTAGTGCACTACTGTAGCTTGCATTCGCTTGCAATCTAGTGATGAAATGAGTTACTAGCTGTCCGCTGACATTTACGAGTGACATTATATTCCATCATTTTCCTGTTGTGTGTTGATAGTGAATGGCTGTTCTTATATCAAGGTAGGAGGCAATATTTTATTTTGTGTGTTGAGCAAACAATAACTATATTAAACTATATATTTTCGTGATCCTTAAACATTCTTCTATGTATAGAAAGTATTTGCTATCTATAAAATTTGAAAATGTTAGAGAAACAGGCATGTCATGTTATCAAGTACTCAGTAGCGCTTTAACGCCATGTGGCGTTAAAGGTCTACAGACAAAATTTTAGGTTATGTTAGTACTAAGGCTGACAGTACAGCATCAGTGTAAAAACATCAGGAAAGTCACTAAGCTTTCAACTTACAAATGTTCAGAATGTGCAGTGATGATATTGGTTCAATTGCTTATCGAACTCTTATTTTTTTTTATTTTACATAACTTAATTTTTTTGTTTTACTTACTGTAAAACATTCATATTAAACTAAGGTAAATGCTTTTGTGTTTAATAACTTTCTACTGTCACACTGTCTCTCTTTTTTTTTTTAAGTAAGGAGTCACTGGAAAACATATTTTCCTAATCCATCTGGTGTATCAGTTTCAGATCAAGAATCTTTCATTAGTATTGAGTGATTTTGTATTTTTTATTAACAGAAACTCAAATTTAGGCGCTTAGTTCTATTTGTATTGCTTAGGAAAAATCATTAATTAACAATTATAAGTGTATAGGTTACTAGAAAATAGGTGGCGTTAATTGGATAACCTGTTCCTAATAACGCCAGTTTAGAAAGTTTTCCTATTTGAGTTCTAATTCTTGTTCGGTATGTAATATATCCATTTTCATTGTGCTATTTTGTAAAGATAAGATTACAGTTTCTGTTTCATAACTTTCGTGTTTGTATATAACTTATTTCCAGAGCAAAAGTGACTGAAGTGTTAAGGTGGCGTTATTTGGTACGTGTACCTTATAATAATAATAATAATAATAATAATAATAATAATAATAATAATAATAATAATAATAATAATAATAATAATAATAATAATAATTATTATTATTATTATTATTATTATTATTATTATTATTATTATTATTATTATTATTTAACTTCTGTTATTTTTATGGTTATAATTCGATATATTTTTTTCAAATTATTAATTAACACTATACAGCTACAAGAATTAGAGTCAATCCCTGGTCTCCTCAGCAGTAGCAAAGTCATCACTTATGATAACATGGTACAAACACTGCACAAGGAATTCACAGAAGGCCCTGTGAACGAGACATTACCTTCACTTCCCTGATGAGAACTGAAATAAACATTAGCTGGATTTATAGCTGGCAAGACCACAGAAGACACAGAAAAGGATTGTGTCAATATTTCTGTGGCTAGAAATGCAACAGATGTGTGCTTATGTATTTAAAACATATAACAGTTTATGTCAAAGAATTTGAGCATGAAGAACGGAAATTTCCAATGTCTTTGAAGTTCAGCAGGTTCCATTTGTGATGACGACCATGAAATGTTCTTTGTTTGCGTGGGCTGCAGCCCCAGCTTGTGTAGGTGCAGCCGTACATTTTCTGATTTTAGTACAAAGTGTGCATAGCGAATACACAAAGGACAAGAGCAACGGAGAAACATTTACTTCTTCTGATCTTCTCACAAACGATTCCAGCTTTAAAATGCGAGTAGGAGTGTTTTAATCCATTCTATTTCCGTGTACTTATAGAATTCCCCTTTCGCTTTCTCATTTGAATTTCTCATTATGCGAATTATAAACAGAAAGTAGGTCTACTGCGAATCTGGGAATGTCAATTTCAAGAATTTGACGTGGTACAAGATTTTAGCAGCATTGAAAACAACTGGCATGTCTGGTTTTCACAAAGTGGTTAGACGAATTTTTCTAATGACCCTCGCTTTAGAAATCAGTTCGATAGGCCATTTTGAGCATGAAATGTCACATGAACATGGGTCCGATTATCGACCGTTATAGCAATATGCGTTATAAGAGCGGTATGTTGAAGTTTTCATGTTCGAGGAGAAGTTTGAAAAAGCGAAACGTAGTTGAGCTTTTTTAATTTCCGAGAATTGAAAGAAAACATACCGCTCGTGTATCGTACATTATTTTGTGCGCAGATCGTTTATTACATACCTGAAAGAGGAATTTCTAATTAGTTACAATGAAATCTCCATGTTGGTTTCTGTTCAATGACGGCAAATTTGGAAAACAAAAATATCTATCTTCAGCATTGTTGCTTTAAAATGTTTTCTGTGTTTACTATACTCCAGCAGGCCGTGATATAAGTCTGTCTTTTTTTTCCCCCAGTCTATGATGAGTCTGGAATCTTGTTGATTTTTTCACGGCTTCCTTAATGTTACTTGCATCACGAATGCAGTAACTTTAGTGGAGTTGTAGACTTTACTTAATTTTTTCCAAATATTTAAAAACAATAATTAACAGTGCAATTTAGGTGAAATTGCAGTGGTAAGTTTCCAATTTATAATTATTACTATATTGAACGTCTCTAAAAATAATATGTTAAAAGCCTAAAGCAGTAAAATCAATATGTCACTTAAGCGGTAAGAAGAGGGAAATTGTTATGTGTGTTAGGTTGGGAATACTGAATATGGAATTTTAGACTTTCCGCGGATTGGTTTTGTGCGGAAACCAAGCAAATACGCACGATCTCGCACAAAAGGAGTTACAGCTGCTTGAGTCTTATGAAAGCGGCAGTAATTTTGAGCATAACTAAGAATTATTCACTTAAAATACGCAGAAATATTAATTAAAAATGCTGCATTAATCGTAAAGTAAACATACCTCAGTTTATAAGCAGATTTTCAAATATCGAGGGTTCAGAATGACAAGGTTCTATCTAGTGTTTAGTAAATTTTACAGCAGAGCATTTTTAAAGTTTGGTTGTTAATAAAATCAATACAAATAAGAACCTTTTCAAACTAACTTTATCACGAACAATAATTGAGATATCAACATATAATTTATATGGTAGCTAGCTGTGAACTAGCAGAATTCAATGCAACAAAAATTTCAATTTTGCTAAAAATGTCAGATAGAATCTTGTTATTCTGAGCCTGGGATATCCCTCCTTGCATTGCAATGCACTTGGCGGCACGGATGTGAATGACGCGCATACTCCGTACCTCAACATGGCTGCCACTGATGAGAGCAGCTTATAATCACTAGACTATCTTCACCTTCTCCCCCGTACTTCACTTCACAGCGCAATCCTCCGTTTAGTTTACTTTTCAATGTTTGTATTACCATGCAATCAACTCCAAAGCCTGATTCACAGGATGACGTTTAGATTTTTAAGAATAACTTTCAAACTAATGATAATCGGACACAGGTTCATATGATATTTTATGCTCTATAGAACTGATTCCTAAAGTGCACGTCATTTGTCGTGAATCGCCCTTATATTGCAGGGACAGGCAACTTGGACGCTTTTGTGATCTATTGAAAAGTTATCTTATTTTGAAATTATCCACTGTTATAATAATCACAATTATCACACTTTTTATTTCTTGGAAACTCAAATAAGATGACAACAGTACAAAAGTTTGATGTAATAAAATTAAATACTTATTGAACTCCTTGTGAATAATTAAAAGTTATAATACAATAATCGTCCTTGCATTTACGAGCTGTAGCGGGAATAATGGGCTGCACTTTAATGTAAGGTCAATTTCCAAATTACTCTTCTATACACAGTGACGAGAAAAACGTAGTTCTATGTCATAAGATGTACTCAACAGGAGTAACGTGTGCGTGAAGATTAAACTGAAAAGACTTACCTTCCTAAGTTATGATTTTCCACCCGATTACACTGAACAACAAGAATTTTGCTCCGACTTAAAACAATCTAGCCCTTATGGTTTGTTGTGCGCTGAATACGAAAATGCATCTTTTATTCGTATCACGTAATGTTTTTAAGATACCGGTATACTATAATTTCACTTTTCTATAAGCGATCTCCTAGGAAACATCTTGCGCGGGTTGGGGTTGTAAACCAAATCAAAAGATAATGCATTTTATTAGTTTATGACCTATTTCCGTTTTCTTATGGTTGTTGGGATCTTCTTTTGTACTTGTAATAAATAAACATATAATGGTCCCTTATATTCAGTAAATGTCATAACAGTTCAAAGTGAGGTCTACTTTGAGTGAAGGCAAATTGAAAGAAGGCATTTTCATTGGTCCACAAATTCGCAAAGATATGGATGACTCTTTGTTTGAGGAAAAACGTTCCGTTACATAAAAATGGCATGGTACTCTTTCAAACATGTTTGTTCAAGTTTCCTTGGAAATTCTAGGGCAGACAACTACAACGAGATAGTCCCGGATCTAGTTATAAACGGAAGTCATCCAGAAAATCCTTTTAAATGATAAGTTCAAATTCAGAGATTTTTCTGGTTATATAAAAAGGTACAGGTAAAGGTATCCCCGTAACATGCCATGAAGGCACTTGGGGGGCATGGAGGTAGAGCATGAAATAATATTATTGTTCGTGTGTTTTTTGTGTTTTGAACTATGTAATATCATTTTTGTATCCAGTACACATTTTTCAGTATTACGAGGTATTCTGAAGCCCTAGTCTGTTGTAATTTTATCAGGAGCAGTAAAAAATAAAAAAAAAGTTTTTTCATATAAAATTCAATTCAATTTCCCCTGAAGATAGTATGTGATGGGACAATTTGAATTTTAAATTCAGATTTAGGGCACAAATATTAGTAATATTCACCTATTTTTATTTCGGAGCAAGACAAAACGTAAAAATTTGTTGTTCAGTGTTATCAGTAGTTCTTGGCTATGCGTAAAACAAGAATTTTAGATCCAGAAATGTGAAATCGCCTTCTGACTCGGTCAGATAAAGATATTCATTTGCTGTTCTCGCTCCTGTATAGTAAGCCGCTTCAACAGTATAGTAGATGCAAAAAAGACCTAGTTTTATTTCTCATGAGCCTTATATTTAAATTATTTTTATTTCAAATAATAATGAAGGAGCCTGCAAATGAACTGGTTGAAATGAACATTATTAATAGCCTAATTAAGTGACAAATTTGTAAGCGTCTCTTCTTCATGGGCCGGTGTTTTCACTAACATTAAATATGAAATATTGTTTCTTTTATATTTATATGAGTAGTAGTAGACTATCAGTAGTATTAGTAGTAGTGACACTATTCTTTTAACAACACTTTCAACCATAGGATATTTCAGCATCGAAATTGAATGTGGGCGAGAAATGGCGAGAATCTACGTCTGGAGCTATAAGGGACAGGAATGTTTTACACGCCATAAATGTACGACATGGGTCCCATATCTATAATTCCCTCCCGGAGGAAGCCATACTTACAATGTTATCCCACCCTCTGCTGAATTGGAACCTGCGAATGTTATATCTAGAGGGTATCAGCTACACTACTCAGGACAACTAAGTTTAGAGGAACGATTCTGTCCAAAGTTATGAATGTATTTATCAGATTTATGTAGCAAATAAAAATATAAAACGATATTAAATTGATTATATTTTGCCTCGGGGTTATAGAGATCATGAGATGAAATTCACATAACTTGGATTGAGGTAATGATTTGAATTTAATTATAGAGAGGTTGAAGGAGGTTCTTTCATTCATGAAGAGTTATATTAAAAATTGAGCGTTCCATTTAAATTAACTAAGGGACCTCAGAATTCCTCTACATTATAGTGCCTTGTTTCATTCCATAAAACTCCAGCTCGCGTTGAATGCTATTTTAGGAATTGTTGAAACCATTATACGTTTGCTTTTGTTGTTAGTGCTCTGAGAAAGACACAATGCCAGAACATTAAAATAATGACAAAATTAAACAAAGGCATATAAAATATTGTATTGAGGCTTTTTAAAAAGTACACAAAGTTAACTTGATGTTTTAAATATAATTGTATGGGCTCAAAACAAATGTACATTTTTATAACTACACAATGCATACCAGTAAAAGAGGAAACCATTTCCCATACAGACTACTGAAAATGTTATTTCCGACTGTAACTGAAAACATGGAAAAAAAATGTTAATCCGTCTAGATTTATACAGTGAGAAGGTAACTTATATTTTGTGGCTTAGATTATTTTAATCGCTGAGGGAAGAAATAGACTTAGGCGATTATTAAAGAGGCTACTTTTTTCTCCTATTTTAGTATCACAGCAATTTCACATTGTACACAGGTATGAATATTAAGATGTTTAAATACTAGCATATCTGCACAAGATTTTGTTCAGTTAATGTGGGTTAAGATAACAGTTACCGACGATAGTCTGCATCGATCATTGACGGTGGTCTCCAACAAAATAACTATCTTGTCGTTCATCAATCATTGACGATAGTCTCCAACAAAATAACTATCTTGTCGTGCATCAATCATTGACGGTAGTCTCCAACAAAATAACTATCTTGTCGTGCATCAGTCATTGACGATAGTCTCCAACAAAATAACTATCTTGTCGTGCATCAATCATTGACGCTAGTCTCCAACAAAATAACTATCTTGTCGTCCATCAATCATTGATGGTAGTCTCCAACAAAATAACTATCTTGTCGTGCATCAATCATTGATGGTAGTCTCCAACAAAATAACTATCTTGCCGTGCATCAATCATTGACGGTAGTCTCCAGCAAAATAACTATCTTGTCGTGCAACAATCATTGACGATAGTCTCCAACAAAATAACTATCTTGTCGTTCATCAATCATTGACGATAGTCTCCAACAAAATAACTATCTTGTCATGCATCAATCATTGATGATAGTCTCCAACAAAATAACTATCTTGTCGTACATTAATCATTGACGATAGTCTCCAACAAAATAACTATCTTGTCGTGCATCAATCATTGACGGTAGTCTCCAACAAAATAACTATCTTGTCGTGCATCAATCACTGACGGTAGTCTTCAACAAAATAACTATCTTGTCGTGCATCAATCATTGATGGTAGTCTCCAACAGAATAACTATCTTGTCTTGCATCAATCATTGACGGTAGTCTCCAACAAATAACTATCTTGTCGTGCATCAATCATTGACGGTAGTCTCCAACAAAATAACTATCTTGTCGTGCATCAATCATTGACGATAGTCTCCAACAAAATAACTATCTTGTCGTGCATCAATCATTGACGGTATACTCCAACAAAATAACTATCTTGTCGTGCATCAATCATTGACGGTAGTCTCCAACAAAATAACTATCTTGTCGTGCATCAATCATTGACGATATACTCCAACAAAATAACTATCTTGTCGTGCATTAATCATTGACGGTAGTCTCCAACAAAATAACTATCTTGTCGTGCATCAATCATTGACGGTAGTCTCCAACAAAATAACTATCTTGTCGTGCATCAATCGTTGGCGATATACCCTAACAAAATAACTGTCTTATCGTGCATCAGTCATTGACTGTATACTCCAACAAAATAACTATCTTGTCGTGCATCAATCATTGACGGTAGTCTCCAACAAAATAACTATCTTGTCGTGCATCAATCACTGACGGTAGTCTTCAACACAATAACTATCTTGTCGTGCATCAATCATTGGCGGCATACTCCAACAAAATAACTATCTTGTCGTGCATCAATCATTCGCAGTATACTCCAACAAAATAACTGTCTTGTAGTGGATCAATCATTGGCGGCATACTCCAACAAAATAACTATCTTGTCGTCCATCAATAATCAGTGATAATCTCCAACGAGTTATATTACTATAGAGTGGCTACAACGCCTTTTGGTTCAAAACAATTGAACATTAGTCCGTCATGTTTTGTTTGGTCAAAACAAAGGGGCGTGGCTCGAATGTTGTAAGAAAAAATAACGATAAAGTTAGTATTATTGTAAATTGAGTTAGAAATTAAGCCTATGTTAATAAGTAAAAATTAAAAAACACACAAAACTTCACGTTTTATAACAGCTGTATGTTTTATTAGTTTCACGAAGTATAGCCCAGATATTACATGGGAAGTTATATTCAATGTAACCATACCAAACCAAACCATGTAAAAACGGATGAATGTATTCGGCAAAAGAAAAATGAATAATGTTTGGCTTCGTCACAAATTTAATTACCTTACGCTACATATAATCTAACCTGATAGAAAACCATGTATTTCAGTGCGTATAGTGATTTTAAGAGAGACGACGGTATGTAACTGATAGGAGTAAAATATAGGAAAAGTGGTAGCGAAAACTTTAAAACATTCAATAATTATTTAGAAAAATTAACTTCAAAATGGAATATAACACAGGGACTTTTTGAAAACTGTAATTATTAAAACTACAAATAACCTCAGCATGCAACATAATAAAGAAAACACAGTAATAGAAAGTTCCTCATAACTCACCACATATTTATTGAGACGATATGATACTTAAGATTAGCATTATTATCAGAAACAAGAGGAGCCACAGCTTGCTACATTTCTTTTCGCGTGATGGACCCATTTTTAGTCTAATATACTGTAATTTGAAGCAAATATTGATCTCACAAGTGTTTCTCAACTAGGCTGAAGCTTTTGCAGAATAAAACTGTTCTTACATTTGACGCAATAATGACAAATTGTAGTCTATGTGATGTAAGTGCCGAGTTCCCTCTCTTTTAACAAAAAGAGTCCTACGCATTAATATAAAGAAAATTCAAGTAGGCCCTATAAACCGGTTAAATACTAAACTCTTGATCGTACAAACTTTTTAAATATATACGGTAATTCGCTTATGCTCAGTCCGTCTTAACTTATAATTCTCTGGGGCAATTCAACCTGTATTCAGAGGGTTTAATTATACAGAAACGAAAATTACGATTTACGGTACTTTTAATTGATATCAAAGTGAATGAGACATTTTTAGAAATTTTAAAGTCTTAACCATTAATCATTTCTTTATTTATAAATAAGCTTTTTACAAAAACAATAGCGAAATGTTTAAATAAAATATTGATGTATCTGAACAATACTAATAATAATAAAGATAATAATAATAATAGTAATAATAATAATAATAATAATAATAATAGATACGTTGTGAAATACTATTATTATTATTATTATTATTATTATTATTATTATTATTATTGAAACTATATCACACAAGAATATGGAATTAAGTATTGTATTCATTGAAAACTACGGGACATATTATTCAGTCTCCCATTGTTCCCGTTAGCCACATTATAACCAAATTACCACTTGACATAATTCCAAATTTGTAATAAGAAGTTTAAAGTGGTGTTAAAGGACTAGTGTATTTGATTTCATAATATTTACTCGCATCAAGAATTTTATTATAATTAAACATACTGACATGTCCAACCGTACATTGTACAAGCCTACAAGATAATATACACAAAAAGAACTATGCTTTTCGAAGCTTGCGCCCTTACTTAAAATAAGATATATCTTCTGTTTTGCTGCTTCTGTGTGTGCAGTTTTATGCTGAACACAGCCGGCATTGTTGCAGCATTAAAAAATTATTTTACACCAAACTGGCAATGTTAACACGTGTTAAGCATAACACATTCTCCACAGTACCGCCAGCCTCCGCAGGGAGCGCTTATCAAAGGTATATAGCCTCCCTCTAGCATTATAACTCGTTGATAATCTCCAACATAATAGCTATCCCGATGTTGTTTTCCAGGTCGCTAGGGTCAAAGTCCAGCTTCGTCATCTCAAAGACGTTAGGGGAAGGACCGAGAGCAGGAATTTAGGGCAATGGTTCTGATTTAAGTTGAGTTGGGTTTGAGATCTGATCAGAAGCCGCAAGTAAGCATGCATTAAACCTCGAGGCACATTAAGTAGAGAATGGAAGGAGGCGGACTGCGTGGAAAATCACTAGGCACGAAGTTCATCTTACACTTTCATTTCTATGGTACCACGAATCTATCTATCTATCTATCTATCTATCTATCTATCTATCTATCTATCTATCTATCTATCTATCTATCTATCTATCTATCTATCTATCTATCTATCTATCTATCTATCTATCTATCTATCTATCTATCTATCTATCTATCTATCTATCTATCTATCTATCTATCTATCCATCTATCCATCCATCCATCCATCCATCCATCCATCCATCCATCCATCCATCCATCCATCCATCCATCCATCTTGCAAATCTAGTGCAAGGTGAAGCTCCCTGTAAAGCAGATTTGAATAATTTCAAGGGAAAAATTGCATAATATATACGTTACTGTGTACGTTAACAGAAAACTACAATTCCAAGTCACACAGAAATTGTGTGCACTTGTTGTGGGTCTCTGGCGTTTCGTCAGCCCACGCGAGTTGTGTGGAAATAAAGGGAAAAGTTGAGACGGTGTCGGGTGGAGTTCCGGGTAGCTCAGTGGTAGAGCGATGGTACGTTCAACCAGAGGTCCCGGGATCGATACCCGGCCCCGGAACAATTTTTCCCTTGAAATTATCTATCTATCTATCTGTCTATCTATCTATCTATCCATCTATCTATTTATTTATTTACGGAAGCAGAGTTTACAGGAAATCTTTTCATATTAAACCTTTAACATTTTTTCTCTCATTGTAGGTCGAGTATAGACTTTTAGCATCAAGAAATAATACAGTCTGGATATCTGAAATTTGCGACCCATACATTGTCTGTAAAAACTGCAAGAAGTTAGTGAGTTAGTGGAGGCTGATGTGTTTATGAATGGAAGTCTGCGTGTGTAACTCGTTACAGAAATAGATCACACCACTCGTATTCACAAATTACAGCAGCGTTCCATACTCTCCTTTGCTTGAGCATTGAATTCTGGCGGTCTGTTAATACGTTTCCAGCACAATAGCCACTTTAGTTTCGCGTCATTTGCTTCAGTTTCCGAGAGATTAACTATGGACTCATAACAATGTGGAGTCTCTGACATTTTAGGACGTAACGTAGTAGAATAAGCTCTCATGCTCAGGTAAATGTCAGCAACCAATGCGTTTCTGTCGCAAATTATTTGATATCGTTTACGAAAGAAAACAAAAACACAGAAAACTTTTATATAGCACATTCTTTAAATTATTGTACTTGACTTCGCCTTGGAATAGATACATTTTCTTATACTTTTTACTTAGTGCATGTCATCAGTAATTACAATCAAAAATTTATTATCGTCTGTCTAATTTTGGAAACATTTTCAGAAGGACTATTAAACTTCTTTAAAAAGGTTAATATTTCAATGTTGGTATGAAAGAGCGACAGGATTCATATGATCCCTATTATTACGTAAAACTTTTATGCAGTCCGTTGAATGCAGTGCCTTACGCATCCTTTTGTCAAGGGGGTCATTATTAAAATTATTTACAATTATGGTGGTCAGAAGCAAAGGGGTGTAAGTGGACTTAAATTGCTTTCGAGAAAATGTGATTAAAAGTTACTAAGTTTTCGTAAATTTCGTGAAGTTTTAATTTTAAATGTTAATGTGTGATGTCTTTAAAAGATTTTTACCACTGAAATTTTAAATGTTTTAGTTTACCCTGGATGCACTTAAATTATTTTTTTAGAAATGTCAGTTACACTCTTTCGCTTCTAACCGCCGCAATTTACATTATCGGTATTTTAAATGTTGTCTATTATTATTATTATTATTATTATTATTATTATTATTATTATTGTTGTACGAAATGAAAATATAAAAAATTGGAAATTCATCCTTTGAAGAGGTGAAAAAATTCAAATACCTGGGAGCTACAGTAACAAAATAAATGATACTCGGGAGGATAATAAATACAGAGTAAATATGGGAAATGCCTGTTAATCTTGGATTGAGAAGCTTTTGTCATCCAGTCTGCTGTCAAAAAATCTAAAAGTTAGAATTTATAAAAAGTTATATTATTGGTTGTTCTTTATGGTTGTGAAACTTGGACTCTCACTTTGAGAAGGAACAAAGGTTAAGGGTGTTGAGAATAAGGTTCTTAGGAAAATAGGGCTAAGAGGGATGAAGTTACAGGAGAATGGAGAAAGTTACACAACACAGAGCTGCATGCATTGTATTCTTCACCTGACATAATTAGGAACATTAAATTCAGACGTTTGAGATGGGCAGGGCATGTAGCACGTATGAGCGAATCCAGAAATGCATATAGAGTATTAGTTGAGAGGCCGGAGGGAAAAAGACCTTTGGGAAGGCCGAGACGTAGATGGGAAGATAATATTAAAATGGAATTGAAGGAGGTGGGATATAATGGTAGAGACTGGATTAATCTTGCTCAGGATCTGGACCAATGGCGGGCTTATCTGAGGGCGGCAATGAATCTCCGGGTTCCTTAAAAGCCAGTAAGTAAGCATTATTATTATTATTATTATTATTATTATTATTATTATTATTATTATTATTATTATTATTATCATTAGCATCATCAGCTGAAATTTCTCAGGGCGAAGCGGAACTAGTTCCGAGAAGAACGTTCGCGACTACATCCTCAAGCTGCGAAGAAACATTTGCCAATGTGAAATCTTCACTAACCTCACGAGAATCACTATACGACTTTTTGCTAAAAAAAAAAAAAAATGTAAAATTGAGTTACACGGGTACATCATTTGTTCCAAACTCCATTTCTTATTAATTATATGATTTACCTACCTTATTAATAGTACTATATATTATTATATTCGTGAAACATTTTAAACCAATATCACTTGTGCTATTCATTCACTTTGGATAGGTACATTTATCGCCGAATCAACAGCAGTCGTGGTATTACAACAGTCTAGTATATACAGTCACGAAGCTTGATTTGTGAGGGTGCTAGGAACAATAGACTGTGCCGGTCCTATTTCGCATTGTCTGTAATGAGGCGATATTAGCGATCCTAGTGGTTAGCAACTATCTATGGATGCATATTTACTATGTATTGAGCTTCGTGACTGTATATACTAGACTGTGGTATACTTACTTACTTACTGGCTTTTAAGGAACCCGAAGGTTCATTGCCGCCCTCACATAAGCCCGTCATAGGTCCCTATCCTGAGGAAGACCAATCCAATCTCTATCATTACATCCCACCTCCCTCAAATCCATTTTAATATTATCTTCCCATCTACGTCTCGGAGGTCTTTTTCCCTCCGGCCTCCCAACTAACACACCATATTCATTTCTGGATTCGCCCATACGTGTTACATGCCCTGCCCATCTCAAACGTCTGGATTTAATGTTCCTAATTATGTCAGGTGAAGAATACAATGCGTGCAGTTCTGCGTTGTGTAACTTTCTCCATTCTCCTATAACTTCATCCCTCTTAGCCCCAAATATTTTCCTAAGAACCTTATTCTCAAACACTATTAATCTATTTTCCTCGCTCAAAGTGAGAGTCCAAGTTTCACAACCATAAAGAACAACCGGTAATATAATTATTTTATAAATTCCAACTTTCAGAATTTTTGACACCAGACTGGATGATAAAATTTTCTCAACCGAATAATAACAGTCATTTCCCATATTTATTCTGTGTTTAATTTCCTCTCGAGTATCATTTATATTTGTTACTGTTGCTCCCAGGTATTTGAATTTTTTCATCCCTTCAAAGGATAAATTTCCAATTTTCATATTTCCATTTCGTACAATATTTTCGTCACGAGACATAATCATATACTTTGTCTTTTCGGGATTTACGTCCAAACCTATCTCTTTACTTGCTTCAAGTAAAATTTCCTAATCGTTTGTGGATTTTCTCCTAACATATTCACGTCATATGCATAGACAAGCAGCTGATGTAACAGACTGTATAATAAAATGTTGATATAATAATTTTATTTTATGTGTCTAGTTGCGATTTCATTAATATCTATCTTTATTTGTCCTTCTACCTGGCATCTACATCCTTCAAATTATCTCACAAATCTATTTACGTCTAGTATATTTAAGAATTTATCTCTGCGTTGTAGTAAACATCGCACATTCGACCCCACTTAAGAAGTTTTCAACATTCAGAACACTATAAACTTTTATAGCACCGTCTGTTGTAACTTTTTATGGTGTTACTTTTAGAGGCCACGTAAAGTATTAAATTAATTCAGTTTTACCTTAAAATCCCCACTTTATTCGTATGGTAGTCAAACAGAACCCTATGCACTATAGTTAAGTAATTTCATAATGTTCTTCTGTAGTTATTTTTATGAGTTAATAAGAAGTGGTTGGTAATGTGCAAAAATCACAATATGTAACAGAATATTCTCAACATAATTATGTATTTTTTATTCCAAATCTAAACATCAGTATAGACATATGCGGTAAGAGACTCTTCAGCCTATGAAATTCAATAGCTAGAATTAATACCATATTTACTGACATAAATAATGTTAAAATTATAATGGACGTTATATGCATATACAGCAGATACTGCCTAAAACAAAACCTGTAATTATTAATGAAGAATTGTCCATAAAGTAATTCTGAAACCTCTCTGTTAATTTATCGTCGTCATAAAATACAACTTTATTATCCGAAAACTTTTAACGCTAACACAGAGAATACATTAAGACTAGACTATAACAGTAATTAATAGATATAATGGATTTCCTGGTTTACAACATCACACTGCTTTCAATGAACATGTAAGTTGGGAATTTCAGCGTATTCCGTATCTCACCGGATCGTTGGACATCAATGACGTCACGCCGGAGCGAAATAGCTGGAAGATTGTATGGCTATCATGGCGGCTGTAAGAGTTGTTGTATGTGCTACGCTAGCAAGATTTTTCCAAATTTCCGTACTGTTATCTCGCTCAAAGAAAAAAGAGCATTAACAATTTATTTCTTGAACCGGTAGTAATAACTAGTCCGTTGACATGTTCGCTCATAAGCCATTAACATATTGTTTTTACGTTGTGCTCATTACAAACAATAGAGCAGAACCAAAGCAGAACACACCGCCATGACACAACAGCGCAGGATTTTTTTTTATTTTAGTAGGTTATTTTACGACGCTTTATCAACAGCTTAGGTTATTCAGCGTCTGAATGAGATGAAGGTGATAATGCTGGTGAAATGAGTCCGGGGTCCAACATCGGAAGCTACCCAGCATTTGCTCATATTGGGTTGAGGGAAAACCCCAGAAAAAATCTCAACCAGGTAACTTGCCCCGACCGGGAATCGAACCCGGGCCACCTGGTTTCGCGGCTAGACTCGCTAACCGTTACTCCACAGGTGTGGACAACAACAGTGCAGGATGTCATTCGTCTACTAATTCACTGATGGCGGCTGATGGATACTGCCACCACCTCTGCAAGCTGATGGAACTGGTACGACACCGGTGGAGGATCAGTGACGTCATCGTTGAAATTCGGAACACCGTGATGCCATCAGATTGCTCAGCGCTGAGATTCGGACGCTCTTTGATTTGCGTGTCAATGGAAAATACAAACTTTGATCCGATTGTATTTTTATAGTTTTTTGATAGATAATTGCACTTTTTTATAGTTTGACAATTCCACATGGGATAACCAACTGTGCTAACTCCCCTCAGCTCGACGCATTCTCAATAAAACCGGCTCACTACTCTAAGATTCGCTACAGGTCACGTGTTCAAGTAACTCCACACGACTATAGACCAGTCTAATTCCAAGGATTACCGGCAAGTGATCGGAAAATGTTATGAAAAAATTATAACGAAGTGTAAACTTTATGGAATGATGTAAAAGCTCGTATCTTGGGGAAACAGAACAACCCGGGCCGAAACCACAACTGAGTTCACAATAAAAAGACCTCGGTACAAAAACCGATCAAGTTCAGGTGAAAATTTTACAGGAGTTAAAAAAAAAAAAAAAAAAAAAAAACTTTCCATAAAAATTTAATGTGCATTAATTTTAAAACTATTTTTACACGATAATTTAGGAAATTAGTGTTTTTCTTATGTGGTTACCAATATTCTTGTTAGTTCTCTGTCGTCCATAAACCTCTTTTTTTTTAAATGGTGGACTTGAATGTTTTTTGTCTCGAAAATACAACAGATTTATTCGTCATGTTTGAACTTAATTTATTTCTTGTTTGGAAACAAACTACGAAACTTACTTCAGTCTAAGGTGAGTTCCCGTTGATTGTTTAATCAATGCATATGCATTATATAGGGTGCGTCAGAAAGAACGGATGGATTTCACATGGCAAGAAAATTGTAAGGATTCGTCAAATCAAAAATTTATTGTTATCAACATATTCACCAATACATGCAGTTTATTTATGGAAAACAACATAATCCATATGATGTCCTTGGCTTTCAATACAGGCATCGAGGCTTTTTCTGAAGTTCGCCATCACTTTCACAGTCATAGCTGGTGCAATTGCCACGATTTCTTCACGAATCGCCGTCTTCAGTTCTTCCAGTGTATGTGATCGATGTTTACAAACTTACGGCTTCAAATGGTCCCAAAGAAAGAAGTCGCAGGGCGCGAGATCTTACCGTAGCCTCGGACAATCTCAGTGCAATAGCATGTTTGCGGGCTGATCTTTGAGGTGGCTGGAAAACCTAGTGTCTGTCTCCACATTTGCAGGTGTACACGCGCTCCGTGTTCATTCTAGTGATTTTTTCTTTAATGTTGAACCTGTGATACGAAATGAAGCCACCCAGCGCTGGAATCCTAGCGTGACGTCCGATGTCGAAATGAGTCCTGAGTGGCGATCACAGACTCTTCATTTTTCAAAAATATCTCTACAATGAAAGCACGTTGTACACCAGACCAACACCATATTCTCAACTAAAACTGCATTCTCTGGCTGACCCAACAGTCGTGGTCCCCCTCACTATATCCCTCCCCACGCTGCGTATCGATAGTTTGAAATCCATCCGTTCTTTCTGACGCATTCTTTATATACAATATTACGTATATCACATATATTGAAACTATTATTATTGCACTATATTTTAAGGCTTAAAGTGTTTAGTGCAGCCAATAAGAATAGCTTTTCCAAAGGTTTTAAATGGCACTGATATGAATACCCAATCTTTTTTTTTTTTTTTTTTTTTTTTTTTTTAAAAGAGCTTAATTTTCACAGATTTCACTTTGACTTAGAGTGAATTGAGAATTTTCTTCGATAAATGCAACGGATTTACATTGAATTGACTCCTCAATACGTCTTTTTATTTTTAAGCAAAAAAGTGTTTTGTTTTCCCATCGTAACAGTTGTCTCAACTCTTACAGGCTGTCATATACGCCAGGGGTGGAAATATCCGTTTTTTGTAATTAAAGACCTCAAGAGGTGCAGTGTAACCATTAACTTTGTTTTCATTGACCTTGAATTGACAAAATAGTGATGCGCGGTAATTTCAAAATTTCCAGATCTGCGAAATTTACAGAATTTATTTAGTTACTGAAAAGTCATATCAAATTGAAATATAATAGAGTATAAATTATATTTTAGTTAAAAAAAGTTTGAAATATCCGGGGCGGGACATCCTGGAATACGGGCCACCCCTGATTTCATTAGGATTCTGTTCAGACAGCTTTTCTTCATAATAAAATAAACACATTACATTTATGATGATGAGAATGATGATAGTGATTATTACATTTGATGACGATAATGGTGATGGTGGTGACAAAGATGAGGATGTCGTAGTTGATGATGATGAACATAGTTTCGTGATGTCACAAATTACTATCGGTGCAGCGCTCTCTGATGAGTCCAACTCGATACGTGGTTGACAAGTCCCTGAGAGATTACATCGCCCCGCAAGTGATGTGGATGTAATCAATTGATAGTCGATGTTTACACAGGTACGTTAATGAGGTCATGGGAAGTTCAGGCTTTAGTATAAAGCACATCTCATTTAATTAAATGTGTCCATGTTGTCTTACCGTAACGCTATCGAATATACTGAGAACGTAACGAATCGACCAAGAAAGAAAAATGTACACAAGGGCAGCTTAAAAACTTTATAATAATATTACAGAAATTAGGATGGGAAAAAGAAATTACAATGTGTTCACGGTTACAAGAGTCTGAAATTGCAATGCTGCCACTTATCTACGTTATTTAAGATAGACCTCTACTTAGAACAGAAGTAAAAGTATGGGGGGGGGGGGGCGGATGTGTAATGGAGTAGATTTTGCAGACAGTTTGTGGATACTAGGGACGGACAATCAATGTATGCAGAGGTTAAAATAGGTGTGCCACAAGGATCTATTTTGGGTCCACTTCTTTTCATTACTATAGTAATTTTTTAGTAGGTTATTTTACGACGCTTTATCAACATCTAAGGTTATTTAGTGTTTGAATGTGATAATGCCGGTGAAATGAGTCCGGGGTCCAACACCGAAAGTTACCCAGCATTTGCTCATATTGGGTTGAGGGAAAACCCAGGAAAAAACTTCAACCAGGTAACTTGTCCCGACCGGGAATCGAACCCGGGGCACCTGGTTTCGCGGCCAGACGCGCTGACCGTTACTCCACACGTGTGGACACTATAGTAAATGATTAACCAAAACATACATGGGTCATTCAATAATTAGTGGCAACAATGTTTGTATGTGGCGCTATCAGCGGTAAATGATGCAAGCTGATAACTATGAGAAAGAAAAGCATCTGATGTGTGTTATCTGTGAGTCTGAAGACAATAATTTCGTTTATAAGATATTTGTACTTACTTACTTACTTACTGGCTTTTAAAGAACCCGAAGGTTCATTGCCGCCCTCACATAAGCCCGCCATTGGTCCCTATCCTGAGCAAGATTAATCCATTCTCTATCATCATATCCCCCTCCCTCAAATCTATTTTAATATTATCTTCCCACTTACGTCTCGGCCTCCCTAAAGGTCTTTTTCCCTCCGGTCTCCCAACTAACACTAAAGATATTTGTAGTGAGTTTAATTTGTAAACTCTTACCTGTAGTGCTATAAAATGTTTAATAAAAACAAACTAAGATGCTTCACAGAAATTCAGATTGCAAGAGGCAAGAATGCTCGACAATGCCATACAGCATTACTGGAAGCTTGTGGTAGAGAGACTTCACCATATCGTACAGTGGCTAGATTGGCGCAAGCATTTCGCAGCGGGAGGGAAGATGTTCGTCAAAAACGTGAAGCTGGCAGACCGTAATCGGCAAGTGAACGCTGTAAGAGCGCTCCTGGAAGAACACTGTTGTTGGTTATTGCTGGAATCCTTCTCTAAATATTAAAAAATTCCCAAATGAACTGAGCAAGTTTTCAAGTGACATGTACAATAACACAAATCTTTAGACAAGGATTGGCTTTTTTTTTAAGAAAAGAAACTTAAAATATAATTACAGACGTCTCAAAAAATTATATACAGTAAGTGTCTAAGTAATAAAAAATTTATAAATGAACTGAAAGAGTTTTCGGATTACATTCTTCAATTAGATTAGTCATTGGACCGATAGATTGGCCTTATTATTTTTAGAAATGAAATGTGAAAAAAGAAGTTACATTTATATCACCATGACATAGAACTCCTCACGTAAAAATAGAATACAACAAAATAAAGTGAACATATTAAAAATTTATATAAATCCCTTATATACATGTTTAATATTAATTTGCATTTTAGTTTCCAATTTAAATGTCTATTTTCGATGTTTTAGCGCTATTTATCTGCCCATTTTTAACGTTTTAAACACCTACATGTCCGAGTTCTAATTATAATGTAGTACCAATAAATAATGTACAATAGGATATTAAATTGGCTTAAAATCCTCATAATCCTCTCATTAGAATTAAATATAGTATAAACTTAATAAAATTAAAGTCCCGTTATATGGAGAGTAAAACCTAAAAAAAATATATATATATATATATATATATATATATATATATAAACACAACAAATATTTGCCAGGATATTTTTAAATCTCGTAGATTGCATGTCTCCTTTCTTTTTATTTTTTCGGTTAGAGAGACCGACTCTCTGCAAAGGTGGTAACCTTAATCTCTCGCTAACATGTGGACCTCTATGACCTGCAATAGGGATGACTTTTTAATTGTTATACTCGCAATGTTTCATCGCCTGTTTTGGTATTACAGTAGAACCTCTATTATCCGAGCTAATGGAGGAGGTGAACTAAACGGAAAATCGAAAAAATCGGAAAATCAGTACCATAAAATATTTTCGTGAATTAAGTCAATAGTACTTACACTTTCGTAATTTCCTCCGTGGTCTTGTATTTAACACACTAGTTAGTGGATCAGAAGTTCTTCAAAATAAAACTGATTGTCAACGACGGGTTGTCAAAGGCCAAACAAACTTTTTGTTATGGTTGTTTGTGGTAAGTTAGGAATAGTGGAGTTCTCATATTGTGAATTTATGTACTTTAAACACTTTATTCTTGATTATTCTTGAGTACAGTTTAACTCTAATCTCATATTCTAATGTGGCATTAGCCACAGTTTCTCTTTCCAAATCACTCAATTATTTGCACTTTGTTCGATACTTAGCACAACACGTTTTCTTTTAACATCCATGGAATACATTTTATATACAGGGACATCATTTTATTTTTACTAACATTTTTAATATTAACCTGGCTATACCTTTGGATTAATGATTGAGACCCGGAAACAACGTTTGCTACCCCACTTCCACGACTGGAGTTCGATGATACTGGCGTAAAATACAAACAAATAACTTTACTTGGTATAGGAGGGAAGAAAAGTAGTTCATCCATTTACGTAAAGTAGGAAATATCGCGATTTTGAGTGTGATAATTTTTATTAGGTTTTGTTTAATCAAAATACAGTACAGTATTAACAATAAGTGTTTTTACTCACGAACTGAGTTACCCATGCGAACTCATTCATTATGCAGTGTATATTATACTGTCTAGAGCACATTAGCGTACTATATAGACAATGGAATTAAATTGAAAAATAATCATAATATGGATATTTAAACACATTTTTGAAAATAGTGGCCGTTCATTTCGATACAGGCTTCAGTTCTTTTGTGCACATTATCGCACTATAGACTATTGCATCTAATTCCAATTACCAGTTTCGTCCATACTTAGTAACTCATGTTGAAATAATTCTATACCTACTCTATAAAAGAGTACCTTACGTACTGTAAATTCAGTCTTCACTTCTGCCCGACCCGCACAGATAAAATTACTCAGACATGCTATCTACTCTCCGTCCAAGTGGCTATGTCGCAGGATAGTAGAAATGGGGGAATCACGTGATAGTTAATTACTTAACGATACCCTTTTATTTAAGTTATTTTAAACAGTTGCATAATATTACGTAGACGTCCAATTAATTCCTAACAGAAATTAATGCTTTCAGAAAAGAGCTGAGAAAGCCCAGTCACTAGTTTTATACTGGAGCGAGCAGAAGCAGGTGGGAGAAATCGGGATGAGACGTAGGCAAACGGACGACAATAGGTATGTGAAAATGAGATTCAATATTGGAAGTTTTCGTCTCTGGAAAACGCGAACATATTTCTGAAACGTACTATAATTATTAACTCAATACTGCGGCCTTGGTTCTGTGTGGAGGACAGTTGGAACTTCGTTAGTAGAAGGGTTGGGAGTGAAGTACATTCAAAAACTCAGGTACAATAAAATTTGAAGTAAAAATAAAATGATGTCCCTGTATAAGTTGTATAGTACGGCAACTCGAACAGTGGACCATATTGTGTAAGGGTAAAGACTTGTAATGGCTAATAAATTAATAACACTGTCTAGAAAAAAATACGTACTAATATGAAGTGTTATAATACTTCATATACTGTATTTCTGTAGCAAAAAAAAAAAAAAGCGAAAGACAGTCGGATAATCTGCCAATCGGTTAATAGAGTGACGGATAATCGGGATTCTACTGTATTATACGAAGTATTTTCAATAATATACATCTTTCTCGCCTTCCTCTCAGTCTCCACATGCGATCCATGTAGCTCAATGTTGTGTTTCAATCCTTCAATAGGTAGTTTTTCTAGGCCAGTGACACAGTCAATTTATTTTCCTCTTCCTGATCAGTGTCAGCATTATTCTTTCTTCACCCACTCTTTCCAACACAGTTTGTTTCTTATTCTCTCTGTTCATTCTTCTCCATATCCACATTTCAAATGCTTCTATTCGTTTCTATGAAAGCTTCCTTTGCCATTACTATCCTCCTTTTGACTTCCTGGCAGCAGCTCAAGTTTTATATTAGGTCTATATTAAAAATAAAAATTATGCTTTACAACTATTTTTTAATTAACTATACTAGGATTTATAAATGAAGCAAAAAGTATATCTACTATTAAAAATAATAAAATGACTAGATTAAATATAATTAATACTAAGCCACACAAAAACGTCTTCTCTCAAGAAAACAGCAACGGTACGGCATGACAACTTTCACTTGACTGCGCGGCAGGAGACAGAGTGGGTGTAGGACAGGTGGCAGGCGCCTGGTTTCAAAAAAGGAAACGGGACTGTGTAGCTGCGCGTTCGATTTTCCTTTCTTGGCAGATCAGTGAGGGATCTGAAAGCAGGAGAGGAAACAAGACTGTGTAAATAGGGACTTAGAGTGAAAATGATCAAATCGTTTAGTTAACAAGTTTCCCCAACTTTTTGTTTTTTGATCGTATTGTTGCTATGAACGAAACATGAATCCGTTATTAAGAAACACAAAATAATAATAAAAAATGGGAATACTAACACTCAGAATATGAACAAAATCGACAGGCAGCCAACGCAGGACATGACAGGACAGGACGGGACAGAACCAGATAGAGCGAGGCAGGACCGGGAAGGCCAAGGTAGGACCGAGAATGATAAGGCAGGAATGGGCAGGACAAGGCAGGAATGGGCAGGACAAGGCAGAACGGGCAGGACAAGGCAGGAATGGGCAGGACAAGGTAGAACGGGCAGGACAAGGCAGGAATGGGCAGGACAAGGCAGGACTGGGAAGGACAAGGCAGGACCGGGCAAGGCAAGGCAGGAATGGACAGGACAAGGCTGAATCGGGCAGAACAAGGCAGGATCGAGGAAGACACTGCAGGACCGGGCAGGACAAGGCAGAAATGGGTAGGACAAGGCAGAACGGGCAGGACAGGGCAGGACTGGGAAGGACAGGGCAGGACCGGGCAAGGCAAGGCAGGAATGGGCAGGACAAGGCTGAATCGGGCAGAACAAGGCAGGATCGAGGAAGACACTGCAGGACCGGGCAGGACAAGGCAAGACCGGGTAGGACAAGGCAGGACCGGGCAGGACAAGGCAAGACCGGGCAGGACAAGGCAGGATCGGGCAGGACAAGGCAGGACCGGGCAGTAACGTGCAGGATAAGGCAGGACTGGGCAGGACAAAACAGAGCAAAATCGAGTAAGAAAGGGCAGGATAGGATAGGACAGAGGAGATCCGGGTAGTACAGGGCAGTATCGGGCAGAGGCAGAAGGGAGGGATGTAGATAGGCAGATAGACTGACAGACAGGCAGAACGGACGGACGGACGGGCGGACAGACAGACAGACAGACAGACGGACGGACGGACGGACGGACAGACAGACAGACAGACAGACAGACAGACAGACAGACAGACAGACAGATAGATAGATAGATAGATAGATAGATAGATAGATAGATAGATAGATAGATAGATAGATAGATAGATAGATAGATAGATAGATAGATAGATAGATAGATAGATAGATAGATCAAAGCCATTTTTTCGATTCCAGTGATTTTAGAAACTCATATTTCCCGGAAAATCTTTTAATTAATTTTTTTAATGCCATTGCAATACTTCCCCTTTGTGCTGTATCAATGAGACAGCAGAAGTTATTATAATATAGGCTACATGAACCCTTCTCGGCAAGTGTAGTTGTGTATTTCATGTGCGGAACAGTACAGTAGATGAACTGGACGAATGGAATTATGTTGGGAGTGCGGTTTTGTAGCTTATAAACAAAGCAAACACGGGAGGGTTCACTGGGTCACGTCCGTCGTATATAAAAGTGGTGTAACACAGTTAACGGCACCTGTGACCCAAATACGTCTGACTGAGGCCTGACAATGGCATTGCGACCTTGCTCACGCGCCTCACTCAATCCCAACCCCCTCGCCGCGCCCCGGTCAATAAGTCCATGGGGCGGCGAATGTGCCTCGCTAATGTGCTAACCTAGGCTGTGGCTCGAGCGGAAGCGTTTCCGGCTACAAATCCAGAGGAACCTGACTTCTATTCCCAGAGGGAGAAGAGAAAATATTTTGTCCGTTTCATCAAGACTACATTCTGTCCCTTACTAAGCGTTTGTACTGAATTGTATTTTTCTTAAGCTATGTTCTTGAGCAGTGAAACCTGAATGCTAAAAGATAAACGTCAGTGGCACCAGGGAAGGTAATTGTTCCCCCCTCTCGAAGTTAATATTAAAAAAAAAATTGAGATGTACTTAGTTACTTACTGGCTTTTAAGGAACCCGGAGGTTCATTGCCGCCCTCACATAAGCCCGCCATTGATCCCTATCCTGAGCAAGATTAATCCAGTCTCTATCATCATATCCCATCTCCCTCAAATCCATTTTAATATTATATTCCCATCTACGTCTCGGCCTCCCCAAAGGTCTTTTTCCCGCCGGCCTCCCAACAAACACTCTATATGCATTTCTGGATTCTCCCATACGTGCTACATGCCCTGCCCATCTCAAACTTCTGGATTTAATGTTCCTAATTATGTCAGGTGGAGAATACAATGCGTGCAGCTCTGCGTTGTGTAACTTTCTCCATTCTCCTGTAACTTCATCCCTCTTAGCCCCAAATATTTTCCTAAAAACCTTATTTTCAAACACCCTTAATCTCTGTTCCTCTCTCAAAGTGAGAGTCCAAGTTTCACAACCATACAGAAGAACCGGTAATATAACTGATTTATAAATTCTAACTTTCAGATTTTTTGACAGCAGATTAGATGACAAAAACTTCTCAACCGAATAATAACAGGCATTTCCCATATTTATTCTGAGTTTAATTTCCTCCCGAGTGTCATTTATATTTGTTACTGTTGCTCCAAGATATTTGAAATTTTCCACCTCTTCAAGGGAAAAATCTCCAATTTTTATAGATCCATTTCGTACAATATTCTGGTCACGAGACAATAATATACTTAGTCTTTTCGGGATTTACTTCCAACCCTATCGCTTTACTTGCTTCAAGTAAAATTCCCGTGTTTTCCCTAATCGTTTGTGGATTTTCTGCTAACATATTCACGTCATCTGCATAGAAAAGAAGCTGATGTAACCCGATCAATTCCAAACCCTCTGTGTTATCCTGAACTTTCCTAATGGCATATTCTAGAGCGAAGTTAAAAAGTAGAGGTGACAATGCATCTCCCTGCTTTAGCCTGCAGTGAATTGGAAAAGCATCAGATAGAAACTAGAATAATGTGAGAATCGTACTTGAAATATTCCACTTTTATAAAAGTTTAAGGAATGAAAGTCAAGCTAATCACTGAAGAGCTTTCGCACCCTCCTGCTCCGCTAAACAGTTAACGCTATGTTGACGTCATTGATGAAAGAGCCAATCAGATCCATTCACCTCACGTTATTTCAATAACGGACCCTCTATA
Source organism: Periplaneta americana (assembly GCF_040183065.1). Classification (NCBI taxonomy): domain Eukaryota; kingdom Metazoa; phylum Arthropoda; class Insecta; order Blattodea; family Blattidae; genus Periplaneta; species Periplaneta americana. Next base: position 132,035,923 of record NC_091128.1, on the reverse strand, counting down.
TCTATGGTCCGTCCCAGGATTCTGTGGAGTAGAAAGAGGAAACAAGACTTCTGCGCAAGTGGTATGTGGAAGGGCTAAGGCCAATGATCGCTCTGGGGGGAAGTGTTGGTTGAATGAAGCTATACTGTTTTTGCTGTAAGAAAAATCCTAATGTAAACATAAGCACGTTGCTGTCATACCCGTGATTGGCTCCCAGTCGAAACACTCACATGACGCAGGGAAATATAGTTCGTATTTGGAAACCATAACCTTGTATTATTTTAAAATAAAAAATTGAATCCTAGTTGCTAAATACGATGAAACATATAACTTCACTCAAATGTAAAACGCTATATAAAAGAAAAGCTACTTTTATATTTTGTTATGTACTATGAACGCGGATGAATACCGAGGTAGTCTGTTCTTGTAACAAGCTAGGGTCATTTGAGCTCGTAGTTGTTCATGTAAGCACATGGTACTGAAGTATGGCTTCTGCATCCTAGGTGTGTGTGATTATTAAACATAAGATTGGAAACCCTCTCAAAAGCGTAGAAAAACAAATAGTCTTAAATGTATATAATAAGTTAAATGAGTTTCCTAAGCAAACGAATGCATAATAGTGAGGTTAGGCCTACTTGACGAGTAACGGGAAATGTTTAACATGAAACAGAATGTACAACAGTAGGCGGGAACACGTACTGAGAATCTACGGCGCCAAACAGCGGCCAATGAAGCCTCACTTCAGTCACGTGCTATTGTTTACATTAGGATTTTTCTTACAGCGAAAAGATTATAGCAATCGCTTGCAGGGATTGGGATCATTTCTATCTGAACTCTACTCTGCCTTCTACCACAAGCATCTTACCCCTTAGCGGCCTCGAGCTGATGCTACCCGCATTACACTCCGGCACAGATAGACTTCGCTCCCTTATGCGCGAAGTTACTCCACAGATTCCTGGGACGTAACATAGACGGATAATGTGGACGTGAACCAAGTTTACCGTAGGTATAATTCGGTGCTAAAACATGGCATCTCGTTTGACATTTACCATTGTGGTCGATATTCATGTACTTAGATCAGTTCAAGATGGATAAATTATTCAGGCAGAACTGCAAGAAGGCTGAGGAACGAATTTTTCGTTGAGATTCCAACAGACATACCTTCTCGTACACATTTATTTGCCATAGCTACATATCGCACACAAAATCTTGTGAATAATTTACAAAATGTGACTAAACAGGAGGATAGGTGTGGAGCCAATGACCCCATGCTGTTACCGTAACAACCAAGTACTCTACACCATTGGTATTCAACCGGGGGTACGCGAACGTACGTAAAATTTAAAATAAGCATATATTTCATGAAAGCTTTATTTTGGATTAACTGTGTTAATAAAAGAAATACTGCAGTTTTTCAAATCTGAATAAAGTGGACAAAATTAAGTTAATATTGCTTATGGAGTTTTGGAAATAATTCAATGCCACCTAGAAAATCTCAGGATACAGTTTTTAAAATACTTTCCAGAACCTGAGAAACAAGATACCACAAGACCGAATTACAAATCTGTTTTCCACCACAGCCATCAATTTCTCTGAACTTCCCTTAAAATTGAAAGAAAGTCTGCTATAAATGTCTGTTGATAGTTCATTGACAATAAAATTTGAAAATTTGTCAATTTGTGACTTTTGGTTTCATGCTTGCAAAGAGTATATGGAACTTACTGGCAATACCATTTGACACCTTCTGTCATTCCCCTCTACTTACACATGAATCAAAACGAAATATAGAAGTCGATTGAATCCAAATTCACCTCTAAGACTCGCACTCACGAAGATCCGACCAATTATCGAGGAGTTGGCGTGCGGAAAAAAAATTCAGGCATCTCATTAACACCTCAGAACCACATAAGTTAATAATGTAAGATAATTTTTATATTCTATGATTTCTGTGACGGTGTTCCTTTAATTATTTATTTAAAAGCATTAATCTTTCTTTCATAGTTTAAAATTGAATGTTTAATAACTAATAAATTGTTCAGTTTAACTTATTTTAGATATAGTTATGTATAATTTGAAGTAAGCATAACAAATTTTACACCATGTCCTAATATTATGTGACCGTAAATAATATTTTTTCCCCAAATTTGCTTTCTTCGATTTCAATAATATTCCTAGAACCACATCCTATTCTCCTTCATTTCGTTCTGATAAGGTAATCTACGAGAAAGCGTCTCTGACTACACTAACTGCCCGATGCATGGCTGCTTTCAAATATTCATGATAAAATAGCGAATATTTGCATTATAACAGAACAGATAAGAAAAATTTTTAACAATTACGGCATTACTGTGTATAGAAAATCGCAATATAAGTACTCACTTATGGCAGTCTAGAATAGTGATTCTCAACCGAGGGGCCTCGGGCCTGTGGAAGTCCGCAGAGCATTTAATGGGAGGCTGTGAACAAACAAACAATAATAATAATAATAATAATAATAATAATAATAATAATATTTTAAAAGCTGTTCTATATAAATTGAAACATAATAGATGTTTATTATATATCTGCCTGTGATTGTCCGTTAAATTTTAAGTGGCTTACCATGATTATGGGCGTCACAGTACTAAAATGCATATAACATGTTGCTACCTCTCTTCCCTCTCACCGCAAACTGTGACATTGGACATAGGCAGAGATTTATTGAAAGATATGTACGACTATGTATATGCATTAAATAAATACATAATTTAATTTTTTTATTCTTAAATTGATACAGAATTTCAAATTACTTTGTTCCACATTCTGGTCCAGTATTTCTCAGCCTTTTGGATGAGGCCCTTTTTTTCCTCACATTGCTTTAGTGCGGCCCCTGGCATTAGATGTAGAATGTAGAACATAGTAGTGTGAAGTTTGGTTTATTTAACAACATTACAACAACATGCTCAAGACGAAAACGACGTTGAACTGATGTTACACTTTCAAATTTTGTAAACCATAACATAATTTTCTCGCTACTTCTAGTAAACGGCAGTTTATTATTCAGTCGTTTCTAGATGGTAATCTGCTTTCTTTTATTCATGAAAGCCATTATAAAAACTGCTATGTACTAACATCATATCGGAACTAATTTAACTTTTGTATCACTTCTGATATAAATGTTATAGCGACTTCATTCGATATACCGCCAAACTGATCAGGCGGCATTATTGTGTTCACAGTCTGTTGGGAACGATGCGCGACGCCTACGTGTCTAACGTACGTAAGCGGACGTTTTTCTATCCAAACAAGGAGCTTCTCAGCAACACACATCATCTAAAAATTAGTTTATATGCCTATGACTTTAAATAAAAAAGTTCAATTTGTTACAGTACGTATCCAATGATATTTTCGTTTGTTTCTATACGTTAATAGAATAACTTTATTTTATTAGCGTATATACTAAATAGTAGACCTATTACTTATATTTCTTCTTCTTCTTCTTCTTCTTCTTCTTCTTCTTCATATCGTGTTAGTCCGCTACTGGTCTGTTACGGTCGCAAACCATCTTTTGTTAGGCCTTCCTACTGATCTCTTTCCTTAGGTAAATTTGGCGTGGAATTCGACTAGTATCCATCAGGAATTTGTCTTTTTCCCATTTATTTCTATAGCAATCCGAATGATCTAGGAGTGGTAAAAATTTTAGTTCATCACGTATATCTGAGTTTCTTTTCCTGTCTAATCGAGTATAACCTCCCGTTCTTCTCAGAAATTTCATCTCATTCAGTATATATTTTAAGTCTCTAATTTTTATTTCAGATTTCTAATTATTCTGCACATAAAATAATAAATTAGTTTTTTTTAATCTACGTAACAAATTGTGAAATGTAAATAACGAATCGATAAGTTCTTGAAAGTAACTCGAATATAAAAGTTTCCGAAAATATTGATATAATATTATTTACTTTTTTTGAGCATCGATGAACTGTGAACAATTTTCCTGAAATTTTTTGCAAACACATTGAATTTTAACAAAAAAAAAAATAGAGTTTATAAATATTTATTCTATGAGAACATCTTTGGAAATGTGTATACACACAATAATTTTATACGTCTGTTGCAACTGTTAAATTGTGTTGCATTTTCGCATCACATAGACGCTTGTGTTATTGACCATTCACTCCATTCATAGACAGCAATGCCATTAAACGAATGAGTGACTTTGGTCTTTTCCTAGAATTGTCTTTATCAGACTGATGATCCATTAACATTGTTTACCACCGTTATTAATTGAAATCAGCTTGAAATGTTTCAAAATGTTCTCTATGAATATAGATTACTCAAATTTCATGGCATTAGAATAGTTACTCCAGTGTCCGGTAAATTTATTATTATTATTATTATTATTATTATTATTATTATTATTATTATTATTATTATTATTATTATTATTTATTTATTTATTTATTTACTAGAGCTTCCTCAAATTAGAGGCTGCCATTAGACAAAGCATACAAAACAATACAAGAACAAATAGATGATAAAATATAACAGAGTAAGAAAAAAAGTAAACAAGTACACAAACAAACAAACAAATAATGGCAGTTTACAGAATAAAAAAAAAGTTACAAGTAAAGAAGCAATCAAAGCTAATAAGAGAAAGAAAAATGATAATGGTGCGTCAGTTTTTATGTAGATGGTTCCGTAAGAATTTGACTGACTCTCTAATTATGAGGAGGGCCAGTTCATTTAGAAAAGATTTGTGCAGTCCTAGGGTCTTACAGAATTGAGAAGAGAACTTAGGTATCTTTCCTCTTACTCCAAACATCAATCCCGGAAGACTGATATCGTGAAGTTGGTATTTATCTTTATAATACGGGATGGTTGGAACATAGATTGCTCGTATCTCTTCATGTACGTCTTCAGGCTGTCCTTTATACGTATCAAACCTGATGGTGGGGTCGATTATCATACCCTGAGACAGAGATTCGCTAATGTCGATTATGTCAATTCGTCTGTTACTGCCACTGTCGGCAGTTCCGTGGACTTCTTCATAGACGGTGTATTTTAGTTTTCTAAGGGCATCGGCCAATTTAGTTCTAATTGCACGGTGCCTATGTATACGCAATGTTTCGCCATAAAGGCAGGCTCCCAGGACATGTCCAAGGGCTTCTATCTCACTGAGGCATCGCCTGCAGTGCAAGTGGTTGTCCTGAGACACAAATGATATTATATATATGGTAAAGTATGCAATTTCTTCAAGATTTATATGATCAATTCCTTTTACCATATCTATACTAATCTAATAAAACTGTAACCTAAATTCTTCGGGTAATTTTTGTTTTTACAAAAATAATTTGTGTGAAAAATGTATAGGCCTTATGAATTTAGCCTATTTTTTTAAATTTGCTGAACAGCTACCAGAGGGAAGGTGACGGCTTCCTTGGACGTATCCTCATTCTAAGGCTCATACGAACAACGCATGAAGCGGAAATTAAATGGATGGGAGCATCCCGACTCTCCTCGTCAAAGAACAGTGCGCTTTGCACCATGTTCTATCACCCAGACGGTACATACTGCCTACTACTGCAATTTCCTACAAGAAAATCTTCTCCCATCTTTAAGAAGAAAGTGACGGCACCTTCTGGAAACGACCCCATCATCCTTCATGACAATGCAAAGAGTGACATTGCTAACGCAGTGACAGATCTGCGCTGCTGGTAATGGTTAATACTGGAACATCCGACATATTCGCCTGATATGAGTCCGTGTGGTTATGATTTCTTCCTCAAAATGCAAGCCTCAATTCGAAGGAAGCATTACAAAAGAAGCCGTTATTCATGCCATAAGACAGCCACTTCGAGTTATCAAAAGAAATAGATACGCTGATGGTGTACGACGTCTTCCACAAGTGTGGCAGAAAATGGGGCGATTACACTGGAAGGACTTAAGTGGTGTTTTCTCTGATAATAAAATCATTACTTTTTATTCGACCCACGTAGATTCACAGAAATTACCGTACTGTGATCTATAAAAATATAGAGAAGGGTTCAGAACTATAGTAGACCAAGCACCATTTACTAAAACCGTAGAAAACAAAGGTTAAATTGAAGTTATCTGTAGTAATGTCACGAGAGGTCCGAGATTTATCTGGGAAATCTCAGACCTCGAGTGGCATTTATTAGGACTATTTCGTGAATAAAACAAAAATGTAAATAATAATTATATCCCTAAAATTCTATCACAAAATGTTAATAATTGTATATTAACGAATACTTAACCTATTCAGACATTGTGAAGTTGAAATACTCGTAGATGAATATCGATTATTACAATAAAGAAATTCGATGTTATTATTCAGTAATGCCAATTGCGGAAAGCTAAATAGAAGTTTAACAGTGATAATTATATGTACTACACTTTTCTCTTATTATTATAACATAAATACATTTTTATTATGTGCTGAAATCATAATTTAATTTAACAGTAACAGTGGGGACAGCTATATACCAATGCTTATGTATTCACAGCGAGACATGTTGCTACACAGTGAAGCCATCACTGTATAGATAGGCCTAGTTAAAACACGAATTTTATTACGCCATACGGAAGGCAGTTTGATCAAAGACATTATTACTATGCAAGGTCTTTGGGTTTGATATGTGATGATCTTACATAAATTTGAACATCTGACTTTCTATTAATTGTTTCATTTCATTCACAAAAAAAAAAAAAACAAACAAATTTTATAGGCTACAATTATAGGCTAAGTTACGTGTGGAAGCAGGACCAAATTTCAGCTGTGCCTTATTTCGACCGTTACAATCAATGCTATACGACAGCATTTTTTATAGCTCGGCAAAGGCATTCTCACTGTAGTGTGTAACGGAACAAAAGCTGCATCTACACAGTTCAATATTCCAGTTGCGTATGCGTGCAATCTGGGAAGAATATTGACAGAATCAAGTTTGAAAGGTACGTTCAATTAAGATGCATGAAGATTTTGTGTCTACATGGTGCGCCGTTTTGAACGTCGTCTTCACTCCGTAAATACATTAATTAATATTAAATATCAATCTTGCATTCATTGCTTTAAAGTTCAAAGAAACGTTTAACCGTGTAGTTGCATCATAATGTATTCATGATCATCAATTCATGGGGAAAAAGTTGGCGACAACGACTAAACAAAAGAACGACCATGCGATAAATTGATAGCGATAAATCTAGCTGCAAAAATTATCGCAAAGTGTGGAATTCAAAATTTCATTAGACTTCATTGGTCGAAAATGGAATGACGTCATATAAACGAAATAGTCATCATAATTCAATGGAAACATATATACATAGCAAGTAATATACTGTAAAGTATACACATTCAAACTAAATGATATGTCAATCATCATTAAACTATGGTATTCACTTAACTTTAACTCTTGCTTTCTAAGTTTTTAATAAGTGGCGCTTGGCACACTATGGCTCTGAACCCTTCATATATCAAAGCATACTTTTACAATAAAGTTTCTATGGTTTAAAATGTAAATTTAGAGACAACAGTGTGTGTAAAGTTGTTATGCAGGAATTAATACAGGAAGTGTCATCAAATAGCTGGCATTAATTTTCTACCCACATCACGGAAAGACCTACGTTACACGTAGGCGTCGCGCGTCGTTTCCAACAGTCTGTGAACATAATAATACCGCTTGATTAGTTTTGCAGGACATAAAATGAAATCGTTGTAACATTTATATCAGAAGTGATGCAAAAGTTAAATTAGTTGCGATATGACGTCAAAACACAACAGATTTTATAATTTTTTAACAAATAAAATAGAACAGATTACCACCTAGAAACGACCTGAATAATAAAACCGCCTTTTGCTACAAGTAACGATAAAATTTTGTTACGGTTTACAAAACTTGAAAATATAACATCAGTTCGATGTCTTTTCATCTTGAGTATGTTGTTCAGAGAGCTTCGAATTAGACTATATGTCAATGTTATGGTATCGAATGTTTGAAGAAAGTGGACCTCCTAACATTCTATAGACTAGTCGCCTTTGATGTTTTCCCGAAAGCGAAGCTACTATCACCACTGTCATGACAGCAAGTCCCAAGAAGAGTTTCAGACGATTGTCAGTACAGATGGTTATGTCATACGCAATACCGTATGCAACGTTATCAGACATTACACGATGTGGATCATTAGAAATGGATATTGCACCTGTAACAAGAGGTGTACTAGCAGAATAGAGCAATATCTTACTGTACGAAATGAAAATATAAAAATTGGAAATTTATCCTTCGAAAAGGTGAAAAGTTTCAAATATTTTGTAGCAACAGTAACGAATATATGACATTCGGGAGAAAATTAAAGGGAGAATAAATATGGGAAATATCTGTTATTATTCGGTTGAGAAACTTTTATCATCCAGTCTGCTCTCAAAAAGTTGAAAGTTAGAATTTATAAAACAATTATCTATCGGTTCTTCTACATGGTTGTGAAACTTGGGCTCTCACTTTGAGAGAGGAACAGAGATGAAGAGTGTTTGAGAATAAGGTGCTTAGGAAAATATTTGAAGCTAAGAGGGATGAAGTACAGGACAATGAAGAAAATTACACACAACGCAGAACTGCATCCATAGTATTCTTCACCTGATATAATTAGGAACATTAAACCCAGACTTTTGAGATGGGCAAGGCATGTAGCACGTACAGGCGAATCCAAAAATGTATATAGAGTGTTAGTTGGGAGGCCGAACGGAATACGATCTTTGAGGAGGCCGAGACGTAGATGAGAGGATATTAAAATGGATTTGAAGAAGGTGGGATATTATGGCAGGGACTGGATTAATCTTGCTCAGAATAGGGACCGAAGGCGGGCTTATGTGAGGGCGAAAATGAACCTCGGGGTTCCTTAAAAGCCATAAGTAAGTAAGTAGTAACAATAAAGCTCAGTATCATAGTCATAATCTTCAGAAATATGGCATTCCATCCGTTATTTCCCCACTGATGTGAAATATATTCTTCAGGATTAAAAACTATTTAAAACTCTAAGTAAATGAAAACAGTAATCGTGAACTTATATCCGTTGCTGCACATTTTTAATTATCTGTATTTTGAAACCTCTTTACAATTTATAGCGTTATTTTATAATTAATATATTCTAAGCTTTGTAAAATTAAACAATGGCAGGTTATTTATATTGCATGAATGCCGAATTTACATATAAATGATTTATTTCCAAACACTGACTCCTATTTCAATACATTTGTATTTAGTCACAGCCGGAAGTAATAGTATACAGATATACGAATTCAATTTACATTAAAACCATTGTACGAAAACGAAGCGTACCATTTATTTATATATTTATAGCGAGTAAATATTTTTTTCAGGCCACAAATGTTTCATATTATATAGGATGTTTCTGTAATATTTCACAAACATCGGAAAAAAATCATTATCCTCTTGAAAACAAAGCAAAGAAATAGTCCACATAAGAGCTGAATCCATAAACAGTTGATTTTGACACTAAGTCCCAATCAGTATTTAAAATTTACTGTCTGTTCTGTCGGCGAATCTTGTATTACAATTTTTGATCCAATAGAATATATCCCATAGAAAGCCATCACTATTGGTTTAGATGTAGAAATAGTTTGACTAATATCTTCTAACATTTTTCAAGATAAAACAATGATTTTTGTAAGTTGTTTTCATTCTCTTGGATAATTACATGTCGTCAGCATATATTAAAACATTGAAATATTATCCATTCCGAAGATAGATTCCTTTAAGTGGGGTCCAGTTTCCATTTCCTCACAGCTTCTTCTAAATAAATATTGAATAATGTTGGAGATAAACTGCATCCTTGACGTACTCCTTGATTAATTCTAAATTGTTTAGATGATTTATTACATTTCATTCGTATAGCTGTTCCTTCATACAAGATTTTTATAACTCTCATAAAATGGTCAGTCTGTAATACTTCTCATAATGTTGTTCTATTCAGCTTGTCAATTGCCTTTTCTAAATCTATAAAAGAAAAATTGGTTTCTCGATTGAATTCAACTCTTTTTTTTCTATTATATGTTTTAAATTTGTTTGTTGCTAACTGTAAACTATTCTCTGAAGTGCTAAACAATATTTGGTCGTCAAAGAATAAAATAACATTTACATAATTTGCAGCATTACGCCTAACTTAAAAATTTTTGTAAAAATATTTTCCACTCATGAATGGAAGTTTTTTTATATTATTAAAATATGCCGGGGTCAATGGTAGTCTGTTTCGCTCCATTTATCACCGCTGAAGTTTCACCGATCGCCTGTTTGTTTTCTATAATTATTTTAGTATTCATTCACGCGCTTTGATTTGCCTTAAGTATGTGTTTTGGATTTTCATTATTTTGTATTATTTTCCATAATTTGCCTCTTGTAACTCTGTCGAATGCCTTCTCATAATCAACAAATAGAATATAAGTGGACTGAAAAGTTAAATTCCCTTCTCTTCTGTATTAATTTTTCCAATATAAACACGCAACTGCAATAAGCGTGTTTTGCTGAATCCACATTGTACTTCATTTAATATAGCTTCTTTAATTAGGTACGTTTATTCTTCTTGTCACTATTTTCCAATATATTTTGTAAGCTTTGACGCCTGTTACTGAAACATTTCTACTAGAATCCCAACACATCTTTAGAAAAGGGAGATCCTGCAGTGACTGTAAATTTGCAATTACGCAAATAACCAAAAAAAAAAAAAAGAGAGAGTTTAATCATCCACATATTATACAGGGTGTTTAAAAATACGGGGCATAATTTCAGGTATGTATTTCCCACATGTAGACAATCAAAATAGTTCATTACAACATGTGTCCGGAAATGCTTTATTTCCGAGTTATGGCCTTCACAACATTGAAATTCACCGGAACGTTTTTCTTTCCGCAGGTCATTGCCGTCAAAGGAGACATTAAGAGGGCACTCTGACAGTTCATTCCGAGGCGAAGGTTACATTCAGTGTTGTGTAGGCGTCAGAATGTGCGACATGTATCCAATCAAGAGCTGGCAGAGATACACTTCATGTACGGTAAGGCGGACGGCAATGCTGCGCTGGCTCGTTGTTTGTACCAGGAGAGGTACCCACAGCGACAATGTCCAGATCGGAAGACATTTGTACGTCTCCATTACCGTCTGTGCGAGTATGGAAAATTTAACTCTCCTGGTTTGGGAAGGGGACGACCAAGATCTACAACTCCAGAAGTACAGGAAGAGATTCTGGAGGCTGTGAACATGACTCCTTCTATCAGCACACGAAGGGTAGCGTTGCAAGTCAATGTTCCTCATACGACTGTCTGGAGACTGTTGAAAGAGTATCAATTATATCCTTATCATTTGCAACGTGTACAGGCCCTGTCACCAACAGATTACCCTGCACGAGTTAGGTTCTGTCAGTGGTTCTTGCAGCAGTGTGGTGTAAATCTGAACTTTCCTGCCTTAGTATTACTTACAGATGAAGCACAGTTCACACGAGATGGCATAACAAATTTCCACAATCAGCATGTATGAGCGTATGAAAACCCACGTGCAACTGTTCCATCTCATCACCAGGTGCAGTTCTCCCTCAACATGTGGGCCGGTATCATTGGTGATCGATTAGTTGGACCCCATGTACTTGTAAACAGACTTACGGGGCAGGCGTACACAAACTTCCTGGAAAACACCATACCTCATGTTTTAGAAGACACTCCACTGATCAATCGTCAACACATTCACTTCTTGCATGATGGCGCTCCTGCACACTTCAGTCGTACGGCTCGCCGGTACTTGGATCGAAGGTTTCCTGATCGATGGATAGATAGAGGTGGCCCAATTGCTTGGCTTCCACGCTCACCTGATCTGAACCCTCTCGATTTCTACTTGTGGGGCCATTTAAAATCATTGGTTTATTCGTCTCCGGTGCCTGATTTGTAATCCGTTCGGAATCGAATTGTGGCATGTTCTGAGGACATACGCAATACTCCTGGAGTTTGGGATCGTGTTCGCAGGTCAATGAGACATCGATGTAGGGCCTGTATTCAAGCAGGAGGTGGGCATTTTGAACATCTTCTGTGATGACAACGACCTGCGGAAAGAAAAACGTTCCGGTGAATTTCAATGTTGTGAAGGCCATAACTCGGAAATGAATCATTCCCGGACACATGTTGTAATGAACTATTTTGATTGTCTACATGTGGGAAATACATACCTGAAATTATGCCTCGTATTTTTGAAACACCCTGTATATTCGTAGACTACGAAAAAGGTTCTGAGAGAGTTGAACGGAACTTGTTATGAGATACGAGTATATTAGGAAATTATGGAGTTCCATCACATCTCATGAGTGCAATTAAATCAATTTACAAAAACAACACAATAAAAATCGGAATAATAAAAATAAGCCCGGGATAAATTCTGCAGATATTAATCGAGGTGTGAGACAAGGATGTCCTCTTTCATCGACACTAATTAATGTCTATATAAACGATGTCGTTAAGAAATGGTACATGGGTTTAAGAAATCGTTTTAGAATAAATGACAATTCAACACTATTAGTTGCAGATCATCAGCTAATAATAGGTCGAACAGAAAATGAAGAACAAATAGCTACCCATTAACAGTATTATGATGTTAAAGAATATAATTAGAAAATATCACCAAAAAAGAAATGTCATGGTTTTTAAAGTGTCAATGTCCGTTAGAGCAAAAATTGTAATAAACGTGGAAATATTAGAACTAGTGGCAGAGTTCAACTATTTAGGATACCACACGACTTTTAGAAAATCACAAGACTTGAACATTAAACTTAATAGATTTATATATTTCACAGAAACAATTCAACGTACATTGAAACATAAAGCAAAAAAAGAAAGATTATTAAAACTGTACAAAGTTATGGCATTGCTCCTACTGTTTTGTGGCTGTGAAAACTGTACAATAACAACAGACCAATTACAAAGATTGCAGACTGTGGAAATGAGAGTTCTTGGTTTCCTTGCGGGATACACTCTCTTTGATCACGTAAAAAGTAGCGATATGAGATAGCAATTAAATATCACAAATATATCTGAAATAATAAAACGCTATAGATTAAATTTAAAATACCATGTTGAACGAATGCCAAACACAAGGGTAGGTAAAACTGCAACGTTATATAATCCCTCTGGACGACGTAAACAAGGATGACCTTGGAAACGCTGACTAGACCAAATCTAGGAAGCCGGAACAGGCCACGAGGCCTGCAATCGATAATGATGATGATGATGATGATGATTGTAAACTTGAATTATACCCACATAAATTACGAAAGGTCCGTTTATTTGGAACAGTATTTTCATATTAAATGGCGGATGGGAGGGATTTAATCTTTTCAAGTACATTTTTATATTTTGATGTACCGAAGTACATATATTTCCATGCAGATATTCTGTGTCATCATATGATGAAAGAGTGATGGAACGGAGAAAAATTCTCTCCGGCGCCGGGATTTGAACCCGGGTTTTCAGCTCTACGTGCTGATGCTTTATCCACTAAGCCACGCCGGATGGAGCTTAATCTGAGACGATTCTAACCGGCGTCGGGGTTGTATCCGGCGTGGCTTAGTGGATAAAGCATCAGCACGTAGAGCTGAAAACCCGGGTTCAAATCCCGGCGCCGGAGAGAATTTTTCTCCGTTCCATCACTCTTTCATCTTTTCAAGTATGTTAAGTGGTTTTAATATGAGATTATTTTCTTGATCTAATACCAATTTTGTAGGAAGATTATCTCGTGCTGGGTGTAATGAATGCTCTATCGATGGTACAGTGAGCTGGTTCCTTTAATTACGTAGCGCCTAGCTAATTCTGGACTTAAAATAGCCCCTGAACCCCACAGAACAAAGCCTGCGTGCGGTACAACAAGTTGTTTGGTGCTCCGAATCAATAAAGTGGGGCGTCTGCTCGCTAGAGCTCCAGTCGCTTCCAAATATTGGCTACAGGTGTCCCTATTAAATGCAAGGAATTAGATTTGTGGGGCACCATTAAAGCGGTAAGAGCATTACCTGTTTTATGGATCCATTTCCACATAAATAATTCTGGATATTGTACTGTCGAGGCGTAAACAATAACAAACGAACTCAATTATTATAAAACGATATGCCTATTAGAGTATAACGTCAATAAAGTTTTAGCTGTGAATGAGCTTTTGAGATCAGATAATTTTGTTTCAGTTGCTGTAGTGATACGTGATAGTGCGACAGTAATGGATAAATGTTTGTTTCAAATGACAGTATTAAATAGCACGTTTGCTCAGCACAAGAACTGCGTGAAATGTTGGTTTCTATTACAAGAAGGCATAAACTGACTACGCTAGAAAAATATAAACTAGTCGTATGTTATAAAACGCGGAAGATGCGTCAATACAAAGAATGTACAGTAGTGCCAAAAAAAACCGGACCGACACTTGTACCTGATTTCAGAGCCTTGTTCACTCCAGAGCACGATAGACTGGTAACTAAGACTTTCGTGGTTCGAATCCTGCCTGGGAAGGAAACTTTTTTTTGTTCCTTATTCAAATTTATTCCCAATACTTTTCGATTGCTGGTAAAATTCATGTTCTGGGAATAATAAATTAATTAAGTAGTAAAATATCGCTAGTATTGGGAAAAGTATTGGGAATAAATTTGAATAAGGAACAAAAAAAAAAGTTTCCTTCTCAGGCAGGGTTCCAACCACGAAAGTCTTAGTTATCAGTCTATCGTGACTGATAACTAAGACTGGAGTGAACAAGGCTCTGAAATCAGCTACAAGGGTCGGTCCGGTTTTTTTTGCTACTACTGTACAACGGCGGTTCTCGCTGTGTACGTATTTATAGTATGATTTTTTTTTTTATTTTAGTAGGTAATTTTACGACGCTTTATCAACATCTCTGGTTATTTAGCGTCTGAATGAGATAAAGGTGAAAATGCCGGTGAAATGAATCCGGGGTCCAACACCGAAAGTTACCCAGCATTTGCTCATATTGGTTTGAGGGAAAACCCCGGAAAAAATCTCAACCAGGTAACTTGCACCGACCGGGAATCGAACCCGGGCCACCTGGTTTCGCGGCAAGACGCGCTAACCGTTACTCCACAGGTGTGGACTAGTATAATTTTATAAAGAAGCAATTATCCCGCCAAGAGTTTTAAACCTGTCGGATTAGCAGGCCAATAGCTTTCAGGGGTTGCAGATAGTAGAAGGAAGGACACAAGCAAAACTAAGCGTCATTGGCCTGCTAATCAGAACGGTTTAAAGCTCTTGGCGGTATGATTCCCTCTGTATGAAATACATAGGAGTGACATATTATACTGCGTTCCATAATATTTTACAAGCGACGTAAACATTGTCAGC